>NW_017731737.1:807334-859640 GCF_001890085.2 Hipposideros armiger | reverse complement strand
CAGATTTCAAGGAATAAAAATATGCTTCTTGAGAAAAACTGAAAGTAGAGAAATAATTATTTATGATGGCAAAGTAGCTAGGGATTCTTGATTCACATGTTGTATTATATACAGACTTTTTTTGAAAAGCACACTTTTTGTATGTTTTAAAATTGCTTCTTTTATTTTCACCCAGCAGTTAACAAATGTTTGCCATGTGGCTATTTGCCAGGAGGCGTTGATGATAATAATGAGACGTGATATTGACAATGCCTAGTAGGCAATGAGCACTTAGCATGTACAAGGCATGGGGCTCAGGGCTTTGCTGAAGTACTTACAACAGCCACTGAATTAAGTCCTAGGGTCATTTGATTTCATGGTTAAATAATTGAGCCTTGGAGAAGTAAAGCACTTCACTCATGGTCACACAGCTAGTCAACATGGGCTAGATTTTAAGACAAGCAGAATTCTCACTTTGTGAAAGTGACAGCATTTTTAAAACTAAAGAAGTTACACTAATGAAATTCAGTGGATCTGTGCCTATTCCTATTTATGAACTGAAAATCCATGATAATTTGTATAAATTTATTTTATATACTTGAACCTTATGTCTTCAATTGTCAGATAATGGATTTAGAATTGCCCATTTCTTATGTCACTTCTAGCCAGAATGTTCCAATACATTAGTTAAAGAAAATTAGAGATATGGAGATGACATTTTAAAATGTATTAACAGAAAAAAAGAAAGATAATCCATTTCCTAAAATACATAATTACTTTTATATGATAATTTTATGTGTATTTGTACAATAAAGTATAAATCCTTAAATTAAAAAAAAATTGTATATTGAATTGTATATCATAGATTATGTTCTTTGTAATATATTATAATGACATATTATAGCTACTGAATAATTATTACTAATTATTCAGTGATAATTTCCATGTTCTAAAGTAATAATTTCCATGTTCTAAAAATGGCTTAGATTAACTTGGATAATAATGCTACTATGCAATTAAAATATTGTTTTGGGCTTCATAAATCTGTTATATCCCTAACTTACATAGTGAAAATTTCTTTTAGACTGTGAGGGTTAAAGTTAACTCTTTTTAGAATATATTCTGCTACAAAATCAAAACATTTCAATTTTGTCTCCCTTTATGTATCTATCTGATCTCAGCATACAACTTTAGTGACAATTTTTAATTTACAGACCTCTTTGAGAACCACACGTTTTTTTTAAATGAATTTATAGATTTTCTTTCTCAACTCTCTTTGGAATCATATACCTTATTAATCTTATGTGATTTTAGTATCCAAATTGACAACACTGAAAATAGGTTTGGTGTCAATGTTATTTTCCTCTTTAATACTGTTGGCTTCCCATGGCCCATCTCTCAAATGACTCCATCATGGACAGGACAGGCCATCTCTAACATCACCATCAACTCACATTCACTGAGTGCTATTTGTATGTAAGACCCTACCCAGTACTCGACACACTCCCATGCTTTTAGACATTTTATTTATCCTTGCAATTTCATGTAGGTTTATTTCTTTAGCACCAACTATTTGATATTCATATAGTTTCAAAATAAATCATCTGTCGTATTGACATTTCAGTTCATAATAATTGTTGGTTTTTCATGACGTCTGACACTGATTTGTCATAATTCCCATTTTGCATTCTATCAGAGATCCAGTATTTCTCAATACTTTTGTGTTGGGAAAAAGAAAAAAAGCTCAAGTGATTTCTGGCACTGTAGTCATTTATGTAATTATGTACTTTAAATTTGCCAGTTCTTTTTCTTACCTTAGCCATTAGTGAAAATATTTTGTTGGTAGACATTACACTATTACATACTTGCCGTTTCAACATTCTAATAGAATAGAGATGTGGAGAACCTCTCTTTACCACTTTGTGTATCCTACAATTGTCAGGAGAAATGGGGCATTTTTTTTTAATTTTTTTTAATTAAAATGTACTTGTTTCCACATAAGAAAGGTCTCTTATATCCATTTATTAAGTTAGGTGTGTGTGAGTATGGGTGCTATTTATTTGCAACATGCAATTATGGGTTTATAAGTTTCAAGAATTTTGAGTGGTTCAGATCCATGCCCACATAAAAGAAGTCCAGATTGAGGAGAACATAATATATTGGGTGACTAATGCTCATTTTCAGAGAAAACAAATTGTCCTGATATTGATGCAAGTTAATCAACCTGGTAGAATTCTAATTCTATCTTCAAAGTACAGGGGAAACAATTGGTACCTATATTTATTAAGTTAGTAACCCAACTCTAAAGTGCCTTAATGAACATTTACAGCCTTCAATCCCTTTACATTTTTATTTATATTATTTTTAAGGTTTTTTTTAGGACATGGAAGACAAATAACAACCCCAAGTCACATTCCTTTATCAAGTCATCGAAATATTACAAATGGAAAACTAAGGATATTTAGGTTCTAAACTAGCTTTTTCTAGTAGTGCATTTTTAATGAATTGATACTATTAAAATGCTTAATTTTTATTTGATATGAAGTATTAGATCATTTATATGTATTTGAAGAATGTGCAAATACTTTCTATTTATACAATCATTTCCCCGTGGATACTGCAGAACAAATTTCTAATGCTTTTACATTTATTCTTATAACATAAATTGATGGTAGGGACTAATTTTTATTATCTTTATTGATTAGGAAATGTAGTACTTACTATTACTAACATATACAGAAACAAAATGACTAACTCTATGTAGATAGGATTGAAACAGAGGCGTTTTGGTGATGATAATTAACTGAGAATGTAAAATGTGTATTAGTCAGAGTTCCCCAGAGAAACACAACCAACAGAAGATGGATATAGATAAATGATAGATAGATGATTGATAGTTATTATAGATAGATGATAGATAGATGGATGATAGGTAGATAGATAGATATAGATAGATAGATAGCAGATAGATAGATAATTTTAAGGAATTGGTTCACATGATTGTGGGAGCTGACAGGTTTAAAATCTGTAGGGCAGGCTGACAGGTTGGAAATTTAGACAAGGGATGATGTTGCAGTCTTGAATTTGCATTCTGCATGGCAGCAGGCTGGGATCTTAGGCAAGGATTCTATGTTGCAGTCTTGAGAAGAATTCCTTATTATTTGGGAAATCTCAGTCTTTGCTCCTAAGACTTTCAACTGATTGATGAGGCACATTCATATTATGGAGGGTAATCTACTTTATGCAAAGTCTAATGATGTAAATATCAATCACATCTAAAAAATACCTTTACAGAACATCTAGGTTTTCTAGGAAAAAGAAATATGCATATTTTTATGTGATTGACCAAACAACTGGGCACTATAGTTGAGTCCAGTTGAAACATAAAATAAACTATCAAAATATTATAAGTCATAGATTATCTTCCAAACCTGGTGACATGCTTGAGGTATTCAGGAAGTTTATATAATTAATTGAACAATGTTCTTACAATGTCTATAGCAGTATGTATCTTTACATATATGCTGCATTACTCTGGATTTATGGTGAAATGCATATGTATTTGTGAATGCATCGGTCTAACTCAGAACATGTGACTAGCATTTTCTCAGTCCTGGCCATTTAATATGCTGGGGTGCCAAAAAATGTGTACAAGTGGGCACTTTGGTCAGCAGTAGTTCGCCATAATCAGAAGTGTCTCGACACTTATGGTAATCACTCTGAGCACCTCTTGTAATTGCAGAAGTCAAACATGACTTGTACTCATCTTTTGTTATAAGTATATTTTATTACAATTTTAATATTTTTCCCTTTCTTAAAATGTGTATACATTTTTTTGGCACCCACTGTATAGATTTTTGGATAAGAGCTACTGTGCTAGGCATGGCAGAAATTATAGTTCACAATATGGATGCAGTCCTGCACTCATGGACTTTGCTGGGTGACATTCAAATTCATAGTAGTTACTTATATAAACATGTCTGTGACTCATTCTTAGTCACATTTTTGAAGACTAGTCACATTGTAAGCACCAAGATTGTGTTGTGTTTAGGTATGACCAATGTAAATATCTTAAATATGATTTTTAAATTGTATAAAAAAAACCCCAGTGCTGAGAAGGGAATAGATGTGTTTATTTAACAAACAATTAGAATGTGTGTATCATTGTTGTGGCCCTCTTTAATCATCAGACTCTCTTATTAGCATAGGTTTTAACCAAGAATAATTAGAGACAAAGCATCCTTCCTGATTTTTTTCTTTTAATTTGTATATCTTTTCATGTGTCTTAGCCCTAAGTTATCTATTTCCTGGAATGTACTATGAGCCCTCCCGGTTTACCACTGATGTGCCTGACCTCTTCTGCATTCTCTGTGTCTGATTGCTACTCGGACCACAAAAAAAGTACCAGCCTTATTGTTAATTGTTGCATTTCCTGTCCTTACTTTGCCTTCCCTGGGCTTATGTATTTTTCTGTGCTACACTATTTAGTGCTCAGTTTTTCCTTTGTTTTTCCTGCTTGCTTTGCTTTGACTAGCTTTCAAGTCTGCACTTCCCTTACTAAGATAGAGCTTGATAAGGTGTAAAGCATGTGATCCTCTTCAGAATCTCATCACCATGTCATCTTTAAATCACTAATCTCAGAGGTTGCACTTCCTTGTCTGGATACACTGCCTGTATTATGCAGTCTAGTTTCTTGTCCAAAGAATAATAATAAAAGTCTTACTTATTATTACATTTTCCAGAATAACTGATATCTGCAGAATATAGATATGTGGCATCCACAACTAGCCTAGTGCCTCTCAACACTTGCTCCTGTGTTTTAGGCTCAAAGAAATAGGTTTCAAGTAGAGTAGCTCTATTAACAAGAATGCCTCAGAACAAAACTAACAATGGATAATTTAATGCATTGTCTTTCACTGTTATCTTTACAAAATTTTACTGACTACTTACAGTCAAGAAAGCTGCAACATACATAACTGACAAGAATATAGTTCTGGTTTTGGTCAGTCAAACAGTGCTCTCAACATCTTCTATTTTCGTCTTTCTTTCCTTTGTAACAAAGGGAATAGATTTTGATTAATCTTGTAGCAAAATAGAGTCATCAGTACATAGAAAGATCCTCAGCATCATTAGCCATCAAGAAATCAAATTTCCCACCTCTAACTTGATGGCTATAATAACAAGACAAGGATGTGCAGAAGCTGAAACCCACATACACTGCTGGCGGGATTTAAAATGGCGCAGCTGCTTTGGGAAACAGTCTGACAGTTCCTCAAAAGGTTAAACGAAATTGCCATATGATCCAACAATTCTACTCATAGGTATATACCCAAGAGAAATGTGGATATATGTCCACAAAAACTTGAACACAAACATAATAGCATCATCCATAATGACCAAAAATAGAACCAATCCAAATGTTCATCAACTAATGAATATATAAATAAAATATGGTAGATCCATATAATGGACTATTATTTAGCAATAAAATGGAATGCAGGACTGATATAAGGCATGCCATCAAGAGACCTTGGAAAACATTATGCTAAGTGAAAGAAGTGAGTCACAAAAGACCAGATATTGTGTGATTCCATTTATCTGAAATGTCCATAAAAGGCAAATCCATACAGACAGAAAATAGATTAATGTTTTTCAAACAAAGGGGGTACAAGAGAATGGATAGTGGCCAGCAATGAGCTTGGGTTTCTTTTTGTGGTGATAGTTACACAATTCTATAAACATACTAAAACCATTGAATTGTACACTTCAAATAGGAGATTTGCATGGCATGTGAATCATATCAGAATAAAACTGTCCCATAAAAAAGAGATATTATACCACTTTACATGTAGCATAAGAACCTTACAATAGCATACTTCCCTTTTTCTCTTCCTTTTCTACTGTCTCTATGACCTTGTGATATTGTTGTCATATATTTTACTTATATATATATATATATATGTTATAAACCCACATTTTCAGTGAATGATGAAGAAATAAATGAATAAATGAGATTTATATATGTAAACTGATTTTATTGTAATCACCACCAATTTATTGCCCTCTGTCAGTCCATTCTACAACAAAATATTATAGACCAAGTGGCTTATAAAGAACATAAATGTATTTCTCATGTTTCTGGAGGATGGAAGTCCAACATAAAGGTGTCAGTTAGTCAGATGAGGGCTCCCTTGAACAATAATCCCATTCATGAGGGATTGCCTTCAAGACCTAATCATTCCCCAAAGGCCCCACCTTCTAATGCCTAACCTTGAATATTAGGTTGTCAGCATATGAATTTTGGGAGAATACAAATATTCAGTCTATAGCACCATATATTATATGTTCCATATAGACACGATTTTTAAAAGCCTTTTAATTGTTCCTTCCTTCTTTCTTTCTTCCATCACTGGAATTCAGATATTCACACAACTAAAGTTTGTTGGCATTTATTAGGTGCCAAATATTGTGATAGGTGCTGGGGATACACATATGAATCGTCTGTGTCTCCAAGGAAGGTAGACTGTTGAGAAGTAGCCAGATCACATAACTAAAAGAGCTGGAAGCATATTATTATAATAGCATTGAATTGGATTTAGGGCTATTTTCCTAAATTGCTGATTATTTTCTATTCAAGTGCTTGACAATGTAATACTAGGGTAAGTCATTTAAAGTCTATTGGCCTCTATTTCCAGAAAACTGGACTAAATAAAATACAAGGTCTCTTTAGATCTAAAATCCTTTGTTATTTTACACTGACATCTTTCTAATCCTGATAACTTGAACAGCATTTATTCTGGACTCATGGATATAATTGTATTTTTATTTTTCATTGAAGACTACTGGGCATTACCAAATATCACTAGGTAAGATGAGTTTTGTTCTACATTTAGCTTTAACACTGGTTGTATATATAGATATATTTGAACTCTATGTTCAAGCCATATCTAAAATACATTCTCTTCATTTTCACTTCAATATCAGCATTATTATCTGTTACCTAGATAGAACAGCAAGGGTGATGGAAGTGTTCTATGATATTGTTGTCCCATTAGCCAGGTGCCACATGTGCTCATTGCAAACTTGAAATGTAGTTGGTGTGACTGAGATTCTGAATTTTTTGTTTTAATGTACTTAAATTTAAATTTCAATAGCCGTATGTGTGTTGGACAGAGCAGGCCTTCATCCCATCGTCAGCATTCATGAGTCTCCACCAGTCTATTGTTTTTATCACAGTAGTCAAAACGTGTTGTTTTAGTCATTAAGTTACATCAGTCATTTAAATGTTATAATGGCTTCACGTTATACTTAGTTCTAGCCATCGTTTGTGCCTTTAAACTCATCTCATCCCATTCTTCCCCTCCCTTTTCCCTGGGTTTTATCTATTTCTCAAACAACTAGGATCACTTCCATCTCAAGGCTTTCTCCTGCTTGCACTGTGCACCTCATATTTCCACACCTATATGTATTTAGGCCTTATCTCAAATGTCTTTCTTTGGAGATGCACTGGGTGACCGCTCTGTCAAAAGAAGCTCCCCTATAGTCAGTCTCTCAACCATGACCTGTTTTGTTTTGTTCATGGCATTTATCACTATTCGAGACTGTCTGTTACATGTTTAATGTCTTTTCCCCTCAATAGAATATAAGAAGCAGAGACCTTTCACATGCTTTTCTGTCCGGCAACCCCAACATCAAGAAGGATACCTGAGATAGAGTAAGAGCTCAATAAATATTCACTAATAGTATCAATGGAGAATAATACCAGATAAATGAATATATACACACAATTCGATTCATTGTAAAGCATTGTTTCTTTTTTTTTCTTTTCTTTTTGTAATTGACATTACTCACTTTGACTTCCTAACTAATACTGGGAAGAATAAACTAAAATTCCTAAGACTTGCACAATAAAACTGGTGGAATAATACCATTTGTAACTCAAGTAAAACATTCCTTTTTAGTCTCCATGGTAGCCCCATTTTTGAGACAGCTACAAACCTGAGAATGGTAGCCTTTTAATCCATAAAACAAAATTAAGCAAAAATAAAGGATAGAGCCCTGAGATTATGTTCAGAACAAATTCTGCACATAGTGATAAACTTTGCCTGTGACAATAACTTGACAGTAGGATTATTCCTTACTCCTTTGACTTCTACATATGAATTGTCTTTTTCTCATTAACTTATAATAATGAGATTGACAATATTTAAAATAGTTCTCAGACAGGCAAGAAAGTAACTGTTTAGCAGTTATGGCCTTTATAGAATTGTTAGTTGTGTGCTTTAGATTTGTCCGACAAATGCCTTTTTGTTGAAGATGTTGAACAATACCAGGGTGACTGAGTGAGCACCTTCTTAAGGTCATGATGGATTCCTAGCAGCTCTTCTACTGATGGTCTGACACTCACCAGATCATCTGGCCAACCTGGCTGCTTCTCAGGTCATCATCATCACCATCTCTGATACCATTGAGTACTGATGAAGTATGAGGTCTGACAATTAAGTTTGAGAACTCATCCTTGAAGAAGTGCTATACACCTCATTGCTATATCTATGGTCACCTTTGAAGTACTCCCCTTGGGAAGCTATGCACCAATGCCAGTGCCTAGTCCACCATTTAAAGCAATCCTAGAACTCTTTTTCTAGAATGGCCATCAGAGATGTGGTATTATCCTTGATGTCCTTAATGTCATCAAAATGTCTTCCTTTCAACATTTCCTTTATCTTTGGGTAAAGAAAGAAGTCATTGGGGGCCAGATCAGTTGAGTAGGGAGGGTGTTCCAATACAGTTATGTGTTTACAAGCTAAAAACTCCCTCACAGACAGCGCCATGTGAGCTGGTGCAATGTCGTGATGCAAGAGCCATGAATTGTTGGCAAAAAGTTCAAGTCGTTTTTGTCTAACTTTTTCATGCAGCCTTTTCAGCACTTCTAAATCGTAAACTTGGTTAACTCCTAGTCCAGTTGGTACAAATTAATAATGAATAATCCCTCTGATATCAGAAAAGGTTAGCAACGTCGTTTTGACTCTTGATTTGGACTGACAGAACTTTTTTGGTTGTGGATAATTGTCTGACTTCCATTGTGCACTCTGACACTTTGTTTCAGGGTTGTATTGGTACACTCATGTTTCATCACCAGTGATAACACAGCTCAAAATATCTTCTTGCCTCTTCAAAAGGTCTTGGCAAACTTCAAGTCTCCTTTGCTTTTATTCATTAGTGAGCTTCTTCGGGATCATTTTGCACACACCTTTCTCATGCCAACATTTTCAGTTAAGATTTTCCTGTTTCTCTATTGATGTTTACTTGGTCTGCCATGCTTCTCACAGTCAGCTGATGATTTTGACACACAATTCGATGAACTTTTGCAATGTTTTCATCAGTTCTGCTCATTCCTGGCCGCCCTGACCTCTTTTCATCAGTGACGTGTTCTCTCCCCTCAGAAAAACGTTTAATCCATTTGTACACTGCCGTTTTCTTCGTGGCATTATCCCCATAAACTTGGACTAATATGCCCCTGATTTCACTTCCACTCTTGCCAAGTTTAATAAGAAATTTAATGTTTATTCATTGTTCTAATTCAAGCTCAATGATCCTTCCAATGGTACACAAAAGTACGCAACATTAGCAAACACCACTCATCAAGACACCACCACACGTTGACATGAACACAGCTGTGAGACCCTGATATACTAAGGTTATGAAACCTTACCGAGCTGTTTATACAGTGCTGCCAATGTAAGCACAAGGTGGCAAGTTTGCGACCTAATTGTCAGACCTCATATGTATTATGAGGAAGGCATTGTGGTAATACTTTCAGAGATATATGTATATTAACTGGTTCTCTCACCACCTAATATATAGCCTATAGAAATGTTTGGTCCAAACTCCATATAAACAGTCTATAAAACAATAAAAAATTAAACTCATAGTATTGAGTTTATATACATTTTCCCACTATCCATTTAAATTTGTCCCCAAATTCCATAAAATTGATATGCGTACATATAAAATTATAATAGTTATCTGTGCAAGGGGAAAATAAAACCTCAAATGCTTTTCTCATTTTTCTGATGACAAATAACAGTTGAAATAAAAGTTTCTTCCCAACCAAGAGATATAGCCCAAATGAGAATAACAGCTCAGAAGAAAGTAACTATGCATATGGTTCAGCTCATTATGATAATTTTAAAACTCCAGACATTGTAATGCATAGTGGTTAAGAACTTGTACTCCTGCATAAAAATGCTCTTATTGAAACCCTTACTAATAATGTTTTCAAAACAAACTATTTAATTTCTCAAAGGCACAACTTTTACATCTATAAAATAACATAAACAACTTTATAGGATTTTTTTTTTCATCATGCTGAATTGGGATGCTGTACGAGTATATAAAAAACTCTTGCATCTTGAACAAAATGCATGCTTAATACATGTAAGTGATTGCTTATTTTGTTTTTACTTTTTTTCCAGGATGCAAATATGGGAAACCAAAAACATGATTTTATTCAACAAAAGCCAAGTGCATTATAGGACAGAATATGTGTGTGATTGTATAGGCCTACTATTATATATAGTAGTTGGTTAACATTTGCTGAATCAATTAGACAAGGTTTCAGTCAACATTCCAGGTAATGTTTGGTATATAACTAGTACAATTTTTTAAATTAATATGGAAAGAATAATTATCTTCCAGAAAATAATGACTTTTACATTATTAGGCTGGTAATATTAACTTCTGCTTTCAGATTCTCAGTGATAAATGATATAATTATAATAATATTCTAATTTTGGTTTTCTCAGAAGTGTGATATGAGCTTTAAAGAGTAAAAATAAATGATAATTTTTTAAAAGTAGAACTAATGGTATAGTATTAATATTTTCAATGAATGTTCTTAATTTTCATCTAGTGCTATAACATAACATACTCATTTATCCATAAATATACTTCATGGAATTTGGCTACATTACACTCTACTTGTAGTATGAGTAAAAAAATGTGTTTCTCATAACTCTCAACATACAGTAAAAAAATGTGTTTCTCATAACTCTCAAAACACAAAAGTCATAGATCTTTCCATATCTGAATCATAATTGCTTAGCTTCCTGAAATGGTAACTCCTGATGAACAGAATATGAAATGATCCTGTGAGGAATAATTTCATATCTTCAAGAAATCTATAGTCAAGGAAATAACCCATTTTGTCACCAGGGAACTTATGCATGGCATATTCCTTAAACACTTATGAAAGTATTCAGTTTTCCAGAGGAGCTTACATGTTTTCTTTGCCAGACAAAGATCACATACATCTCCTCTCATTATCCTTATACCTTAGGTAAGCAGGTAGTGCTATGGACTAAATCATGTCTCCAGAATTTGTATGTTGAAGTCCTAGCTCATATGTCCTATAAATTTGGAGACTGGGCCTTTAGGAGGTAGTTAAAGTTAAATAAGATCATGGGGGGGGGAGAAGGGGTGCAAATCCAATACAGCATGTGTCCTTAGAAGAAGACACACAAGATCCTTCTCTATTTCTCTCTCACTCTCTCTCTCTCTCTCCCTCTCTCTATCTCTCTCAATCTCTCTCTCTCTCCCACCCCACCCTGTCCTCCCTCCCTCCCTCCCTTTCACACTTTCTATCTCCTCTCTCTTCTTTCCACAAGCACACACCAAGAAAGGCCATGTAAAGACACAGAGAGAAGGCAGCCATCCTGTCCACAAGCTAGGAAGAGCAGT
Source organism: Hipposideros armiger (assembly GCF_001890085.2). Taxonomy (NCBI): domain Eukaryota; kingdom Metazoa; phylum Chordata; class Mammalia; order Chiroptera; family Hipposideridae; genus Hipposideros; species Hipposideros armiger. Next base: position 847,922 of record NW_017731737.1, on the reverse strand, counting down.
GTCACCAGGAATCAAATTGGTTATCACCTTGATCTGGGGCTTCTGGTCTCCAGAACTATAAGAAAATAGATTTTTGTTGTGTAAGCAAAAAATGGAATTTTGGTGTGATATTTTGTTATGGTTGCCTGAGCTGACTAATCCAGATAGGAGGTGTTGCATGGAATTTAGATCCCACCTCTAGTTCTGAGCACCATCATTTCTTCTTTCTAAATGTGCTCTTTCATATTTTACATTTATCTTAAAAACATCCTGTTTTTATGTGCGTGTTTGAATGTCATAAATCACTTAGTAGGAGTGGGCAAGAGAGTTTGTATGTCGCTGAATCTTTCTTGTCTTATCTTTAGGAATAATAACAGTTCTTATAACATATGTTGTTTGTGAGCCTTGAGATAATCATAAAAAGTACTTAGTGCCTAGGACATAGTAAATACTGTACAAGGTTGGTATTTTAATAATTATTATTTGGCAAAAATAATTTAGCATCTCAAGTCATTATTCTTACTAACTTCTATGATTGAAATTACAATATAATTATATGTTATTGGACAAAAATTTATTCTATCATGGATTTTGATTGTTTTCTCTGTTTGATATTTTTTACACCAAAACTCATCTTATGCTATTTTTCAAGCTATGTGACCTTGGATTGTTTAACTTTTTCATTTCAGTTTTTTAAATCTATAAACTGGGATAAAAATAGTATTTACCTCTTTGGGAATATTAAACAAATGAATATATTTAACATACTTTGAATAGTACCTAACAAATAACAAGCAAAATAAACATTCATTACTCTTTGCAGGTAAAAGTCCTGATACCTTCTTTATTTACCTGGGTTTGGAAAGCATTCAGTTAATTTACTTCTGACTAAATTTCATTAACTTAGTGAATAACACAGTTTTTGAAAGTGACAGTTCCCTTTAGCAGGAGTTACTGACTAAAGGTGCTTTATTTATGAACTAGGAGAAAAATGATTTTATTCTAATGCATATTTGTGATACTGCCAAGTAGCAATGTTTGCTAGTGAATTATTGCAGAATAATGGAAAATACACAGTGAGAGCCTTGGTCTTTGCCAAACTCCCAGGAAAAGGATTTTGAGTTCTTTCTCTCTGTGCAAGTGTTCAGCATAAGGGCATTTGCCCTGTCTAACCCCAATTGAGAATCTGTCCGAGTGCATTTTCTAAGTGTGATTTATGTTAGCACTCCTTGATTATGTTAAAATGAATTCCAGTCACCCCTTTGGTCTTCACGTTACTTACTGAAAAAAGAGTGACCTAATGGTCATAGTGAATTGTGTTTAATTGCACTTATTACAGCTAGTATATAATTTGCAATTATTTAGGGGATTGTTATTGTTGTTGTTATTGTTGGTGAGGGCCATTTAAAGAAGAAGCTCTGTCATGGGAAATGACATAAATTGTTTAAATGTCATTTTCTGTCCTGAGGTGGGAATGGTGTGAGGTAGGTAAAGACAGGATGGAGAAAAGTTTCACTGAATAGTAACAGGAAGTAACTGATTGGCAGAAAACTTCACTGTGGTTTCCTGTGATAAAACAAAGTTGATTGATAGTGATGTTTATTTTGGGGGAAAGGTACAAATAAGGCATTGATTATTCAGTAATAGTCAAATATGAAAGGATACATAATATAGGTGTTTTCTAGCTGCATATGAATTTAGGAGAAATCCCTAAGTATAATTCCCCATTTTAAAACATCAAAGTTTATAAAATTTTTTTCTTTTATTTTAAAATGTTATAAATACACAGCCAGTACCACCATACCACAACTACCATCACCACCATTGGTGAATTTACTAAATAGATGAAATATTAAATTTACAGGACAATAAGAAGGAAGAGAAACATAATGCCACTTCTCTTATGAGAATTTCAGCTAGCAGGAATAGCTGTTTTTAGGTGGTCAGATGGCTTCATAATGTGTCTGAAAGGGAAGAAATCGTTGCCTACAATTATCTTCAAACTTTTGAATAATCCTTGAAACTATAGGGGAGTAGGACTTATATTTTGTTGAATTGGAAGGTCAAAACTAATGTAAGTTGATAATTATTTAAAAATTGGTGCATTTCTCAAGGCGCATTCTTTCTAAGAGACTATCTCAGGAACTCTCCCAAAATGATAACAGTACTGTAAAGTTTGGCATTGCATTTGTTTTGCTTCTGATTGTTCTGTAAATTTAACATTTTAGCTTTTCAAAAAGATAGTAAATTCACTAGTGGTAGTGGTGGCTCAGCATGTAGCACATTGGATATGTGAAAAATACATTTAAAGTTAAATGTGGGTCGAATGCAGTAACTGAAGGAACTGAAGTCTGGACACTGAGCAACCACTGTTCTGACATGTATCTTTAAATATATTGAATGCACATATTCTAGAACAGGCATCAGCAAACTGCAGCTCACGAGCCACATGCAGCTCTTTGGGTATGTTCTGTCTCAAAAGTTTGCCAACCCCTGTTCTAGAATATCATTATTCTTGATTAGAATGAAATTCATAATAACCAAAATAAAATCTATTATCAAATTCATCACTTGGATAATTGACCAAACATTTCTAATGGTTTTATTGTTTTATTCTTAAATACAGAAGTGATAAATAATCATGATAGCATATGTGAAATTTTGAAAAAAAATAAGGAATACAAAAATTATTAATAATTTCATCTGTTGCCAATGGTCACTTAATATTTGCTGGTTTTATTCTAATATATCTCAGAAAATGTAATTGTACAAGTATATAAGATGTTGACAAATTTGAAATATTATACTGCCTATATCCTGCTTTAATTTTTGCTTGATAATACATTGTATGCACCATCTCATGTATTTATTTCCCAAAATACCACGTTAGAAGATAAAATAATTGATCATATGTGCATTGATCTTATTCAACTTTACATATATTGTTAAATATTTATTTTATAAATAATCACCAGTATGAATAATGTTTGATAAGCATTTTTACATATAGCTCTTGACTGTTTTCTTACAGATTTCTATGAATGACAATAGCTATCTTGAACTGGATATATATATATATATATTTTTTTTTTTTTTTTTAAAGATTTTTTTTGGGGCAGTGTCACTGGCCCTCCTATGTGGGATCCGAACCGGGGCCCTCTGGCATCCCAAGCGAGTTCTTAACCATCGCGCCACTCAGCCGGCCCAAACTGGATATATTTTTAAGCATGTTGAAATATACCTTAATGCTCCAAATGTAGCCCATGGGTGTTCTTGGATATGGGGCTTTAACTGAATCTTACAGCATAGACCCATAGAGACCCTTTCTTGATATTCTATGCTGGCGACTCATCTTCCATTCTACATGCCTCAGGTCTTAGTTTCCCAACTTCTATTTATGTACTCATTGGTCAATCCTCCCAGGCTGTGCTTCAAATATGGTTGCTTCAAAATGTCAAAGAATCCTCACCAACCCTAATTACTGGCTAATTCATGTCTTCTGTTTCCTCCCCCATTTCCTGGTAGCTGTCAGTCAGTGTTTATCTTAATGAACATGAAGATTTACAGGTTTATACACTTTCTTTCATCATTTGCACTACCTATTTTATGGTTTTATCAGTCAATATGGGAGAAAATAAAGTACATATCAAAGTGAAAGGCCACAGTCAAGTAAACATCACAAATTTCAGGTCACATGCAACTCAGGATAGATTAATGCAGAGAACTTGTGGACAATAGTGTTTGGGATGCGCTGAAACTCATTGGACAAAGTAGATAGTGGCTTCTGCCATGATGACTCTCATTGGCTCAGAGAATAAGGTCTCACCCAAACCATGAAAATAAATATACATTAATATTATGCTAAAAAGGTATACCTTCACCTATGTAAAGTTACATCTAGCTATTTACCTTTCTCTCCCTTTTCTGAGGAAAGTCCTTCAGAAACAAGTAAGTTTATAAATTCACATTGTGAAGTCTAACATTAAACAGAGTATGACTGCTTTGCCAAAATGGTTTGCAAACACTTCTTACCTTCCCCTACCAATAATATGTGAGAGGCTCTCATACTGAACTCTTGCAAGAATTATTTATTATAGTTTTTGGTTGTTTGTCTGCTTCCATTTGAAGGTCAAAAAAACATAAAAATTAAAACCAAACAAAACAAACACATTTTCCTGATGACTAGTGGTGGAGGTTGAGTATGTTTCACGTTTACTAGCTATTTGCATGTCTTCATCTATGATTGGTGTATTTGTGGCTTTACTCATTGTTTGCTTGTGTTGCAATTAAGATTTTGTTGTGGTGTTAAGCTTATCAAAAATTAAGGATGTTAGCCCAACATATATTTTCAGGTCCTTTTTTTTAAAATTTTTATTCATAATGTAGGAATAAATGTTATAGATTTCTTTTTAGTCAAATTCATAGAATTTTAATATTATACTTTATAAAGGCCTTCTATAAACCTGAAAATAAATATAGACTCACATAAATTTGCTTTTAGTGTTTTTCTTGTTTTTAAGGTTCAAGGGTCTGGCTTTTTTCTCTCCAAATAGTCAAGGAGACATGCTTGATTTCTGATAATTGGTCTAATACTAGTTTTGTGTTCAGTATGTTACTTGTTCTTTTTTATTTTGTTTTGCAAGAACTCTCAGAGATAATCAAGAATTATATGTTAAGCACTTTCTATGAAAAACACCTATGAATGTGATTACCAACTCTCATGAAGTTTGGAAAATAGAAAGTATGGATGATTTTCTTAAGTAATTAACATTGAGCAAATTAATAATTTACTAAATCTTAATGGTAATAAAACACTTGAGCTCACTAATTTCACAGGCTCCTTTGTATTTGTTCCAAAATTTCTTTTACAAATCTGACTCTTCACCATGACTTTCAATTTCACATGGTCCCCATGGTAGAATATCTCTAATGCTATTAGAGTCTTTGGTTATTAAATTCAGGTGTAAGCACTGGCATGTAGGATTTGTGCTAGAACCATAGAAAATTCCAGTGACTCTGTCTCTCCACAGACCTTAAATGAAAAACATTGAACTATGTAGAAAATGAATTTAGAGATATTCAGAAACAGAAAAATGACAAGGAAATTTGCTAATTGCAAGTTAAAATTGGTTTTATTACATTTCCTTTTATAAAGGAAATGTAAGTTCTCAAATAAGATCTTCTGACATTATATATTAATGGGAATTCTGTGCTCAATGAATTATATAAATGTATACCTCTTCCCCTCCCATATGTTTCTTAGCATTATACTTTCTAGTCAATTATAAGTATTTGAAGTTTGTTTTATTATTTAACCCCTTTGCTGCAATGGTCGGACATATCCGAATGCATATTTACATCTGCTGACTGCAGAGTTCTAGTTTACCCAGGAGCTTAAAAAAACTTTTCCCTCTACTGTGGAGTTCGAGTATATGCTCAGACACTCGAATACAGTGCCAGAAGTCCATGAGTGCTGCTTTCAACATGCGAGAACAGGAAACATCTAAGGCGTTTTTAGCTGTTGAATTGGGGTGGGATTGGTACGCAAGCCTGTATCAGAGTCATACTTTCAGAATACGTATTGGTTGACTCAAACTCCTTGTTTTAACACTGTTTTTAGAAGGGATGAATATCAACTAAAGGTCCTCCCTTCATTTTTCTAACAATGATGATGAATCTTCAAAGACTGATCAGCTTGCAAAAATCAAGCCCATAATAGGTTTAGTGAAGGATATGTATATTTCCACCTATAATAACAATAAGGAATTGTGTGTGGGTGAGTTCATGTTGAAATTCAGGGGCATCTATTTTTCAAGCAATGTCTTCCCAGTAAACCAAGTACAAATGGGGCATAAAGATTTGGTTACTCTGTGATTCATGAACAGGATTTCCGTTGCAGTTTGATGTATATACAGGCAAAGATTCATCTCAAGATTACAGTAGAGTTGGGTTGGGAGCAAGGGTGGTGTCCAGCTGGCTGAATGGATTTGAAGGCAATGGACATGTAGTTTGTACAGACAATTTTTATTCAAGTGTAGAACTTTTTGAAAGTCTAAGATTAAAAAAAAATGGAGCATGCGGTACAGTGTGTGCCAACAGGAGAGGAAAACCTTCAGATATGACGATTTGCAGGCTGAGGTGTGGTGACTTCCCGGTGATGTGGGAAAATCATGATCGATCAATACTTCTTGCACTTGGCAGGATACAGGGAGAGTTAACATGATCTCCACAGTTGGGAATCGTGGTGTCAGTGAGGTACATATAAGATTAAAAAAGGGAATGAGAACTGTGTTGAAACCAAATATTCAAATTCTGTACAATTTGTTTATGGGTGGAGTTGAGTGTTTTGATCAACTCTGAGCCACTTATCCTTTGACAGGAAGTCTAAGAAGTACTGTAGTATCAAACCATATGGCATTTTCTCATTGAAGTGGTCTAGTAAATGGCTATATATGATACAACATTCAAAACCCTAAGAATAAATTGAGCCAGAGGAAATTCAGGGGAAAAGTTATAGAGGGCTTATTAGAGGGATTTTCAAGAACAGATGGAAATAAGAGGGGTTGCAGGATGTCTGCACCAAAAGAAATTAGGCTGACAGAGCGCCATTTTCCTAGGCAATTTGAGGACAAGGGAAAGCAGCCTAATTGCTGCATGTGCAGCATTAGGCCCTCACAATGTGCAAAAAAGGGGAAAGATGTTTGCAAACGAAAACAAACCACATATAATTGTGCTATGTGTTCTGGAATCCAGCAATGTGTGCTGTTCCTTGTTTTGAGAAGTAGCACTCAAAAGTAAAATATAAAAAATCCTGTCAGTATTCCGGAAAGGAAATTTAGGAAAGCAGATTTACATTTTTCTGTATTTTTTGTGTTTTTTAAGAATGAATAAAATAAGAAAATTTTTATACATAAAAATAATATAACTTATATACAAAGCAGCTCAAATTATTATTAAATGCATAAAATAGTCAAAATATCAACTTTTTGTTTTTTGCGGATTTCTGACACCTTTTAAAAACAAACTTGAAATTAATGCAGCAAAAGAGTTAAAAATAGCAATGGCTTTAAAAATTTCAATAGTCCTTAGAATATTGAAATTGTGACATATCATTTTCACTATATGTATAGTGTATATGTGTGTACATATAAATATGTGTATATATATATATGTGTATATATATATATATATATATATATATATATATTTAGAAATCTTCTAGGTGTTGAGTTCTTAGATCTGAAGAAAATAAGCATATGTAGAAAGAGTAGTTCTTTATGATATGGGTTTGGATGTATACAAATTAAAAGGATTATTCTTCCATTTTTAGTTTGCGACGTGAATAACAATGATACTAATAAAAGAAATGATGCAATTCCAAATGCTTGTCAGAGGAAGAGATTGGAAAATAATTGTCTACCTACTAGTAGGGGAGTTGCCTTCAAAGTCATTTGATAGATGACTTTTTTCAACTTGCCTGTTGCTTTTTGGATGGGGATTTATCTGTTGGATATGTGTACAACTTGAATTAAGAGAAACATTGTAAACCAGACAAGTTTTTCTAGTTCATTCCATCACTGATGGGAAAACTCTTCATGTGTCCCAGTTATGTGATGATATTGGTACCAAATTCCCACCTCATCTCCATGGCCTCATCTCCTATTCTCATATGGCATTTCAACTAATACCTCCATGATTCCTGGAAAGCTGGGCCTCTGAGGGTTGCCTCAGCACATATTGATTGTTCTGTATTTTGCAGTTTCCTCTAATTTGGGGCCTCTGGGACTTGGATTCCTCAAAGCTCATCTATGCATTTTAAAGATGTTTGATATATTTTACCCAGCTTTTCTAGATTTTTATTTTATTTTATTTTATTTCTGTCTTTTATTGTTGTATCACCAAGATGTATAGGTTAACTTTTCGCTATGTTGACAGAATATATGGCCTTTTGGCCACAATTTCCTCAGTCAGTCATTTGAATATGCAGGCTAATGGTTTGGTCACATCATTTCCCTAAGAACTTAACCTCTAATTTATTCATTTACTTTAAAAGTATGTTGATCTGCCTTTGAGTATCAGCACAGAATGCCTGCAATCTAAGATCTTGCAAGAGAATATAACCTTGAATTACTTTTGCCTGCTTGGAAGAAACAACATTCAAGGGTGAATGCACGAAAAGTAATCCAAAGTTCTCAAAATTCAAAACTATAACCACAATTCAAGTTGGACCATCAGGGAGTACATTTTGAAACTCATTGTTTCAGCTTTTACTACATTTGATTTTGATACCGTGCTCTTCAATTGCAGTGATGTACACTATAAAAACAGTTGTGTAGAATTCTTTATTTTTTGTATTATAGGCATGATGTTGAGGTTATTTTCCTTTTTATGCCTTTTATGAATATTCAAGAGAAATGCATCTCAGAGCCCTGTGCCAGGAAAATCTTCAGTTTTGCTGAGCAATTGGTTTGTTGTTTTCTCATGGACACTAGGAATCTTATAAGTGATCATGTTTGCCTCATTGTTTGCCCATAGGAAGTCTAACTTACTTAACTTTTTTAGATCTTATACAAGCATTTATGCATCACAAAATATCTCTCTTTTATTATAAATGCATATTTTACTTATTAATTTATTATTAATATTAATATTTTAAAATATTTATACTTATGAGTAACTTTAAATACTGCAAAGAGTATATGTAAATAAATTAATATGATGCTATCACGTAATATCAGAAATTTGAGTTTGTGAGGGAATTATAATTAAATTCAATATCTTCTTTCAACCCAGAAATCCACTTCACAAGGTAGTATAGAAAGGAACAACAGATTTTTATTTTAATAAACATTAAACCAGAATGTGATGTATATCACATGCAATCCAACAGGACACTGTAAAACAGAATGATTATAGACACTCCCTATATAACCAAGCAGATACAATCTATCACATATATGTTTTCAAGATAAACCAAAACTAGTCTTCTTGTAAGAGGACTTGACAGCATCATTTGTCACACATAGTTCTTCCTAACTTTATCTAGTAGGTGGAGTGACATGTGTGTTAACTAGTTGGTTTAATCCAAAGGAAAAACAAACTTCTCATATGTTTATGACAGGACGTAGTTCACAGCTTGGAGCAAGAAGCCAGGAAAGTTAGGTCCCTCACCTTCCACAGAGACTAACAGGTGGGGGCACCATGCCCCTTGCTGTTTATATTTCAAAGAAATGGCTCCTAGGTCCTTGAGAATGACATTCCTGAGTCATAAAGCTGACAAGCAGCCCCTCTAATCTTTAAAAGGTACATACATATCAACAAATTGATAAGTTTTCCAAGGTAAATACTCCAAGAAAAGGAGGGGAAGTAAATATTCTTCCTTATTTTTATCAGGGAGAATTAAGCCTCTTATTTTTAGTTTGTATTTGCCCTTTCAAGTTCCTAATGACTAAATTAAATAAATAAAAAGTAGAAAATATGTATTTCAGTTAAAATGCCAAAAATAACAGATTACAGATGATTTTACTATAACATGACCTCATAAAAAACAATAATCACATAATCATTAAGTTGTTTGGAACATTTGGGCAGAATTTTCACTTACAAATAAAAATAATCAGTTGGTTGGACTCCCAAGCCAACCCAAAGATGATCTAATGTATAGCCTGAATGAATTATATTAGTAACCCAAATTCTGGTTCCTAGTAATAGAGACAAATGCTGCAGTGGCTTGGTGATAAGGAAAGAAAGCCTCCTTCTTCCTGGGCATAGAACTGAAGCTTAAAGTGTGTCAAATAGAAGTTTATCATTGACAGACTGCTATTTTTATTTCTGTGTCCCTCTATCACTGTTAAAAGATAAACTAAAGCATATTAACATTTTAATAATTGATTTCAGCAGAAACCGATTCAAATTGAGCAGTGTCAAACTGGAAGTGTTTAGAGGTACTATGTTGATGAAAGCTGGGGGGAAAAGTTAAATAGAGAAAAGAAGAAAGCAAAGTAAGGAAATGATTGATTGGCTATAGCTTAAAAATTAGCTGGCTGTTTGTGATTGGTGTATTTATAGGCGTAGATTTTGGTTTGCTTATGTAGGTACCATAGCATAGGCGCCACCTCAGTCTAATATCCTTCTTGTTTAATTAAACTTATCTTATACCTGTTTTCAGTACTCTATATATTGTAGTTGTCCAGGACATATTGTGCGAAACTCAGTTTGTGTCATGCTATCTTCCTTTTATTCATTATTTATTTATGATATGTAAATTTACTTGCTATCCTGCTCTATGTTAAATCTTTCCCATTTTCTTTCTTTCTTTCTTTCTTTCTTTCTTTTTTTTTTCTGTGCATCTATCTCAGCTAAGTATGAGGAGTACAACTTGATTGGACAAAATCAAATACAAGTGTGGATGGCTAAAACAAAAAACAAAAACATCTATACTCCTTCCAGACATGTTTTTATTTGCAACAGAGAAATTTATTACACAAAATTAATCCTCAAGCTTTAAAAATATAGCAACATATCAAAGGCATGCAGATAAGCTGAGTGTCAAGGCATTTGATGTATAGTGGTGTTACCATGCAGAAATACTAGCTCAACATGGTGTTAAGTTTGTGTAAATTATTCTTTACTTTAGTGGTTTACAGGCATGTGCCTCTTCCCTTGCCATTTCCCTGAAAATACAGATTTGCTCAGGGTTTTGCTTTTTCATTTGTTAGTTTCATTGTTACTCTACTGGAGTGACAGCAAGTCTCGTGCAGTTCCAGGGCAGGCACACAAGAAGTGGTTATTTGTACGAGTGCATTCTTGGCAAATGACTGTAAGTACATGACTCATCAAACCCATAACTGATAAAATGAGTTTTTCTATCAAGACATGAGGAAATGCTACTTTTTTTTCCTAGAAAAATTAAATATGGCTTGTCTTCTGTCAAAATTATTTTAATTGAAGACTAGAAAACACTACTCTTCAATTCTACTTTAGAGTGCAAAAAATGGTAACTGCTTTCCTTTGCAATTGTCTTTATTACTCAAGTTGCAATTAATTTAGACTAATCCACCTCTTCCTTATTAAGAGTGGATATATTACAAAGCAGAAAGAAAAGAGCGCTCATGTGTCAAAAATTATTATGTATGAAATTAACTGTCTAAATATAAATTCTCTTTTATTTTAATGAAAAAAAAAGAAAGAAAAAAGAAAAGCTTAGGTTTGCTTTCTTTTCAAAGAAAAGGAAAGATGCCACTGAGCTTTTTGAAGGTTTATCAGGCGGGGAGACTTCATTTCCTTGACAATTAAAAATATTGTCCTGGTGGTTGGAGAACCATGCTAATAATGTTCTTCTGCCCGTGAGGCGACAAAACGAAAAAATCATTGCAGGCTAATGAAGGATAGATTTTCACCTTATCTTTTCACCAACACAGTTTGGTTTTGTTTTGTTTTTTGGGGGGGGGGGAGAATATATTAGATGCCATATAATGCAAATTGAACTGTAACACATTTTCCTTCTCTGGATTAAATTTATAGTGTTTTATTATTTATAGGTTTAATTGAAATCCATAGAGTATAGCTCTTACATACTCATGAGAACTAGCCCATTTTGGTATAAAATCCTGTATTGAGATACATGTAAGTTTTCTATTTCTTATCTCATTTAAAACTTTTTCTTAGGGAACTTTAAAAAGGTAGACTTGAAAGTAAATGCAAGAAGGAATTTTTTCATATATGTGCACTAATCTGCCTTTACAAGATATATTTTATGTGAAATTAAAGATTATGTTCTAAAACTCACAGTGAATTTTTACCTCTGACGCATGGCTTACACAATTCAACGGAAATAGCTCCACGCCTTCCTTTTTCCCTTAGAACATCTTTTATAGTCATTGATGATGATGATGATGATGATGATGATGATGATGATGATATAGCTATTTATTAAGATATTTGGATGAGCCAGGTATATCACGAAAGCTTTTCTACAGATCCTTAAAGGCAACCCTTAGAGGTGGATGTCACCTGTATACACAGATAAGGAAACTGAGACTTAGGGAGAATTAGTCACTCAAGCAAGATGACACAACTAGAAATGAGGAAAGCAGATTTGAAGACCTATCAGTCTCACTCCAAAGCCATTATATGATATTGCTTCCCAAGGACTAGAGCAACCAACATCCACCTGGGTTATTTTCCTTCCAGAGAAGAAATATTACTGAAGAGGCTGAAATAGGAAGAACACAGGTAGCAATGGATTAGTTGGGAAATTAGGGAGAAGGGTTTGCATTTTATAGACCATACTGTCATGATCTATAGAACACATCCACATCATGCTATTGCTTAGTTTGAGGAAAAGACAGAACATTTGAAAAGATCAACATTTATTTATCCTTCTTTCATTTATTCAGACTGAGTGGCCTGTGTGCCCAAGGTACTGCAATCCAGGGGGCTAGAAGATGAAAGGGCAGACTTTGGTCCTGTTGCCAAGGGTCTCAAAATCCATTGAAGAGTGTTTGTGTGATGTCAGCACGCCGACCACTGAGCTTCAATGTGAAGGTTAGCCTATCATCTCAAGCTTCAGATGTGAGCAAAGAAGTGCAGGCTAATATTGAATGTTCTCTATTTTGAACTTCCTAGCAAATGCCTGACCTGCATTTCTGGATAACATTCCTTTTAAGGGTAAATCATGAGAAACAAATAAATAAAAATTAAAAGAAGAAACACAGATCCTCTAAAAATCAATTCTGAGATGGTAAGAGAAGGAAGCGATAAGAGTATAAACTAATATGAAATTTTTAAGCATATCTCATAAAAGAATTCACAGGAAAAATGATAGGTATATTTGATATTACACATTTTTAATTATATAAATAAAAACAGCAAGCACTCACTTACAGCTTACTATGTCCAAGCATTGCTCCAAAAATTTTGCATCTACTAGGTCATTTAATTTTCAAAGCAACATTATGAGCAAAGTGTTATTATTCTCATTTTCCAGATGGAAAACTGAGGCAAAAAAGCATCAAGTAACTTGACAAAGTCCAGAAGTTATTAAATGGTGGAGCTGGGATTCACTAAAAGCAGTAATTTAACAGAAAACTAAAGCAATAATCTAAATTTTTCACTTAAAAATTGGCAAAGATTGAATGTTGCTGAAAACATCGAGACAAGAACACTTTTAAACTCTGATGAAAATACAAGTTAAAATCAGTCTTTCTGGCAAGCATTTGAAAACACATGCCCACCTCTATCACACTTTTGAATTTTAGGGAAAATCAGTGATACAGTGAGAAGATTTACGTATCAGGATGTTTCCTTGTGAAATTATTGCTAAAAAGAAATCTGAATATAAATTAAAAACTCCACAAAAAAGGTATTAAGTAAATTATGATTCATTTATTGATGAAAATTGCATAGCTATTATAATTATTTCCCCAAAATTTTTCAAGGTAAAATGTTAATTAAACAGCAATAACAACTGTATCCTTACATCTCCAATTTTGAGAAAACCACTTTTACATATATATATATATATATGATATATGTATATATCATATATAATATAACATACTTATTTGTATGTATTTATGTATATGTATAAAACCAGAAGAAAATAATACAATTACTTATTATAGAATTAAAATTTCTTTTAAAAAATGCTCTTTTGTCTACTTTTCCAATGACAGACAAGGATCACTTATCAGAAAAATACATGTAGTTTTAAAAGATAATTATGTGGAAATATTGACTTTAAAATGTTAATTTTATAGGATGACTTGTATTGCTTGTAAAATTTTCTAGTGGACAATACAGTTTAGTTTTTTTAAATAGCAGGTATAAGAAAATTACTTTAATAATTTTCACTGGGCTATTAAAAATGAGTTACTTTTACCTATAATGTGCAAATGCGGTGATACAGGGATTACTAATAAGATAGAAGGGTCTTTCACCAAAACAGTGACCATACGATAGCAAAGCTCAATAAATAATTGAGGGAGGGAGGGATAAAGGGAGGTGTGGAAGGAAGGAAGGGAGGAAGGAAGGAAAGAAGAAAGGAAGGAAGGAAGGAAGGAAGGAAGGAAGGAAGGAAAGGAGGCAGGTAAGAGGCAGAGAGGCAGGGAGGAGAGAAGAGGGAGTGGGGGTGGAGGGAAAGCCTTATATGGTGTTTAGCATTCGTGATGATATTTAGGTAGAAGGCAATAGAGGCTATAATTGAAATATGAACAAAAATGTAAATGTGGATTACAGAATAGCGGACAGGTGATTTTTATGGACTGAATACCCAACTCGTTGCTCTCGACAGTAAGACCCTAGGTGGTCAGCCCATCCCAGCCTCTCCTTCCTATTGGCAGCTCTCCCCTTTCTCTGTGCTATAACCATACCAACCCTCTTTCATTTCCTCCAATGTAAGAGCTTCGTGTATTTCCTTTCTTTGTGTGTACCCCATGTGCTTTGTTTGTTTGGCTGTCTCTATTTTTTGCTGGATTTTTATTTTTCAGCTTAATGTTTACCCTCCTAGAAAAGCCATCCCTGATCACTTTCATGGCACTTACCACCATTTGTTTTCATTGTAAGTATTCACTCCCTTGCTTATTGATTAACTAGCTGATTGAGCTATCCATTGCTTTTCTGTCTCTTCCACTAGATGCTGAGCTGCATAAAGGCAGGCGACATATCTGTTTCTACTTTGAGCTCAGTGCCATCACACTGAGTAGGGGTTTGGAGGCTATTTGAATATTTAATGACCATTGTATTTAATGAATGATGACTTAGAATAGAAAGGTGTTTTAGACGCTTGCTGAATGAAGAATTGTTTTATCTATTTAAGATGGAAAATAACAGTGGGAAAGGAAATAAGAGCGACTTCAGAGAAGTCACCAAGATAATACCCAGAAGATTCAACAATGATTGCCTCACAAAGAAGAGTCAGAGATTACATTCAATTTATAATCTCATGTAAAAGACAGTGGCTCAGCCTACAATAAAGACAGTTTACAGAAGGATAAGCACGTTTAACTTCTGAAGATGATGGCTGCTTTTCTTTTTTTATGTCAAAAATAAGGTTCTGGCAGGAAATCCTGTTAGAGATATCCACAGGTGTTTAGAATTAGGAGGCAGATGCTCAGGAAGATGGTTAAATCAGAAAACATTTTGATATTGAGCACTGAACAAGTGAAATGCTCCTAAAGGTAATTACTGTAGTTTAATGTGATTTTATTAAAGTTCAAGAGAAACTACCTATTGGGTTGTATATAACTATAGACTTATAATATTTCTGATCCAGTCAACTCAGGCTCTGTAAGTTATATGTGTTGATGTGTATATATTTAAAAACATCACTCTTTCAAAATTATTTTTTTTGTCTTTGCTTTGGCAGGGCATTTGGGGAAACTGAAACGTTTATGTTAGCTATTCCAAAAAAGTCAGTTAGAGAGTTGGTTTAATGCCACATATATCATCTTTCTTATTCCTATGCCAATCTACAGATAAAAGCATTACTGTTTAAAACTGTTTGAAAGCTAAAAGCAGCACTTGCCAAAGAGGTATATAAAGACAAAAGACTAAAGATGCTGTTATGCATTAGCAACAAGGAAAAGGCATATGTTAATAGTAACATTAGTCAAATGTGGGCACTATTAGGGGATAATTGAGGTCAAAAAAGTCAGCATGCTTGAGAATATGGTAAGTACCTGAGAGTTAGGTCTCCTGTGATTGCTGCCTTCTGAAGATCATCAGGTTTAGGAAGAAAACTCTATGCATTTTGAATGTTCTTATAACTCGGGCAAAGTCCATTTTCTTGTCTAGTGCAGTTCTGCATCTTGTTGAAAAAGACTTTTTAAGATAGAGGAGCCCAGAAAGAACAGATTAAGAAGGAAATTGCAAAATAAGTCAGACAGAAGAAGTCGAGAACCATGTGATTTCACTGATATGTGGGATATAAAACTGAAAACAACAAAAGAACAAGACAAACAAAGAAAAAAAAACTGACAGACATAGACAATAGTTCAGTGGTTACCAGAGGGGAAGGGGAAGGGGGGTGGTAGATGAGGGTAAAGGGGGTCAAATATATGGTGATGGAAGGAGAACTGACTCTGGCTGGTGAGCACACAATGTGATATATAGATGATGTTTTATAGAAATGAACACTTGAACCCTATGTAACTTTACCAACTATTGTCACCCCAATAAACTTTAATTAAAAAAAAAACTAAATACAAAAAAAAAAAAGAAAAGAAGGAAATTGCACCAGAGAAGGAAGGAACAAAGGAGGATTTGGCACTTGTTTAAGACCACCTCTCTCCTGGGTAATCCGTTTTGCACCAGCTTTGTCAAAAAATAGATACACCATATGTGATGGGCAGATACAGAGTTGGGAGTAATGTTTGTGTGGTTTTCCTAACAAAAAACTAAATTTTGTGGAGCCAGGTGCTGCAGGGCACCTGCTTACATTTATTAACAACATGTAACTTGTTGGATTTGGGAAAAATAACATTTTTCTCTCCTTTTTTAGACTTTATTAATTCAGGTCCAGAAGAATGGTTTTGTTTATGTTCTGTGCTTGCCGATATGCATGAACAGAAAATGTGCTGCATTTATCCTCTACCTGTCTGTTTTTATAACCAAAACTCAGTCAAATAAATGTAGTTTGTTTGCCCTTCATTATTACTGTGAAGTCCTTTCTGCCCCTGAGTCTATTAAAATATTTTTCTCCTAATGACTCTTCCCTGTTGTAACTAGAATATCTCTTCTGTGTACCTGATACTTTCTTTTTTTTCTCTCTTTGAACTCACAACTCTAAAGGTTGGAACCCTGCTGAACTGCATTAACGGCCATATTTCCTTTGCCCTTTCTTTCTTTCCCTTGTTACATCTGAGTAATTCTGCAAGACAATGTAAAAACACCTTGCAAGCTATTTAAGCTCAGCCCTAAGATATGGACGTCATTTTTCTTTTGGTCTACTATTCCTTGCTTCCCCCCCCCCATATACTTAGGTCTTTACTGTATTATCTTACTTTTATTGGAAATTAAGCCTACTGTATTTTCTTACTTTCTTGGAGATTAAAACCTTTTTTTTTCTCACTTTTATGCTCTTAAAGTGTCCAAGAATTAAAATATAGGCAAATTTCATCCTAGCCAATCCATGACAAGGGGAAAACAGAAAATATTCTTCTTGGGTTTGATGGCTGGTTTATATTTAGAATACATAGATAAATAGGCATCTTTTGGAGAATTTGATCTCATTCAATCAATTGTTTTCTACACTTGTTTAGCTTACACTTAGTTTTATTTTGTAGTGAACAAATTCTAACTAATCTTCAGGATACAGACCTGAAAGTCTTGTGAATTCCATACTTGCTGTATAAAGAAATCCAGGGCTGGGGTTTAGACCTTCTCCTGAGGCTAATAGTCCCAAATGGGCTTCAGATTGTTATAATAAATGTTCTGTTATCTCCATTATTTTTCTATTCAATTTCTTTCGACAACTGTTCTGCTTTCTTACCAGTTTACTGTCACATTATTTTTCCACAGTTAACTTCCTGGACAAATAAATGTGCTGGATTTATGCAATTGTGCTTTGGAGCAAGACTGGCCATTTTGGCTCTGACTGCGCTTGCTCGCCATCCTGTGAGAAATGGCGCATTCTTTGGCAGGGGTTTCTGAGGCTTTTATGATTCATCACTCTGACTTAGTATGGTCTCCATCACCCTGATGGTTTTCTGATAATATAGAATGTTGAAATGGAGAAAAAAACAGATAACTAGAAAAAAAATTGACAAATTGTGGAACTCTGTACAAAAGCCTCATGATTATGACACTTTCATATTTATTATCATTCAATTAAGAATATTTTAGTAATAGAAATATCTTTTAAACATAGTCTCCATTGGAAAATGCTTTCAGCATTTTGGGAAATCTTGGGCCTTATCGTTTTTTAAAGAAAAATTAACCAGGCCATGCATGGATTCAGGAGATGGAGTGTATTCCATTTACATGGTCTAAAGATAAAACATCTGCAAGCTCATTTTCTAGTTTTCTTGAATATCATTACTTGAGACTCTGCCAAGCTTTAATGTACGTTTCCTTTAAGACAGAGGGATCTTAGCTCTACCTCAGAAAGACATAAATTAGGCTACATCACTTTTAATCAAGAAATATTTTTCTATTCCAATCCATTATCCATTATCATGGATTTGTTTTGATTTTTATCTAGGAGAGAAAAGACAGTCTTACCCATGAAACTAGACAGATTTCAAAACATTGCAAAGTGGTTCTTCATCCTTAATGTGGACCTGGGAACATGTGTGTTGCTGGAGTCCTGATGATGACAGTTTGCACTCTAGGAAAAGATTAATGACACTAGAACATGCCAGCATGGTGCTTGCCATGCATTTTTCTGTATTAAGGGGCAAACCGTTTGTTTTCCCTTTCGCATTACTCTCTTCTTCTTGATTTAGTTGGCAGCATAATGAAAACAGGATTTTCAATAGCTGATGTGACTACCATTCTTCCTTCGTGACTCAAGTCTGGTAAAACACAATATTTTCACTTGAAAGAAGTAAAACAATTTCTATTACCTAAGATTTTTCAGAAGATGTCTTATCTTCCCTTTTAAAGTAGATCTTTAATAATCTCTAAAGTAGCCTTTGAAATCAGAGGGGAAGACAAGGCTAGCCTTATACTGCAATGCTAGATGCATTCTCACATTCAATAGATGTAACCAAATGGGTTTGTAGACCTAGAAGAGTTGCTATGGGAACTAGCTGTTTCTGTGCTACACAAAATAATGTAAGATAAAAAAGGGTTAATAGAAGCAGATGATCATTGGAAAGAAACATGGAAAGTGGAGTTGTGTTTAATAAAGTTTTAGGAGATGGCCTTTAAAACATTCTGGTTACTGGATGCACTCACGTCTAAAACAAACGCTGATCCATTTAGTCACATATTTGCACTTGTAATGGATTTGGTGAGCGGAACAGCATTCCATCTGTATAAACTGAATAGCGTGACAAAACACTGCATATTTGTCACTAACCGCCCTTCAGAATTGTAATCTGGAGGGAAGGTTGTAAAACCAACATGACTTTAGATGTCTTAACAGCCAGGGGATGGTTGTGACATACTTTATAATAAAGTGTCATCTTCCAAGATACATAAAAATCGGTCGTATATACTGTGTACCAAATCTTTTTTTAGAACGAACTAAGTGACAGTGCCATGCCTATACTGCTGCATGCATAATTCAAATCATTTTTCACAAGTATTACTCCAGTCAGCCTCAGGTGGGTGGTCCCTCAGGGAGCACTACTCTCTTTTTGACCTTGGTCATAAATTACCTATCAAAGGTGAGACTTGATATTTTAGCAGAGATTATGCAAAGTTTTCCACAAATAAGATCTGGAGAAATTGAAACTATACCTTTGCATCTCTAATTTACATCATCTATAAATTGAATTTGGAATTAATCAAAAGGATCATCAGAGCGCCTAGAGATAAACAAGGGAATGCTCTGCTCTCGGGAATTTTTAATACATATATGAATCACACTGAATACCAGTGATCTGTATAACTATAGAAAAGAAAATTGAAGAGGAGTATAACTTATTTTAAATTTCTTCTGCTCATTTCCTCGCTCTTATTAGTCACACAAGCAAGTTTAAAATGAAAGGAAGCAATGTTAAATGACCAACCTGATGTAAATAGTGTACTTCTAATATCAAAACCTACTCCATAAAAACAAGATTTTCGTTGGTATTTTTATGACATATTTTGGTTTTTAAAATTATACTTGTATTTTCAAGAATTTGCAGTACACATTATTTTCTTTTCCTGATTGTTGGAGTGTTAGAGTGATAACATGTAACATGTAACAACTTGGAACTAGGAATCCTACAGATAAGAGGTCCCAAGATTTCTTTAATAGGTGTCTATCTACTATGTACTACTAGCTTAAGCTATGTTTCTTAAAATGTAAGAATATGAGTTTAAATATGTATTGTAAATTAAAAGAATGGCATTTTATTATTAGCCTGAAAGTAGTACATCTTATTAAAATTTTCAACAAATATGTTGAATGTGATTTCCAAATATTATTAAATGCTATGATGAGTTCATCTTAATAAAAGTGTTAGAAATTATTGCATCTGAACATGTTTACCTGATAACTGATAGAAGCTTTTGTGCTAATGCTCATGTTAATACTTGTTCCATTGTTAATAATTTATTGACTGGAAATATCCATATGGATTAATCATTACAAGATTCATACATCTGTGGTTAGCAAATTAGGTTACAATAAAGCAGTGTTTAAAAGTTCAGGTTTATACAGAAGGTGACACCATGTGAAAAGTTACTCAACCCCACAGGTTATATAGGAAATGTAAATTAAATTAAGACAATGCTTTCACGCATAAGAATTACAAAGTGTATATAAACATATGACAATATCAACTTCTGATGATGGTTTAGGAGAAGGATCTTTCGTAGTGCTGGTGGACATGTAAACTGGAACAGTAACCTCAAAAAAATTGTAAGATTCATAAAGTTAAAAATCTGCATTCACTACTCAACAGATAGCAATTCTACTTGTCAATAATTTATACTATCCAATTTTCCAATTTTGCCCAACTTGATGGATGAGAAGTGATTTTATGGACTGAATATTTGCATCACCCTCTCCCCAAATTCTTATGTTGAAATTTTATTCTCCAACATGATGGTACAGGTACTAAGGATTAGATGAGCTCACAAGGATGGAGCCCTCATGAATATAATTAGTGCCTTTCTAAGACTCCTGAAAGAGCTTACTTATTTTCTTTCCCTTTTTGTCCAGTGAAAATACAAGAAGTCAGCTATCTGCGACCCATAAGAAGACTCACTGGAGCCCAGTCACGCAGGCACCATGATCTCAGACTCCTAGCCTCCAAAACTGTGAAAAGTGGTATCTCAGTTCTGTTTTGTATTTCTTAGTTTTAAGTAAGAATAATAATCTTTAAACACTTGTATACTAGTATTTACTCCTCATCATTTCCTTTGTCCATTTTTATATTTAGCTTTGTTTGTAATTTCTTAATGTTTTGAAAAAACTGTTTTATAAAGACAAACATCCAGAAACACCATCTGTTAGATATACACATTTTCTTGTAATCACATTCTAAACCTGGTTACATCATCTTTTTCATTAAGAATCCTTATTTTTCAAGAAAACTTTTATTATAGAAAAATTTCAAACATTGTATTTATTAATGATATAATGTGCTACTATGAGCCGTAACACTTATCAACCTTTGTCCAGGTTTGTTGCAAATGTACCCTTCTGTGCAAGTCCTTTCAGGATTATTTTGAACAAATTCAAAATGTATATCATCAATCGTCGCCCTGTAAAATTTTTGATTTGGATTCCTCAGTGATGGGGATTCTTTTTTTTTTTTCTTAAAGCATAACTATAGTACTATTATCACACCTGAACAAAATTAAAAATAATTCCTTAATATCATCAAATGGACATTTCCCCAATTGCTTTATTACTATTTTATTTTATGTTTTTTTACATTTTAACCCAGGAGAAAATTAGGTGCACGTATTGGGATTCATTAATATGTCTCTTAAACTAAAGGTTTCCATTCATGACTTCTCGTTCTTGCATTAATTTGTTATTTCTACTATTTTCAGCACAGAAATTCTATAGACTGAAAGTGACTGCTTACAAAAGCCCTTGGTATTCCTTATCATATGTTTCCTCATCTGTATTTTCTATATATTGTTAGTTTGACCAGATTCAAGTTTGATTTATGAGTATGCACCTACATCAGGAGAGACATAAGTTTTCTATTATTAATATTCATAATTGATATTGATATTTTCATTTAACTGATATTTATAAATCATTATCATATATTTCCCCTGACTTGTTATAAAAACAATTTATGTATGGAGCACTTAAAATATTCTATATTTTTCCAATATTTATAGATTTATTCTTTTATATTTATTCTGTGATTTTACTTTTTTATTAGTAGCTATATTGAAGTATAATTGACATAACAAGTGTTAGCAAAGGTTTGTGTATTTTCAACATATGTATCAATTTTGTTCAGTTTCAATTGATTACTTTTCTTTCCTCATTATGGTTTCATTATTCCTGTTCCTTGGAATGTCTGGTAATTTTCATTAGACGCCAGACACTGAATTTTACTTCGTGAGTGCTGAGTATTTTTGTATTACCATTAATATTCTTGAGCTTTTTATGGGATTCATTTAAGTTACTTGGAAATAGTTTGATCATTTTGGGCCTTGGTCTTAATAATAGAACCAGAGCTGTGTCTAATCTTCAGCTAATTATTCCCATCACTGAGGCAAGGCCCTTTAGTGTATTCTACCCAGTCATGGCTACCGGATCAGGTACTATTCCTTGTCTTGTTGATCTGTATACTTTTGAGAACGTTTGGTTATATAAATTTATGTGTCATTCATTGTTCTATAGGGACATGAATGTTATTCTGTGGTGTTTAAAATTGTAATATATATATATATATATATATATATATATATATATATATATATATATATGAAATGTCTGTGTTTTCTGGTGTAAATATTAGGGGGCACTTTCATTCTAAATATGAAATTTACATGGTTTCAGTAGCCTAAGCAATGCTTTCCTATCCACCCCCCACCAAGTCCCTGCTAATACTTTAAAGAGTACTTTATTTTTTAAGGCATTATTATATAAAGTTCTCAGGTGGTAAAGATCCCACCAATTTATTTGGGAGATTACTACATTGTATTCAGACAGCGTCTGATATCCAGCCTAATTTTATCTTAATTTCTTTTCCAGAACATTTTTCTACCTCTACTATCATAAATCATTTTGCTCCCTGCTGAGCACTTAATGCTTCCAATATAGGTAGAAAATTATATCTCTTCTCAGTTTTAGCAAAACTAGTATGTAGATCTTTTTCACTTAACTAGCAAGCCTACTGCATTAATTTGTATCATGTGGCAATCTAGGTTATGATTTACATGCCATCTGCTTCAGTTTTTATGCCTCTATTTTTTAAAAGTGAAATACTAAATTAATAAATGCTATTTGAATCACTTATAATTCCAAAATTTTGAGTTTATCAAGTAATCAACATATATGAAGATACCAATTTTTTATGTGAAGTTAAATTTACTGATTAGGTTGCCAACTGGCATGAATATATTAATCTCTGGTTTATGACTAATTGCTCTAAATTGTTCATCATAATTATATTACACTGTTATTTTAGTGTCAGCAAGAAAATTTTAAAGGTCTATGATAAAATAGTTGTATTAGTTTTCTCATGTTGCTATAACAAATTACCACAATTTAGTGGTTTAAGAACACAAATGTGTTATTTCACAGCTTTGTAGGTTATAAATCCAGCACTTACTGGGCTAGAATATTACTGGGCTAACATCATTTGTCAGTAGGTATGCTTACCTTTCCAGAAACTCTAGTAATAAACCTGTTTTCTTTTCTACCTTTTCTACTTTTCAGAGGCTGTCTACATTCCTTGACTCATAGCATCCTTCTTACATCTTCAAAATCAGGGATAACTGACTCTTTCTGACCCATCACATCTCTTTCTATGATCATTAGTCTTCCTCTTCTCAGGGCCCTGGTGATTATACTGGACCCATCTGGTAAATCTTGAATCATCTCTCTATTTTTTAGATCAGCTGGTTAGCAACCTTAATTTTATTTGCAACCCTAACTCCCTTTTGCCATGTAACCTGTTTACAAGCTCTGAGGATGAGAACACAGCCATTTTAGGGAGCCCTTATTTTGCCTACTACAATGACTACATAGAATTCCCTCATGGAACGAGTACTGGGAGTCAGGGAGAGGCCTATATGTAGCAATTCAAGAGAGATTAACCCTGTGGGTTTTTGGGGTTTTTTAGACATATTTAGTTCCATAGTGGCTTTTTTGATTTTTTTGTTTTTATCCTATTAATGAATGACCTCTCTAGTTTATTGGTTTATGATTAAACTATATTAGATCAATCATAGGTATTGAAATATCTCAGTTAAGTTACAATAGAATTTGAGGGGTGAGTAGGGTTTAGCTTCTCAAGTATTCACATGTGCGGCCAGGGTTGAGCATTGAAGAATATAGTAAATAATATGGTGGTGCTCCTCTACTTATTCAGCCCTAACTGTTGCATCAAAGGGCACATCATAGCATAAGTATACAAATGAAATATATTATGGTCCCCAGATATATGAAATATACTTGAAATTCTGCTAAAGGCTATTATGTCTCCCTCTATAACTGATTCATGAAACTGGGCAATTTTCTTCTGGATTTCATGGAATGCCATTATATGTTTTGATATTTGGGGAAGGTGAGATGAAGAAAATCACAGTTGAAACACAAAGAGCTGGAGTGAAGAGAGTCATTTATTTATTTATTTTAATTTATTACATGTCAGCTGGAATGTTAGTTTTACCTACATATTCTCCTTACTCAAGAGTTTTTGCTTCTTCTTTTAGAAAAAAGTTATCTAACAGTATATCTATTTTCTTCCTTGTTTGATGAATAAGGAATTACAGATGCAAATATGAGTCTACTGTACATGGGGATTTCTGGAAGCTTTTAGAAATCAAACATGCAAGATAGGGTATATATGGTTCAAAACAAAAATTGGCAGTCCAGAGAACTTCAGCTAAGATAGCTGGCTGTCCAAATGCTCTACTGAATGGAACGCTGTGAGAGGAAATCTTGCCTGTGGTAGACTACTGAAGGGTTGGCAGATAAAGCAAAGACATGTCACACTATGTGACATAATGAGGAAAGTATGTTGGCTATGAGGACAGAGATTCTTTCTTTGCTTCCATTTTAAAATTTCTTACAATTTTGGTAGTTTTATTTCATATACACAGAGGGGACTAGGAATGGGCATTTATTGCCAAAATATACACATTCTAAAAATCTCCAAAATATGAATATTTGCATACATCTCACATTTTTTGTACAGTTATTTAGGTTTGCTTTATAGCCCAAGACTGTATTTATGAAAAAAATGCTTTTGTTTTTTTCTTTTAAAGTTTTGTATAGTTCTGCGAATGCTTATACCTTTCCTATGATTATCTTGGTTTTAAAATTGTTGTTAGTATTCTAAAAGTAAGTTAGATTTTAATATGTTTACTTTTCCTATGACCTTATTTGTGTGTAGCAAGCACAGATGTTATTTCTAAATGTAAGGGAGAGTTTCTCCCATGAGATTTATGACAGCTGTACTCACCAGCAGAAAGGTACTTGTTCTTGAAACTTTCTATAAACTAAATTGATATATATATTATTAGTGTTTTGTACATATCTTTTGTAGGTATTGAAAAACCTAGAGGGATGAGGGGAAAAAAATGAAAAAATTGTAGTAAACCCAAAGACACAGACATTATATATGTACATATTTCTTTCTCTCTCTTTCTCTCTCTCTCTCTCTCTCTCTCTCTCTCTCTCTCTCTCTCTCTTTGATCATTTCCTAGCTAATATTTCCTGTTCTTCATGGATAACAATACTCCCTTCAGGTTACATATTAAAATTTTAAAAATTAATGTGCAGAACTTATTATATATAACCCCTTGCTTAACTTCAGATCCTATCTCATGGTATCTTAGTTTAATGTTGTGAATTACTTTAGTTCTTTCCTTTCTTTTTATATCCACATTTTCTGGCCTTGGTTCTCAGGAAGGACCCAGGATTATCCTATTCTCCTAACTCCTTTTCTTGCTTCAGTTAGAAGAGCTCAGAGAGTGTAGTGAGGAACGGCAGATCTCCATGTCCCTGTAACTGCTGCTAATTTCACATCTCTAAAATTGGTATTATTGTGCAAAGAAAATGCAGATTCAGTTAGAACGCCTGAAGCTCTGGGTCAGGTAGGGTTATTATATTAATATTAATACAGATTGGAGAAGTAGATAGAAAGCTTGGAGCTGAATGTCAAAGAAAACCTATCTGAGCGTAATTCTAGTCATCACTTTTTACTCATTGCAAGGAGAACATGCTTTCTTTAGGACTACAGAGACAGTCAGTAATGGAATTCTGAATGTCACATATATCTCCATAATGCTACCTTTGTGTAATCTCTTAAATAGATGTATGGATGGATAGAGGATGGATACGTAGATAGATATTAGTTATGGGTAGATAAACTGAAAGTCGAGGCTTTTATGATATGAGCATATCTTTAACATATTCTTTAGCTTTAAAAATTGTTAATTGGGTTACAGATTTATCTTTACCCTATTCCACATATAATGATAGTTTTATACTGTCAGTGACCAGAAGAAAAATAAAAAAGCTTTAATCTCATTGTATTCGTAGTCAGATAATACGAAACTGAAGATATTCAGATTTAATTGTGGCTCAGTTCTCCAATTCTCAATTAGCAGTTTTAGGACTGACTGGAATTCACACATGACGAATATACTTTGGTTGTTATTAATAGACATGATGGGGAGTGATCCTCTCTTCCCACTGAGGTATGAGCATCTGCTGTCCCTTTTATCTGGCCCAGGCATTCTGGAATGCCACAGATCCTGTATGTGAGAGAGGTAGCAAGTCTGCTTTCTAAGGCATCCTTATGCTATCCAATGTGCCTATGACTGGGGAAGATTCACTCTTTTCTCCATAGCTTATGAACTACCACTTGGCTCATGTAACTATGAAGGGTGGGGTGGAAGCTTGTACAATGATACAATACTAACAGTTTTTGAGAATAAAAGACTTAAATTAATCCCAAGGATTCTCTCGCTTTTTTTTAGCCCAATCTAATCTTCAGACCCCATCCATGTTTAAAATTATGTTGTTTTAACCAGGGGGGTCAGGTAAGAAGGAATTCTTAATAAAATAAATATGGATAAGAAAATAAGGAACATTTTCTTAAGTAACCATGACATAAGGATATATACATATGAGGTTGGACAATTAAGTTTGAGAACTCATCCTAGAAAAAGTGCTACATACCTCATTGCTGAACATCACTATGGTTACTTTTGAAGAAGTAATCTATGCACCGATGCCAGCACCTAGTCTACCCTTCAAAGCAATTTTGGAACTCTTTTTTGGGAATGACCATCAGAGCTCTCATCATATTATGCTTGATGTTCTGAATGTCATCAAAGTGTCTTCCTTTCAATATTTCCTTTATCTTCAGGTAAAGAAAGAAGTCATTGGGGGCCAGATCAGGTGAGTAGGGAGGGTGTTCCAATACAATTATATGTTTACTGGCTAAAAACTCCCTCACAGACAGTTCTGTGTGAGCTGGTGCATTGTCGTGATACAAGAGCCATGAATTGTTGGCAAAAAGTTCAGGTTATCTAACTTTTTTCATGCAGCCTTTTCAGCACTTCTAAATAGTAAACTTGGTTAACTGTTTGTCCAGTTGGTACAAATTCATAATGAATAATCCCTCTGATATCAAAAAAGGGTAGCAAAATCATTGCAGTAAGTTTGTGAACCTAATTGTCAAAGCTCATAGGTACACACACATATACACACACACACTCCTGTGTATGCACACACACAGACATATATGTATGTGATGTAGTTTTCTGAAGGCTTTGGTTCTGAGTTTAAAGCTATATATAGCTTCTATGTGAAAAATTGACTTTCATGTGAAAATAGTAAATATCTTCTAAGTGCATGTTTCCATTAGAACTCCATGATGATCTATATTTTTAGCTATGCTTTTGTTGGATTCCTAAATTTACTTACTAGATGTGTCACTTCTAGAACAATGTATGTAGATCAGTGTATAGGTGGCATGGGAGACATAAAACAAGGTCAGCTTAGCCAAGAGGAAAAGTCACTTTTGTATATTCAGAAAACTCATTTGTCAAGAAAATGTTCATTATTTGTGGCCCTACATGCCAGGAACATTACAGCAATGTCTAAGAATTTGAAATATCACATTTTTGATTTAATTAGGAGCCAATGTCATTTCCTTCTCTACTGTTTATATGAAGTATTTTCAATTTTATACATATTTTATCATTTTAAATTTATATATCACACATATAATCTTCCAATATGTCTTACAATATTCTAAAATACTGTTAGCCCTAATTTTTTATTTCATCATATTTATTTCTCAATAGGTTTTTCAAATATTTATGGGATGATCATTCGTAAGGGAACCGGTTTCATCAGTAAGTAACAATTATGCTCTAATAGCATGGGAATCCCATGGCATAAGAATATATTAACTAGCAATTTTCATGAATGTATAGGAGGAATTGTGATTGAGAAAAGAGAACACCACAAAAAGGATAGCAACCTTCAAGCTCAAGGTGAGCTGCCTAACAAATAAGCACAATTAAATTTGTTGGTTTTATTTCAACTTTGGTGAAGAAAAAATATATTTAAATGGCAATTAGTACTTGTTAGTACCCAGGTCTCTCTACCAGGAAATATATTTGACTTATGTATGTCACCTGAAGCCAAACATTTATTTCAGTAGTGAATATAGTTATTCACAAGCAGAATATATATATAAAATTATATATATATATATATTTTTTTCATTGATATTAGATGAGTAATTTTATCTTTATATTCAAAGCTATCTTATTTATATATAATTTTATGGACAATAGTAGCATTCTATGCAGTGCTAGTGTTCCAGGCAAAAGGTTTATCCTAATATGATTATTCCAGAGGATTTCTACATTGTGCTCTAGAATTTTTATTATCTGACTTAATACTGAAGGGAATGCAGTCATGTTACCTTGTGCTATTCAAACTGGCAGACAAATTCAAGATTTATGTAATTATTTCATTGCTCTTTTCAAAAAAAAATTCTCATCAGATATAGTTGACTAATACCTTCTTAGTTTTTATTTTCTGAGGAAGAAACTATGAACAACATTGTTTTCATTCTGTCATGCACACTGAGGTTTATAAAAGTGAACACATCTCAACATTATTGCTGTTTTTCAATAAAAAATATTTTATTGGTAAAACTATGCTGCAAACGTCAATGGCCTCATCACATACTTTTTGATAACATTTAAAGTGAAAAAAGGAAGCCCTATTTGCTTTGTCCAAGGAAAAACGCATTAATTCATGTCATATATATATATATATATATATATATATATATATATATATATATATATATATATATGAGATTCAGCATGCCAGGCATCATTCTAGGTGCTGTAGTGATTATTTATTTCATCCCGAAACTTGAAATCAAGTAGACGTCTTAAGATATATATGCAAATAATTCTAAAGCAGAGTGATATGTTAAAAATGATATATTAGTTGTACTGAAATAAGCTCTAAAGCAGTTCAAAGAAAACAATCTGTGAAATCTTTAGACGGGGACACACTTTGGCTGGACTTTGAAAGATGGGTGAAATTCAGAGTATTGTGTGTGGAGTAAAGTTTAACACAAACATAACCCACAAATTCCAAGAAAGTCATGGAGGTAAAAAAAAAACCAAAACAACACAAGCCATGTTTGAGGTTGGCAAATAACTTGTTTGGAGTGGTGAACTGTGAGAAAAAGGGCTAAAAATTAGACTTGGTGTATTTGTCCTTGAATGTCAAATACAAGAGTTCTTTTCCTGAAAGTCATAGTAAGTCACTAAAGTTTTTGAGGAAGGGAGTAAAATAATCAAAGTGATGTTTTAGGACAACCAAGAAAGTAGCATTGTGTAGTATTAATTGGATAGAATGGAGGCTTTAAACAGGGAGGCCAGCCTGCAAGATACAGTAATTGCCCAGATATTAAGCAATAGCAGACAAAGCTAAAATACAATAGCAGCAAGGAAGAATAGAAGAAAATTCATAAAAAAAAATGATTGTGAGAATTGAGGCTCAATTGTCTTTTTTTTTGTCAGAAGACAAAAGGGTCATGAAGGGGTATAGATGATTCATAAGTCTATAACGTGCTTCTAGAATTAGATTAAAAAGCACTTTAGACTTTACTGAGTTAAAATCTCTAGACTTCCCTTTTAGATAACTAAAAAGGAAGAAACTGAATAGCATGCCAGGGTCACACAACTTATGCTAAAGTAGATTTGAACCCGGTCTTATTTTTTAACACAATCTTTTGATTCTGATTTTAGGGTTAATTTCATTATACTACATTTCCCAATGGTGAGAACAAGTTAAAAGCAAAAAATTAAAGTGGAACTATGAAGGAGACAGATGGAAATTTTGAACCAGAACTTAGGAGACATTAGGGATGAAAGTAAAGATTTTGAGATGACTCATAGGAGGTGAAAGTTGACAGTGTAAAAATTAATGGTAGTTCTAAAAGACTAGGCATAGAAATATATTAGTAATTGCTGGCATTTACGAAACAGCTAATATGTTTCAGTTGCTATATGAGATCCTTTATGTGCATTATTTCTCAATTCAGAAGACTACTCCAAGTTATCAGCATGCCCATTTTAAGGAAGGACAAACAAATGTTGATTTTGAATCAGTATATAAAAGAAGCAAAGAGCATAGGTTCTGGAATAAACTCAAACTGCAATTCAACCTTGACATGGGCCTCCACATCTCATATTGTCTGAGTCCTTATGTATTGGCTCTACATTCTTGGATACCGCTCTACCTTATTTTCTAAATATTTTATTTTTAATTTTAAGAATATTTTTGTTCTTTGATTTTTTTTCGGTATCCCATTTTTATTTTATGGGTTTTGTGCCCTTAATTATGTCTTTTATCTCTGGGAATAATTCTGTTTATCTTCACCTTTCTATTTTATGTTCACTGTGATCATACTACTTAAATATCACACACACACACACATACACACACACACACACACACCACCTTAATCTGCTTAGTTTTTCTTTATAGAATTTATAATTCATTCACATTAGTTTGTACATGTTTTTGTTTTTGTTTCCTTTTGGTAATTCCTACTAAGATGCGAGTTCATGAGGAAAAAAAACTGTCTGTGTTATACAACAGTGTATTTCTGGCAACCAGATCAGGGGCTGGCAAATATGTAGCCATGCTATAAATATATCTGTTGAGTGAATGAAACTTGCCTGAAAGCCCTACTTTTCTCTCATCATTTTGGTCAGTAATTTAGAGAAGAGCCCTTAGGGTTTTTACCAGGGAAGAAATGCTTGGCAACAGATCTCCCCACAGGCCTGGGGAAGGAGGGGAATGGGGCCTGGCTGCTGGGGGGAGCCCTGTCTTCCACAGGTCTTCTCTGCGGCAGACCATTTGCGCTGCTGCATCTGAGTCTGAGTAATTCCAGGATTCAGTCCAGAAAAATGGCCTACCCTCACTTCAGGTGCTGGGTCACATATCCTTAATTTGTATTTCCTCCATTCTCTATCTAGTCTGCCATCACCCGTTCATCTATACCGCATCTTCAAAAAACGTCTATTGAAATCTCTCATTGTCATTGTCTGTTATCTTTCCTGTTAGAGATTGCTCCCATTATCATATTTTGATGATGTCTTGTGTAGAGGAGGACTACACATGTGTGCTCAATCTGACATGTCTCATTGGCATTTCCATAAACATGTATCAATATATATTACGTGGTTTTCACATTTTGGAGTTTAGTGGGGCTAATATGAAAACCAAGAAGGTAACCTTAGAGAATAATTCCAAAATGCAGAGAGGTGGCCTACAAAACAGATAGAGAAAGTAAGGATAGAAAAGTATGAGAGAACGCTAACCATCAGGGAATCATAAAGAAATGGAATGAGAATGTTCATAAGGCAGTGACGGTGAGGTCGAAAGTTATACTGAGATCTAAGAGAAGAAGGCTGATAACATGCACTGTAACTTAGTGACCAGCACACTGACTTTCTAAATTTAAACCAGAAGTAAAAGTGAGCATGGAGAAACCATGTTTAATGAGTATATATCATTCCCTAGGAAACTTTTGCAGTGAAAAAAAGGGAATGGCTGTATAATAAGTAGTAAAAAATGAAAAGGGTATTTCTGAGATTCCATTTCTTAGAACTTTGACAAAATAGGAGAAGTAGAATGTATATTTAGCAGAATTTTAAATTATAATAAAGCATATCATATATTAAGTAAAGATCCTGATACTTTTCATAACAATTATCTTAAACAGCAATATATTGCCTAGGGTTTTCTTGATAATATATATAATTGTTTTACCAAATTGTTTCCAATTTACCCTGAGGTTAAAAAAATAAGAAAGTATGAAGTAATATTTTCCTCAGTGTTTCTTTAGTAGTCAACATTTGTTTTTTCCTTTTAACTTTTCATAGGCCTAAGAAAGGGAACTGAAGTTATAAAAGTCTATCCAGTTTCCTATTAGGATAGTTAACCTATCTATAATTATTGAAATACAACTATCTTTTCAAACCTTCCAAAAGGCAGAAAACTAAGACCATAGCCCATAAAATGAACACTACAATGTATGACAGACCTTATAAGAAAAAAAAAAAACTAAATCATGTTTAGGTACATTTGATTTTCTTTTTATCACTTCTTTCACAAAATTAGCAGATGAAAATTTCTGTTATTCAATAATCCAGATCAAAGCTCAATCTAATAATTTTGTGTAAAATATAAGTCTCATTGAATTTAATGGTTAATATACAATTTTGTTTTCTGACATAGTATTGTGCACTTACTGCTTCTTTTAATGTACATTACTTACAATGTGAAGGTAGCCCCCCCAAAAAGCACAATAATTCATTTTCAAATTTTGAATATCAGGTGATTTTCTATGATAGTTGAATATGAATTCTCTTCTTTTAATTATTTTACTAGAATTAAGTAATTCGTCTGGATCCCAAATACATCAATTTAACTTGTTTATATTTCAGACTGTGGTAAAATTATAGATTACTAAATTTGAAAGAATATTTACATTAGAAAAACATTTATCTTGTAGTCTAGAAAAATTTTAATTCCAAATTGTTAGTCTAAATTTTTAATAGTTTTGGTGTCTAAATTATAAAATATGTTAAAATATAAAAAGATTTCAATCCATTATGTAAAATGTCATTTAGCCTTTTGGTAATTACATACAGAGCTGTACAGCTCAACCTCACTAACTTTAAGTCTATAATGTTATAACGATGTCATAACAGAATTTAGATTATTTGGTCTCCTTTGGGTGAAACAGAAGGGTTGCAGAAAAATGTAATCTAGTAACTTCATAGTTGGCATAGAAATCAAGTTTTTGGGTTTTTAAAACTATTTTGAATTATAAAGTAATATATGAATATATTTTATTTAAAAAAATTCAAGTAATAAAGAGGCATAGTGAGAAAAAAGGTCAAAGCCCCATTTTACCCCTTTCTCTTACTTTCAAAACACACACAAATATACATACACGCATATAACCTTCCCTTCTTTTCCCATCAACGCATTTTCTAGAGGCAATAACATTTGTTACTTTGATATGTATCTATTCTGTGCTTTTACACGCTTTTACACGATGGAAAGGTTGGAGTCACAGATGACTCTTAGATTGTCTTAAAATGAGCATGATGGGTTTGTGTGGTAGAGATTCAGTAGTTCTATTTGAACATTTATGTTTGAAAAGCTTTTTAGAAATCCATGTTGAAACTGCAATAAAATATTTGAATATAGACTTCTGGTTTTCAAGGTAGGGATGAGGGCCAGTGACATAAATATTTATGTTACCTGCATTTGGATGGCATATAAGGTTATGGTCTCAGGTGAGATTGCTCAGAGAAAGAATGTAGATATACACAAGAGTCAAGTTCATGATAAGGCCCCACAAATTCCAGTATTACCAGATCAAGAAGTGTGACAGACCCCACCCAAGGGGGCTGAGCGTAACTGGCCACAGGGAAAACAGGACAATCAGTGGTTGGTGGGGTAACAGAAACCAAAAGGAAAATATGTTTCAAGAAGAAAGTGTTCAATTATTTATAAAAGTTCTTGTTGAATATAGTGAAGACTGAGAATGGGATGGATATGTGATTTGGTAACATAACTGTCACTAGCTGTCTTGGACAAATCATTGGGTTGTTGGAAAAGTCATGACGTATTTTTCTATGTTTTTCATTGCAAAAATGAGTCATGACTTTTCCGACAACCCAATATTTAACTTCCCTGTATCTCACAGTAGCATTATAGTATGGGAATACTAACATTCCATGTTATCCACACAATAAGTTGTTGCCATCCAGTGTACCTCACAGGGTTCACATGGGTTAACTGTATAGCACTTAGAAGAGTCCCTAGCACGTAGCACTCAGTAAATTTCAGTGAAGTGAAAGTATAGGGAGAGGCCAGCGCTGTTGTGACAATGGACATTCCTGTCTATAAAAGGAATCATTAGGAGAGGAATAATGATTCTCCAACATTCCCAGCTTTGTATTCTGTTATCAGCTTGGATTTTACCATTAAGTCTGAGAAAAATTACAGGCACGTCCTCCTAAAAGGTAGGAAACCAACAGTGTGGAGAGAGTCCTTCTCCCACCTGCATGAAGTGCCTCCCTACTACTGACTATTTGTTGTTCAATAATATTGAGGCAATATACATTTTGGCCCTAAGATGCTCCAATGTGGGTCCAAAATATAGTGTTAATTAAATTACTCAAGGCTGAAAATCCATTTCCTATTATATGTCTCATCACAAATTGTATCCAGCCATGTGATCCAGTAGAGCCTCACAGAGATATTAAAATGAAATTAACTGACAACATTAAGATATTCCAAATGCATAAAGACTCTCCAGTAATAAAGTGCCAACAATGTAGATTGCTTTGAATTCAAATATAATTTCCTGAAATCAATTCCAGGAAGAAAATAAAGTTTGAAATTAAATTTTCTTTTGAATTAAAATGCAAAAACATTAGAGTCAAAGGAATTAAAGTCTGAAGTCATAATGCTCTTGACCTTATCAATTACAGTTCAAAGAAATTAAAGCCCCAAATTCTTTATCCCAATTTCTTATTCTTCTATTTTTAAACACAGTAGTTTTGGAAACCTGAGTCAAGGTATCCTTAACAAGAATTTGCATGGTCCCTTTAGGGCTATTGGAGTTGTGTTGACACAATACCATGTCATCAGGAAAAGAGGTACACCCAGGACCACAAGGAAGGCAAATAAGTGGTATAGGTTGATGGCGTGAACTTTGAACATTTGGAATTTTTGAAGAAAGTTGCTGGAAAACATGGTTTGCAAGAAGCAAAGGACATTTATGTGTAGCTGCAGGGCCTGAGATTCTCTACATGGGAGGGGAGGGTAAACAAAACAAAACAAACATTAGCTTCAGATGACTTCAAGAGACGTAGTCTTCCTGGGAGACAGCCAGGTTTATGTCATGGCAACAATGTGAAATAAACACAGTTTAAGGATTGACTAAGTTTCAAAGAGCACAGGGTAATAGTTTTGGAGAATGGAGAAGTGTGGAAGACTGAATCATCTTCAGTGATATACATGCAAATATAATATGGAAAAAAGAGTTCAGGGGCCAGTGATAATGGGTGAACGGGACAGGGGAATGAAAAGAAAAATGGGATTAGGTATAACATGTCTTAGAGAAAGATCAGTGATTACTTAAACTAGAACCTTCACTGGCATTGATAGAGTGAACATAGGTCTCATTTTCCCTGGGCAGTTCCAATTTATACTTACTGTCAAGGTGTCCCATCCTTTTTAGCATCTGTCTAGAATTTCCATTTAAAAAAATTAATAGTTTTATAGAATGATATCAGAATTGCTGTTATATTTTATATTTTCAGTCTTTGCCAGCATCTCTTTTTTTAGTATGTGCAACACGTGTGAAGAACAGAGTGCTTACTTTAACACATGATTAAATCTGAAAGACAACCAGCATTAACCTGTCTCTCTCCAATACTTTCCAGATGCAATCTATCTAACTTGTCCCTTCAAGGACAACATTGTCAGGTGTTCACTAATAAAATAAAAGTCCCTTGAACACAAGTGGCTAAAGAGAGTCGATTCTGATCTCAGGTGATAATGGGAGAAGTATTAGACATGGCTGTCTCTGCCAGTCACTTGGTATACCAACCAATAGTGCCATGACCCAGGCCATGCTGGGGAGATGTAAGGAGCTTGCCAGCACGGTCAGTTGTAAATCTTTGGTTGGAGGTATGTGTGAAGTAGAAGGTGAGCAGCCTTTCAGCAAGGGTATAGTGATATCACTGCAAACAGAATACTAAGAAAACAAAAATTTGATAAAGTAGCAGCAACATTACTCCAAAAGTTAAAAGTCGGTACTTATTTTAGAGTTGTGCCCCAAAAATGACAATCGAAAATGTGCAACTGCAGAAAGTGTGATATGTTTTGCTCTGTGAAGCATGACTTTTTTTATTTATAATAGATCAAGCGTCTTCTTCCAAATTAATTTTGTCCATTTTCAATTTCAGGTTTTCATATGCATGTATGAAAAATGAGACAGTAACTGTGAATATATTGTCGTCCTTAGCATAAGAACTTCTCAGTTAAATATGCAAGCTATTTATTAGGCATCAGATACTCAAACAGAAAAAAAGTTACATTTAATCTGATAATGATTTGGATTTTTAACTCAAATAAGAGAATTATAGCAACACTTTTTGATATCCATTCTGTTAAAAGTGAATGTTGAAATTTTTCCCCTCATGTTCCTTGCTACGGAACAGCACTGTGAGTGACACCGTGTGATATATTCTTCCTTTCCATTTCAGTAATTAAAACCCTTTGTATGGAAACATATCAATCTTGTAACAATCTATAGTGTCATGGAACTAAAGACTACAGAAACATTTTAATTTAAGTATATATATTTTTAGCTCTAATCTGTATATGAGAACAGAAGGGAAAGCAAACTATAGGAGGTGCTCAGTTTTCAGTCTCATTTGTAACTTGAAGTTAAATACTTTACACAGATGCAGCTTAGTAGTTGGAGCAGAAGGTCAGTGTCTCCATGAAAATTCTCTTCATGGTCAAAGATCTCTTTTCCTAACAATTGCCTTTTCCTTTTCTCTGGTCAGAGGTTTCTTTGGTCAGAGAGACAGCAATGGACCTATATATTCTGGATATGGATACAGACATTTCTGAAAGAGAGGGTCGAGAGGCCATCACATCAATGTTCATTACCATTATTGCAATGTCCCATTCTATCCTCACTATTAAATATTTTATTGGTCTTAAACCAAGAATATATCTCTAAGGAATAGATACTTTATTAATACTGAATAAAATTTTATGTTATAACAAATATGCCATTTGTACTTATCATAAATTGATATGAAATGTCATGTTATTATTTTAGAATTTATAGACATAAGTTACCTGCCTCTTCAATATAAAAAATTAACTTGCTCATTCATTCCTGTGCAATATACATAAATTGGCCCAGGATCATAAGTCCATCAAATTGGGTGACTTATATTTGTCTCCTTGACAAAGCTACAAAGCTGGGCCCTGAAGACTCTGATTTCCTCTACGGTGATATAAACTTGTTAAATATTATTCTACCTTTAATTCCTTATGACTCGTTCATCAAAATTCACTTTGTAAGACAATTCCAACTTAGTTCTAACTTCAAAGAGTCATGGATAACATGAGTAGAATAAACTTACTCTATTGTCAATGAAAATAAATGTGTATGCAGTAGGATTTACAGAATGTCCATAAGCAATAAAATGAGTGTTAATATCCAGAGGAAACCTTTCCAGTGCCCTAAATCTGAAGAGCATATTGAATATTTTGTACAAGAAAATCAATTGTATTCAGTACTTCACCTTAATTATTTTCATGCTCAGGTATTTAGAGTTCAGGGAACTATTCCAAAACAAAATATAGCATCAGGTTTCAAACAATTATGTTATATTGAGAAACCAGCTAGTGTGAGATATAAAAGAATATAACCAAATTAGACACAGCCCAGAAAACACAAAGTAATACACTTGAGGAAAACAAATCTAAAAGAAAGAACTCAACCTGAGGTTTGAAGCTGGGAGATGTATATATAATGATATAGATGAAACAGTGAAAATAGCAAATAGCAAATTTGATATAAACTTGATACATGATGACAATAAAGGCAGTGCAATTTGATGCTACAAAAGGCAGACACATCCTACCAAGATTTAAAGATAATAGCTTTTTTTACACAGCATCTGGAGCGTTGGCCTGAATTAAGTCTCAGCCAACAACCAGAGACAAATTTCTAATAAATGTGTGGAATCCATGGAGGTAGAGCAATAGTTATTTAAGGCTCAGTCTAGCAATGAACCTAATGACTGTGGTGACGGGCTTTCATCTGATGGTGCACAAGGAATGATTTTTCTTTTTCCCATGGGATTTTTCCTCCACCAACTCTATTTGACCTGCTTAGGGTCAGATTTTATCATAGCCCTCTCTGTTATCCTCTGAACCATTACAATACCCAGATCTTCATATCGCCTGTATGCCTAAAAGAGACTTGAACACTTTCTAAGTAGTGAATAAATATTGTTCAAAAAACTAAATCTTGCTGGGTATTCCACTTATGCTTTTTGACCTGGGATTCCCACTTCTGGGAATTTTTATAATCAGGAACTGATTTAACAGTAACAAAACAAACAAAAACCCAAAAAAACTATATCTAGAAGATGTTCATTATGGTATATGAAATTATAAAATAAACTAGAAATAATCTGAATAGCAAACAACATTAAAAAAGCTTAGTCATTTATGTTATAGCAGTATGGAAATGGATTAGAAAGCTGAAGGCATACATTCTTTTAAAATAAAAAAAAGAAGTGATGCAAAAATGATGTGTTTAAATGTTATGCTTATAAATGCCTGTTTTAAGAACTGTTTGATGTTACTAGAATGCTTCTTTTGAAATGTGCCGATTATTCCATTATAAAACTACTATATCTTTATTTTAGAACAAGAAAATATAAGAATATAGGAAAAAATAATACAGGAAATAATTCCTTGCTCAGAAAAAAGTGTTTACCTTGTATGTAATAAATACATTCTTATATGGTATAATTGAATCACTTTACATACTTCTTTATAACCAGCTTATCATTTAATGTCCTGATATTAAGATTGTAGTAGTCAGAAAATGTCATCTGAATGCATTAATTTAAATGGCGTTGAGCACTCAATCAATATCCATACCACAATATATTTATTTAATCCCTAAATAATTAGTTTTTAATGTCTAGATATTGAAATAACACTGGATAGAATATGCTTTGACATAAGCCTATTTTCACTTCTCTTTTTCTCTAGGAGAAAGTTCTGGGAATTGTATTATTTGATAAAAGAGTATCTACTTTTTAAGCTTCTATTAGATATCATCCAATTGTTTCCAGAAAATCGACATCAATTTGCATTACATTAAGTGACTTATAAAATATTTCCTGCTTCATTGCTAACTACAGGTATTGTCCTAAAAAAAAACAAAAAAAAAAGATAAACTTGACAGCTGAAAAATTGTATCCCATTGAATGTTTTTCCTTTTTTTAAATTGAAATATGCCAAATCACATGCTTACAGCTCCATGAGTTTTACAAAGTCAATACACCTGTGTAACCATCATCCAGATCAAGAAACAGAACAGTACTAGCATCCCAAATGTCTCTTTGTGCCAGCTCACAGTCAGCTCCCTGCAAACTACTGGCTATTCTGACTTCTAATTCCATTAGTTTCAATTGCTATTGAACCTAACGTCATATGAAATTAAATCATATAGGATGTTCTGTTTTGTGCCTGGCTTATTTCACTCAACATTATATTTATGAGATTGATTAATGTTGTTACAATGTGATAATAATGCATTCATTCTTGATACTCTTGAGAATTTCATTGCATGAAAATAATCTAATTTATTAATCTTCTCTACTGTTACTGGACATTTGTATTGTTTCTAGATTTTGGTCTGTAGAGAATTGTGGTGTTATAAATTTTCTCATATATGTCATTTGTTGAGCATATGTATACATTACAAGACTACACCTTGGAGTACAATTGCTGGGTGACAGGGTACATGCATGATACGATAAAGCAGACAATGACTAACAATTTCCCAAAGTTCTCCAAGCAGTGTATGAAAATTCCACATGCCCCACAGCCTTTTTGAACACTTAATATTGTCTGTTGACTTCATCATAGACATTCTGATAGGTGCGATGTGGTTTTTTTGTTGTTGTTGTTATTGTTTTAGCTGAGCCATCCTGCTACCTGTTGGCAGCTCAGTGGCAGTTCAGCTCAGGCCAGGAAACGAACCAGCGACCTTGTTGCTCAGAGCTTGTACTCTTGAGTGAGCTCTTAATCAACTGAGCCGCTCGGCCAGCCCAGGTGTGATGTGGTTTTAATGTGGATATCCTTATAACTAATGTGAACTTCTTTTCAATATGTTTATTGGACATTGGATTTTATTTTGTATGAAGCATTTGTTTAAAACCACTTCTCTATTGTACTGCCTGCCTTTTTAGTTTTTATTTTATAGGAAGTTTTTGTATACTCTAGATATGATTCTTGTATCAGATACATCCATTGCAAATAGCTGTAGCAATTTTTGGTTTGCTTTTTTATTCTCATTGTTGTCCTTTGATAAACAGATATCCTTAATTTTAGAGAAGTCCAAATTATCATATATATATATATATATATATATATATATATATATATATATATATATAT
>NW_017731737.1:794342-801742 GCF_001890085.2 Hipposideros armiger | reverse complement strand
ATATATATATATATATATATATATACTATTTATACTTATACTACTACTATAGGGCAATAAATATACATGAATATACTTTTTTCAAATTTCAAGTGCTCATATATATCTTTCCATATATATGAATGAATATACCTTCTTTCAAGTGCTTATGGAATATTTATGAAAATCAATCTATTTTATTTCCTGTGTACCTATTTCTATGTCATGACACAAAGGAAACTTCTGTGATATAAAAATAACACAAACAACATTCTGATGGCAATGAAATAAAAAACAAAAATTAATAACAAAATAAAATAAAAATATACTTTCATCCGGCAATTAAAAAAAACTAATGTCTACTAAATATTTCTTGGGTTAAGAGAAAATACAAACTAAATATAAAATTTCTTGAAAATAATTATCATGCACTCCTTATTTATATATAAAAATTCATGGGATAGCTAAAGCAGTGCTCATAAGAAATGTATAGGTTTAAGTAATTATATTAATAAAGATGAAAGACTGAAAATAAAGAGATTAAACATATAATTAAAAAAGTTAGGGCCGGCCAAGTGGCACGTTGGCTAAGAGCTGCCTTGGGACGCCAGAGGGCCCCGGTTCGGATCCCACATATAAGGGCCAGTGACACTGCCCTCTACAGCTAAGATGCTGAACAACAGCTTAACCAGGAGCTGGGCTGCCGTGAGTCACCAGTGGCGGTGTAGGCTGTAGCCCCTGCTGCAGTGGGTTGCCATAGGCTGCCGTGTGTAGCTGGCAGCCTGCGTGAGCGGCCAGCAGCCACCATGAGCGGCTGTCCAGAAGCCGGCGACTGATCTGCCTCCACCGGGAAGAGCGCAATGATGGTGCCAACTTGGACCAGTGAAGCAACGTCCTCCACAACTAGACTGAGGAACAAAGGGATAGCAACTTGTCTGTTCCCCTCCCCCCAATTCCCCAATAAAAATCTTAAAAAAAAAAAAGTTAGGAAAACAACAAAGTAAGCAGAAGTAAAGATTTAAAATCTGAAGTCAAAGATGTTGAAAACATAGAAACAACACAACTAATACATAAACTAAAAATGTATGATTTTTGAAAAATTAAGCAAAATAAGACAAACTACTTAATTAAACTAATCAATAAAAATAGGAGAATACAAAAAATGATATAAAGGAGATGATGTTTGAAATAGAACAACTAAAAATCACCAAAGGCAACTTTATGCAGTTGTAGGCAAACAAATTTTAAAACCTACAGAAAGTTGGTAACACTAAGATGATGATAAAAAGGGATGGTGCATTGGAAGTGGGTAAAGAATATCGTGATGCAAGTGTCAGTTATCTGAGTAAATTTTATGTAATATCTACTTTTGAACTAGAGGAATATTCCACATGAGAAAACATGAACATCTTAGCATCGGAAATACTAAGCAACTATAACTGACTCTAAAACATTGAATACATAAAACTATGTGGATCTTGGGAGAAACTCCAGAAAAAAGAGGGGATAGGAAGGGATAACAAATGAACACCTTGAGCCAGCTAATCTTGAAGCCAGATATCTACTCCCAGACATTTTAATTATGTGAGCTGTTATTTTCCATTCAGCATACTGAGCAAGTTTGAATTTTCTTTCTTTAAATGCATCTCAGAGTTTACACTGATATGAGGGTTTATTTTGATGAATGTGTAATCGTATCTATCCCTCTCATTTTCATGTATCCTGTTTGCATGTAGAAAACAGTGATTATCAAGATAGAAATACAAATTAATAGTATAAAATAGTCACAGGGATGTATAGTACAGCATAGAGAATATAGTCAATAATGTTGCAGCAACTATGTATAGTGCCAGGTGGGTACTAGACTAGTCAGGGGAATGATTGCATAAATTATATAAATGTCTAACCAATATGCTGTACATTTGAAACTAATATAAAAGCATAGTGAATGTCAACTATAAATGAAAAAAAAGAAACAAATACTTTAAAAAGATAATTTATTTTCCTAGTGAGTTAAATGTTTGAATGAGGAATACCGAGGTATTACATATATATATATATATANGTTGTTGGCACTATGTTATCCTTCTTAAGAAATCTTAACTTACTTCTGGAATATGAAGATATTCTTCATGTTTTCTTCTAAAACCTTTATTGCTCTATTGTTCACATCAGATTTAATCCATGTGGAATTTATTTTTGTGTGCTATGTGGGGTAGATTAAAAAATGTTTTTAATACATAGGGGATATTATGGTGAATAAAATTTTAAAATTTGTCCAGTACCATTTACAGAAAATTCTATCCTTTCCCTACTGCATTACAGCCTCACTTAGTAAAAAACAAACAAACAATCAAACAAAAACAAAGAAACGGAGGTGGTTGTATACATGAAGCTTTTTCTGTTCTCTTTCATCAGCCTATTTTTTCCCCTCCTTGCTCTAGTACAGCACTGTTTTACTATACTTTTGAAATTAGTTGTAATACCTGGGAGCATACATCTTTAAATTTTGTTCTTTTTCTTTAAGAGTGCCTTGGGAAGTGTTGCCTCTTTGCACTTCCATATGAATTTTAGAATCAGTTTTTTAATTTATGGCTTTCACTGTTTATGTTTAGAAGCCAGCTGTTACTCTTATTGTTGCTAATTTGCAGTTAATGTGCTCCTACCCCATCCCCCACTATCAGAAGATCTTCATATTGACTTTGGTTTTCAACAGTTTACAATGACAAACCTAATGGTTTTTTTAGATTTGCATTTACCTGATTGCTAAAAAAGCAAGCATTTTATAACTTTTATTCTTTATGCGAATAGTGTATTGGGACATTTAATTTTTTGATATATAGGAATATTTTATGTTGATTAAAATTTGTCATAGATCTAACAATATGTTGGAAATTTTCTATTTGTGTTATGATTGTGCTTAAGTTTGGCCTAAGGAAAATCTTTATTTGTAAAAATAATTTATGCTTCATATAAAACTACTCAACTATACAGGGAAATACAAAGAACAACAACAAAAAAAAACAATCCCACCATTCAGAGATGATTAAGTTTATGTGAACATTTTTCCAAACATCTTTTTGTATATACAAACTGATGGGACAAAATACAGACAGAGGACCTGGGGCTGGATAGTGTTATCTATTAGTTCCTACTGAAAAAGAAAATCAAAGACTTTACAAACGTGATTGAACATCTGTGTAGGGTTTTGAATTGTTAAATTGCTTTCAGAACTGTCATCCATTTGAATTTTACCATGACATTTGGAATATTATTCTCCTAAAACAAAGATGATGAAACTGAGACATAGAGGGGTTGGTGTCTAGCCTATAGTCATGCATCATGGCAAGGGCTGATCTGGGGTCAGATTCAAATGTTTTGGTTTATGTATTATACTTGTACAATGTGTTCATAGAATGTAAAGGGTAGCAGAATATGCCACCCTAAAACATGTAACTTTGGCATACTGATTATTTTGAATTCTAGGTAGTTGAGAACAATAAATGCAGAGAGAGTTTTTCTGTGAACTCTACTCATCTGCTTGAAGACAGATCCTACAAAATGAGCTCAATTGTCATAAATCCCTTCCTTAGGAGTTTCATCAACCAGGAAGATTGACTCTTATCACAGGAAAGGACACTGGAGTTCAACACCACACCCAGACAAACTTTATCACAAACTGTCACCTTTGCTTCTTAAGGCCTATTCATCTTTCCTAAAAATCATTTTATTCTCCCTTAAGAGGTCTACATTCCCCTTCCATTTTCCCTATCAAATTGTCTTTTAATCTTGAATTCTAAACCACCTCAAGGAGTTACTCATTTTTCCTTACATCCCATGTACATATAAGATACATATGTTAAAAACTTCTGTTTCTTTTTTCTTGTTAATCTGTCTTCTATTACAGGGGTCTCAGCTATGAACTCAAAATGGTTGAAGGAAAAATTTTCCTCCCTGACAATGGAAACATAAAGTGGACTAAGCATTGCTAAGAGAGTCACTTAAAGCTGAGCAGGGAGGCCACTGCGGAAGCAGGACCTAGGC
This sequence comes from Hipposideros armiger, assembly GCF_001890085.2. Classification (NCBI taxonomy): domain Eukaryota; kingdom Metazoa; phylum Chordata; class Mammalia; order Chiroptera; family Hipposideridae; genus Hipposideros; species Hipposideros armiger. The sequence continues at coordinate 797,719 of NW_017731737.1, read as the reverse complement.
AATTCTCATATCTCAGCTTTTGGAGCAGTTAAATTGCTGACCTGTTGCTAAACTCAGCTCAAGGCAGAAGAACAAATGTCCTGGATCCATGATTGCTAGATGGACATATATGGATTTCACTTCCTTCTCATCATAGCAACCAGATCATTTGCATCCTTCACTTTGAAAGGAACCAATCCATTTGGGCAGCCAGCATCCTCTATTGATGTAATGGGCTTAACCAATCTCAGATGACCTAGTCTAATAGATGTTCTTCTTTGACATGGAAGACCTTAATGAGAACAGCTCTTCTGGGTTTTTCCCTTTATAAACTGCCTTTCTTTGTTCCCTTTGGAGGATGATTTAGGTTGCTACCTGAATCTGTCACCTGGATTGCAATCTGTCCTTTCTTCAAATACGTTTTATTCTTTATTACCACCTAAAATTTTTGTTGTTGGTGTTACCATTCTCTACAAATGATATTACCTGTTCTATCTTGGGTCATTAATTTGATGATCAGCACTCGATCTCCTAACTATTACTTTTACAAAAATAAAATAAAAATTAGACATGTGTATATTTAATCATCTTAACTGTATTTATATTTTGTTTGCTTTATTTATTAGGGTTAGAGGAGGAGCTCAAGGAAAAGAAATGGCATTGAGAAAGTCTTTGTAAATATTTTGGTTATATAGTTTTCTGACCCAGGAAAATTGTCCCTGCGTATGAAATGAAAGTGACATGTTTCAAGTAACAGTCATTGTCATTTGATATAGCTGAAGTAATCTTATTTCGTGGTCCCTTGGTGTAATTTTTCCAAATATCTATGCTAGTTATAGAAAGACTACTCTATTTTCTAAACAATAACTAGAATTTTAGGAAGAAGTATACTATAGGAAAATTGTATGTGATTAATTTGGCTTATAATACTAGTTTTCAAAGAAAATATAAAGATTTTCTCCTGAAAATGTTTGTTTTCTTGTGACACTATGTCTCATTATTTATTAATACACAATACATGCATAGACATATTTTTACTTAACTACACAGTACACACTTTTATTCCTTTTTATTATCTTTTCCAATTCCAAAATAATCTCAAGCAAGTTGATGTACATCATCGGGTCACAGAAGATTGTTTTCTCCTCACTTCATGGTTCCAATCAAAAGGAAAACACACTCTCTACACATATATTTCTCCTCAATATCCATGTTAAAGAATTAAGTGTAAATTTTAACAGGAAAGGAGTGGTTTCTAGCATCCTACATTGACAAAAATGGGTTTTCTTTGCTTCAAAAAAATCACAATACATTTCATCAAATGTCATTGATTTCAGGAATATTTTGTTATTTCCTTTTTAATCATGAGTTTTATTCATAGATATGAGAATTTTTAACTACCTAAAAATAATAATAATAAGTGTCACAGAAAATTGAGCTACAACTTGAAAACTTAAGGAACTGAAATCATTCTGACTTATGTCTATATTGAAAAGCACTGAGATTATTTTTGTTAAGTTTTGTTTTTTCTCCCTTAACAGTTATTTCAGAACACTTGGAGGCAAAGCATCTGTAAATATAAATTGGGATGTTATAGTGTTGTCTATGTGACACACAGTTTAAATCAGCATACTAAGCATTTAAACCCAAGAAAATGTGGACTTTTCTTCCCTGAGGTAAACAGATGGTTCCAGAAACACTGAGAATACTTTGGATATGAATTATTGTTGAAAGTATAACATTTTATATTGTAAAATACCCATACTTATACAATTTGAATTTAAATGATTGCAGTTTTAGTGTTTTCCATTTTCTTCTTGTATTAATTAAATTTTTTGTCATATTATTTTATGGTTAAAGAAAGTCTTTGCAACAGGTTACTTTCATATTGAAGTTGGGAGTTTTATAGGTTAGAACAGCCTGAAACATAGGAGAATAAAAACGAACACAGAAGTTTGCAACAGAATCTGAGTGATGCTAGAACACAGAAAACTATTCATTCAGATTTACCCTGGAGGAAACACCTGGTCCTGAATGTCAAATCAGGAACAAATTTGAGAGCCAGTGAAATAGAGCAGTGGCTAGTGGGAGTATATACTGCTATATATATAGCAGTGGCTATATATCTATATCTATATCATCTATATCTATATCATCTATATCTATATATCTATGTATATACCAATACCTATACCTATATCTAGCCTCCCAACCCCCTCATAAACATGCAGACTCAAAACAAAATGTCAAAATGTGCAGGGCTAGCAGGACATTAGAGGATGAACTTCATCTATCCAAGAGATGATGGAGGCAACTGAAGTGAAAAAGCTGGTAGTAAGCAATAAATAATGCATAATTGATGATCTAAGGTTAGAAAGATGGGAGAGTAACATGCTTTTTGAATAATCCAACATCATAGAAATATTGCAGCACAAAAGAAAATAGAGGCGAGAGAAGGGGAAAACAGTAAATGCTGTATTTGATTATCTCTGAGATAAAAGATGGCAATATTGAAAACCTTAGAAAGCAAGTAGAAGCCTAAATAAGGGGGTTTATAAGCACTATGCAAAAAAGTAGCATAAAGGTAACTGCTACAACAAAAAATATTAAGCTTCCTAAATACCAGATAAAGTTCAAACAGAATCACACAGGTTTACAAAAAAAAAGAAAAACAAAACAAAACAAAACCTTGAAGTCAAGCATATAGGCATTATGTAAATAAATATAGTTGGCATAACACACCTAAGAGGAGGATTTCAGATTGTGACAAAAAGCAATATCCAGTTGTGTTCCATATACAATAAACACATCTAAAAGTGATTTCAAAAGCCTAAAAATGAAGAAATGAGTCCGAGTCACTTGACAATGAAAGAAAATAAAACCAGGGCTTGAGCTTGACTTCTGAAATGGCAGAGTTCAGCTCCAAGAGCCATAAACAAGATAAAGGATTCATTATAATGCAAAACAGGGCTACATTTTACAATGACTATATGTAATTTATAAATCTATGTATGAAATAACACAAAGGTCACCTTACTAAATAAAACTAGAGGGTAAGCAAAGAAAAATAGAAACTAAATAAAACGACTTTGATTCACCTCTCTTAATCTAATATAAAACAAGTGTATAAAACTAATTGGAGGTAGGAGATGGTAAAGGGGGTGAAATATACGGTGACAGAAGGAAATTTGACTCTGGATGGTAAACACACAATGCAATATATACGTGATGTATTATAGAATTGCACATTTGAAACTACGTAATTTTATTAATAATGTCACCCCAATAAATTTCATAAAAAATAATGGTAAATAAAAGGCACTAAGCATATAAAAGACCTAAATAGCATAATCAGTGAGGAAGATTTTTATGAATATATATATATATATATATATATA
>NW_017731737.1:759095-791746 GCF_001890085.2 Hipposideros armiger | reverse complement strand
GAAGTTAGTACAGGGATCCTGCTAAAGAAATAGAGTTAGAAGTTTCAGCAGTAAATGTTGTAAAATATATGGTTTCCTAAGCGGGTAGAAACCAGCTGTGTACCTCAGATCAGTTAACACTAATAGCTCTGGGTAGAGGTCATAACGAGGTCACCTATGATGGAAACTCAGACTTGCCCCCCTAAACCTACTCTTCAAGGTAGAGCTAAACAGTGGGTAGTAAACAAAATTTCCCTTTGTTTTAAAAAAATTCTGATATCTTAAGTCAATTAATTTATGTAGGCAATGGAGCTGTTTTTGCTCTATTTCCCTCTCAATGGACGCTTGCCTGCAATACTCCAGGCAATGCCAGCCCTGAATTCCTCCTGAGAATATAGGTCATGCTGAGAAATGTTGCTTACTTGGCATGTTTAGTAATATAGAAAAATAGATACCAGAGCCATACAGAATCATTTGATCTAGATATTATATCAATTTAAATTGCAGACGATCCCAAACTTTAATATGAAGCTACAATATGAAGCTGCCTTTCATAAATACAGAACAGAATAATGCAAGTAAAACTCAAAGGTACCACTGGTAGTTTTTTCCCCTCTCATTATAAATGCAGTGGGGTCATTAAGGGCATTATTTAATGACTCTGTACTTATAACAGAAAGGGAGAATGAAAGGTAAAAAGAAGGAAGGAAGGAAGGAAGGAAGGAAGGAAGGAAGGAAGGAAGGAAGGAAGGAAGGTAGAGAGGGAGAAAGGGAAGGAGCAAGGGAGGGGCGGAGGTAGAGAGGGATGGAGGAAGGAATGCACAGATGAAGAAAGGCAGGCAGACAGAAAGGAAGAAAAATAAATAAAAGAAAAAAAAAGAATTTTAAAGATCTTGAGTGATCTTTACTCTTCCTTTACCTTAAGTATAAACTAAATGGTTAAACACTCTCACTTTAGGTAAACACCTGAAATAATATTATTTTAAAGTTAAATAAATCAATTTTTAAAATAAATTTAAAAATACAAGCTCATATACTAGAAAATGTTATTGTGTGACAATAAAACTTTACTGAATTATTTAGTTTCTATAATATGTGGTGATTTGCATAATATCATCTGCTGAAAATTTTAGAGTACAGTAATCACAACTTTTTAAATTTAGAACTGTAATGAAAATTCCCTATTAAATGATTTTTATCATTCATATGTAGTTAAAGTGTTTTTATGGTTCCTGGAAATTCCAGGAAGTTCTGAATAGCCAAGTAACATTCAAACACAGGTGTCCTATGCTTTCGGAAAAAAAGATATATATATTTCTAAATTATGATTCTGTGTACCCTTAAGTGAGTTATGATGCCAGCAAGACTTCCTTTTTCTAGAATAACAAGATTCCCTGGTTTATGCTTGAAGATTAAATAGTACAAATATGAACATGTTGCTACAAAAATCATTCAATTTTATTCCTTATGTTACTGAAAACAGCTTTTTTGAGGATAAGACATAAATTAGTGACACACAGTTCCTTTGCAGTTGACTGTTTGAAAGATAATAGCTGTGTTTGTGATTTAATCTATAAGGAATATGGTAGGTTGCATTTTGCAAAGACCTAAAGGATTATTTACTATTCAGATAACACCCTCAGTAATGCCTTTTTGCAAAGTTTCCCTGTAAATTGATAAATTGTTCGTGTCAGATTTACAGCGTTGTTAATGTCAAACATTTGAGTATTTGATGTTGTAGAATTCTCCACTGTCTTTTCACTGTCTAAGAGAATTCTACTCTAAACTATAATATTACACTACAAATAAGTGATGTTTTCTGGCATGGTAAAGAGCAATAAAATATTAACCTTATTAAACATTTATAAGCCCATGACTGTTTTTCTTACTCTACAGAGTCATCTTTTCTGAGTAACCAAGCTGTAATAACTACCTTGTGCAGAAAAATTCTATGATGTCCCTAATAGAGTATATTCCTACACTTGAAAATGTCATTATTACCCATCCATCAACCTTAGTGAAGTTAGGAAACTTCATTTCACTAGAGGCCTTGACATTACATTGTTCACTGTTTGTTCTGCTTGTCAGCACTTTATGTCACTAAGGGACAGGCAGTCAAATCCAAAATCTCAATTTTTTTTCTTAATGGAGATAGGTTTTTATCCCATTCAATCATCTGCTCATGTAGTTCATAATATGCCTGAGGGTACACAGCCAAATCCAGGTAATAAGGTCTGTTGAGCTTGACTGAAGAATGGTATTGGCTGATGGGGCTAATTCCTGTTCCTCTGATAATGCATTATTCTATTTATGCAATGCAGTTAACAATACAGAATAATCTGGAATTGTGCTAATGTATTTGGATTTCAGTTCATTTATACTAAAGAGTCATAAAAGCAAAATTATTAATTTATTTTGTGTAAAGAATTTAGATACCATTGAGGGAGAATCATTTTATTACTGTAGGTAAATGGATACTTAGAAGAAGGGGGGGGGAAATCTCTAAAACTCCTGCTATAAAAACAAGTAATATTTAATAAAATTTTCTTAAACAGCTTTTTTAAACATTTGAACTATTTTATGTAAAAGTAACATTTGTATTATAACTTAGGACATCAAGAATTAGTATGGTGCGCACATGTGTGAACTCTCTCTCTCTCTCTCTCTCTCTCTCTCTCTCTCTCTCTCTCTCTCTCTCTCTCTCTCTCTCTCTTTCTCTCTCATGAGGTGTCCCAGCTGAGTATCTGAATATTATTTTGATTTTACAGAACTAAAATTCCATGTCTCTTCAGATTTTCTTTTAAGACTAACTCTCAAGTGTTTTCTTTTGTATTCTCAATTAAGGGATACGTTTTTAATTTGAATGCAAAAAGCACAAGAGGAAGTAGGTATTAAAAGGATATATTAATAAACAGTGACTAAAATAGATTGTATTTTCAAAAAACTCTACAATTTAAAATAAAAATAAAGTTTCCACAGCAGGATATGGTCAGAGAAAGGGGGTATAGATAGCATGCCTTTAATAATAATAATAATAATAATAATAATAATAATAATAAATTATTTAACTTCAGATTGTATTTTAATGCTTATATTTGCATATGGCTCTATGTGAAAGTCACCTGCTTCAAACAAAATTATAGCTTGCTTGTTGTCCTAGTCAATTCCTCCCGATATGGGAATTGGTATCATCACCAGTAAAACTTAAAAAAAAAAAGTTAGATGATGTTTTTCGTTGTCAGGCATCTTTTGCTTTTGTATGTGCTTTTTTTTGGAAAGAGAAAAAAATGATAATAATGGTGAGGATGGTGAAGATATTGGTTGCCATTGATGATGATAATATTATTTAAGCACTTTAAATATATGTGCTCTAAATATATTAATTCACTTAATCTTCATCAAAACCTTATGAAATACAAGGTATCATCAATCATTTTTCATAGAGGAAGACATTAATGTGTATAAAATTAAGTAACTGATCCTCATTCTAAAGACTCTTAATAGCACCACCAAATGAATCTCTCTAAACACACTCTAATTGTATCTTATACAGCTTAACAATCTCTGCTGCCTTCAGTTCCCCACTTCATCAATCTGAATGAATCTTCCTTTCCTCTTTTAAAGATCCTCCATAATTTGGCTTCCTTCCATATATTCATTTTTTTTAAAAATAACTCTCCAGCCTGCGCCCTCTGCAGATAAATCTCCTCTCCTTTTTCTAGTTTATTAATTATAGCACACAAAGTGTAAGACATATAATTCTTTAGCTTCACAGGACATATCAATGCATGTACATATAGTACATATACACACAAAAATGAAAAATAAATGTTGTGGTGTTACAAGAAAGTCTGGTAAGTAGTGTGAGCTTTGGTTCTCCTAGTTCACTGGGGGGACATTACCTCTCTTCTCAGTGTGACAGTCATGTCACACTGGGAGGACCTGGGCTCCCCTGCCATATACGCCACACTTACATTTACCCTCAAGCTCATACAGAGTGGCTTCACTGGGAAAAGTTTCAAAATGATTCAGTCTTTATAGGAAGGAGCTCTCATTTATAAAAGCCCATACCCTAGAATCGCATCAGGAGGACCAGACAAACTCACCTTTCTTTTAGGGTAAGTTTCCTTGGGGAGTGGGGAAGAGCTCTGGTCCTTTTTGCCATCTTCCCTTAGAAATGTTCTGAAGTATTGAACCTCAAAAGGAACAGGTTTTGATCATACTCTTAGAAAGGCACCCTACATAAATATGCATATACCAGTAGATGTAGAATAAAAGGGGTCTTTCTTATTTTATCCATTACCCACTCTTAATCCTATGCTTTTTCCAAGGCAAAGAGCACCTCGATACGCTTTCTCTTTCAGAACGTCCCCATGAAATTGTTTTATACCCACAGAACTGAAAAGGGGCAATAAAGATATTTCCAGAATAAATAAGCTCCTCGATGTAATTTCAATTTTTTGAATTTTCTTTTTCCTTTTTTTTGCTACAAAGAGAAAAAGTTCAAATTTTAAGTGGCCAGAAAAGTAGAGAAATAGATAATTGATAGAGATTGGATATTATTAAAAGATTGGATTGGAACAACACGAGGCATTTCATTTTGGAACACACACCTCTGTTTACTTGGATCAAGATTCCCACTTCACAGTGACAATTATACAGCAATGGGTGAGAGGAGGCAAATGTTGCTTGTATGTATGACATTGGGGATCATCCTCAAATTTCTTTTTATAGAAACTTTAAATGTGAAATGAAAACCTCTAGTGCCAAAAATAAGGGAAAAACGATGAGGGGTTGACTTGCACAATCTGGTGAATGTCTGAGCATGAAAGGAAGCGGTAGGGGGTCTTCTGTGGAAAGCTTCTTAGGGGTGAGGTTGATAGTATAGCATAACTTTCTAACCTTCCCATTTCTCAGAATGTTTCTTTCCTGTTATCAAAACCTTTGGTATTGGCATCTGGGTTATATTTGTAGATCCTGGCTGAAGGGGATATGCAACGCAACACACTATTCGTATATCTTTAAATCTTATAGCACCCTAGAGTGCAAGTTAGGTGCCTCACAGAGGGCACCCTGAGGCATCACCCTATTACCTTTACCACACACGAGGTAATGTCACCATGGGAAAAAGTGGTTTAAACAGGAATAAGCCAAAAAAAGGAGAAAAAAAAAAAGGTTGCCAAAACAAAAGGAGCTAGGAAGTGACTATACTAAAAAAAAGGATACAAATACAGTTTTGGGGTTTTTGTTTGGTTTTGGTTTTGGTTTTTTCAAGGGCATCTTAGAGGAACAGAATAACACTCTTAGCTAATCCTCCCTGTTTTTGCATGAGTGATGGGCAGTGCTGGGAGAAATGACTAGAAATACTTATCTTCTAGAAATGGGAATTGGGTCGAAGCTAATATGCAAGCATTCCCTGAAAATTCTATTTTAATCTGGTGAAAAGATATGATGCGGCACATTCTAATGACTCCACTAAATGGAAACTCTCATTTGGCTCACAGTTCATGGGCTAAACTTACCACTTTGGTTCTTTTGTTGGAAATTAGAGAGAGACAATGTTTCTGAATCAGATGGGCCAGAGATTTTACAATAATTAAGGGCCTGTGTACCGTGTGATGTGTGACTATGAACCAATGAACCAGACTGGCACTCTATTAGGGCAGCTGGCTGGATGTGGGGAGTGACATATTGTCTCAATTTAACTTTGTTTTCTGGGGTTTATTCAGTGTGTGAGTGTGCATGTGTGCATGTGTGTGTGTGTGTGTGTGTGTGTGTGTGTTTTCAATTCAACAAATATGAGTGCGGATGAGCCTTGAAAATGAAAGAATAAGAGAAGGACGTTAATAATGAGAGTCATAGAGAGATGTGGAGTGGGTTGAATGGTAACCTTCAGAAAGCTCTGCCCATGTCCTAACTGTAGGAACCTATGTACCTCGCCCTATGTACCTGGCCTTATTTGGAAAAAGATTCTTGCAGATGTCATTAAAGATCTGGAGATGACATCGTCCTGGACTATCTGGGTGGGCCTTATATTCAATGACAAGTGTCCTTACAAGAAACATACAGAGAAGAGACTCAGAGAGAAAAGGCCATGTAAAGATGGAGGCAGGCTGGAGTGATACAGCCACAAGCCGTGGGACATCCAGAGATAACAGAAGCAGGAAGGGCAAAAGGGACTTTTCCCCTAGAGCCTTCAGCAGGAAAGCAGCCCTGCTGATACCTTGATTTCAGACTTCTGGTATCCAGAATGATGAGAGAATAAATTTCTGTTGTTTAAAGCCACCCAGTTTGTGCCCATTTGTTACAGCAGCCTTAGGAAACAAACACAAGGTGTTTCCTACAATTTGTCTTCTTGAAGCTCCAGCATGGCTGATTGAGGGAGGCTGCATAGCACATACTTACGTGAACAATTGACGGTCTTCTGTGGAATCCAGTATTGTTTAAACACATATAGTCTATCCAAACCGCCCTCCCTCACGACTGAAGGTTTAACATGCAGTCAAGTGCATGCAGAGGCAGCCCTAATGCAATTCCGTGAGCTCCTTGAGGCTTGGACAGATAATGACCTATAGTAAATGGAGATGTTGAGGAAATGAAGAAAGACTATGTGTTTCCCTTTTTGAGTTGTTTGAGTTGGAATAGACTGTTTTTTCATATTTAGTGCAACGTTGATTTTTATTTTTCTGTTTTATAAATGTTAAATAACATCTATTGTGATTGCTTCTTCAAAATTACCACATTAGTAAAGTGTGTGTGATTTGTTTAGTTTCTTGGCTAAGTTTTTGTTGTCAATTTTCAAATGTTTTCCATTACGGTCAGAGAATCTGACATGTTAGTTCTTGTTGGTTGTTGTTTTTGTATTTGTTGAGATGTCCATTAAGGCAAAAATATGATCAATTTTCTGTAGGCTCTAAGTTTACTTAAAAATAGCATGTACTTTTTCTTTGTTGAATTCCACGTATAGAATTCCACATCTCCATTGTTTTGCTGTTCAACCCTTCTATATCCTAATTTTAAAAGGAGCTCCTTCCATTAGTTCACCTGGTTTCAGAGAGAAGGTCTAAAACCTTCTACTAGGAGGGTAGATTCGCCAATTTGTTCTTGTATTACTATCAACATTTTTCTTATGTTTTAAAGTAATATTGATTATGCATAATCTAATTAATTGTGTATAGTCTTTGATCAATATGTGATATCCTTCTTATTGCTTTTAAAGATTTTTCACTTTGCATTTTAATTTTTTAAGATTGGTATTATTACATCAACTTTCTTTTGGTTAGTACATGACTGGTATTTTTTGTTCCTTCATTTTTAAGTGTGTCTCATTATAATTCTATACCCAGAATCTTTAAATGTTTCATTTGACTGGTAAGTTGTAGGCAATTCTAGTCGATTATTGTTTCAGATTTTGTCTCTTCTGTGTTCTTCTCTATATCTTCACTTTCTATATCTCCTCTTAGATGAATTCACAAACTTAGCATCTATCTTTCATTTCTCTTATTCTTTATTTGTGCAAGCTTCTCATAAACATGTCCACTTTGGTAATTAGTTCTTCAACAGTGTCTATTTTGTTTTCATGCCATCTATTTGAGTGTTTATTCACTAATGTTTCTCTCAAAATCTCTAAGAGGCTTGCTTATTTTCATGATTATTTGTTTTTGTTTCATTAAAATGTGTCCTTTATCTCTCAAATTATATTTATAATGATCAATGTCTTTTTTATAATTGTTTCGTAACCTTTTTAATTGTAGGTCAGATGTTCCTTTTGTAGAATTTGAGATCACTCTTTTATATAATTTTTTGTTTTCTTAAATATTTTTGATGTTGTATTTATCTTCTATGAAATGATTTGCCTGAACTTTCCTACCTAATTTTTGCCTTCTGGCTTATACCTGTAATCTTAGGCATTCCTCTTAATCTCTTCTGTAGAGTTTTTGACATGGCTATGTATTTATTAATTTTAATATATATTTCTAATATCTCTACAGCTTCTATGGGAGGGCAGACATTTTATATGTTTAGTCTGTTATCTTCAAGTTTTAAATGGTATTAACTTTTCAGTCAGCATTGTTTTCAATAAAATAAAATAAAATATATTCTTAAATATCATTTACCTTTATTATAATCTTTAGAAATTACTTAATAAAACATGTATTACTATCTAATTACTAGCTAATCAAATGTTTTCTATTGCACTTTATTAAAAATAATTGCCTTGATAATTTTGCGGTTACAATTTACTAAACCCAAAGGTTTGGTCACATTTTGGCTTATAGTGCCTCTCAATATTTATAATGGGATTCTGAGTAAGAGGTCAGAGAGACCGGCTTCTCTTGTCCTAGCATCTGTTATATCGCCAATGTGAATAAATATAAACTAGAAAGGTGACAGCATCAGGAAATCAGTTAAAAAGCAAATAAATTATGTAAAAAGTGGAAAGTATGCCTCTCTCTATATGATGTAATGTGAATCAGACTAATAGCAATATCATTTTCTTGGCCCTGAGATGAAGAATGCCAAGCATGACAATTGTAAATGACACAGAAGTTCATGAGAGAATATTTATGCAGAATTAGTCACTATCCTAGATTTACCATGCTTTTCTTAAAAACATTAATTACCTAAAAAGACACTGGAAGCAGCCTGAGTTTATAAATTACACTGACATAAGGGGAAAATCAGTTCAGAGAAACAGTGTAGTGCTACTACAAGAATCTCAGCCTGAAGGTTTATCAGAAAACCTTCAGAAGATGAAAGCACAACCAAACCTAAAATGAATGCTTTCCATTCTGATAGGCTACTGCTTCCTGGTGAGTGAAAGGCATTGCTTCTAATAAAATCAAATACTATAATATGAAAATCAAAATAAATACACCAAAGTGCTTATAATTAGTAAAAAGTAAATGGTTCAGCCAAATTAATGGTGGAGAAAAGGAGACAGGTGATATAATAAGGAAGGTGAAGTACACTAGCCTTCATGATCTCTCAATTCCTGCCCTCAATGGCCATCTGAAAGCCTGGGTAAAGAAACTAAGCAATAGTCATCACTCACTCAGTAAACAAAGAATCAAGCAAAGTCATTCGTGTTAAATAAGAAAGACAATGCATTGCTCACAGGCATGAAACAGAACTGGTGGAGCCAGGAATGTAAGTGGTATTTTTACAGTACAAGAGTACAACTGTTTAGTAATTCTCTTCTCACTTCACTTAGCATGAGACTTAAACTTTTTTCTTGTTTTATAAAGTATTTGGAGAAAAAAAAAATAGACGACTCCTGTCAAGTGAAGATGGGTTATGTCAGGTATGGTTGCAGAGCAGGAAGACCTCAGAAGGCCTGGGCTGGGTCCCAGATATGGTTTTACTTGCTGTGGAAAATGGAACAAATAATTAAATCTCTTTAATGCTCAATTTCCCCAGGTATAAAATAGGGTAGTATAAATGCCTATAGCTGACAATGTTGTGAGAATTATGAAATGGGTTTAGTGCCATTACTGGCACATGCCTTTAACTTCTCCCTGTAGTTTATCTCAACTGTACATTGCATACCCAACTTCTTTAAATGATAAGTGAGCATTTCAACATCCTATGACCTGCTTTCAGGACTTAAAACTTATCAGTATTCATTTTCATTATATGAATTTAAAACTCTGCTTATTTCTCTATCCCAACCCAAAAACAAATTCATTTGGCTACTTTTAAATGGACTTTTTCCTGCTTGATAATTAGCTGTAATTCTCTACTGTGTTCAGAATTGAAAGATTATACTACCTTTGATATTGGAGAGACTATTTGTAGAATCTTTTAAAAAATATATTTAAGGAAGTTACACAGAGTTGCTTGGAGTTGAAACCCCACGTCCTGACTCGTATTTAGACCCAAAAAGTAAGATATTTTTCCCTACCTTTAGATTAGGATGAAAACACTTATTTCAGAGGATTGTATTTTGGTCAATATTTAAATTACAGTGATTGGTAAACTTGGGTCTTAAAACATCAAGTTGTGAAGTATTAAATTAATGACCACAATTCTCTGAAATAAACCTTGCCATTAATTTTGCTTTTACTTTTCACAGAATCATGCTATTTCTTCTTAATATTTTATGTTTTCCTTAGTTATTCCAAACTTGATTGATGATGGTTCCATATTAGCACTAAGTACTGGGGTTAAAATCATCATTTACAGTTAATAGATTCATCCTTGCTTCCCCAATCCTGATAAACATCATTAACTTGTCATCTCCCTTCTATTTTTCCAGGTACATCATCAGTCCACCAAAAAAATGAGAGCCAATACCTCGTAAAGATATTGTGGTTCATTTTTACTCATAGAAGGGTGTAAACAAAGAGGACGCCAGATCTTTCAATTGTATGTGGTATGTTTTCAGGGATATAGATATAATTTAATATTGCCAGTTTAATGTACTGTTCAATTATAGTAAAAGTATGTGAACCTATTAGGGTGAGCACTTTGCTATAATAGAAAATAAAGTATTTTAAATAAATTTTGTGAGAAGGATTAGATAGCTTTGGTTAAAATTTTGGTATAAAATTTTACTATAAAGTTTAATATTCTTTTATTAGAGAAAGAAACTTTTATACATTACTCAATTAAACTAATGAAGTATTTCCATTCACTACTTAAATTGAAAAACTATCAAGTATGAATAATTATTCCATTTTTCTACTCTATCAGCTCTTTAGGTATCATTTTTATTATTCTTTTAATGGTTACCCTAGTGATTACAATATGCATCCTTGACTTATTATAGTGTACTTTAAATTAGTTCTTTATTTCCACAAAATGAAAGCAACTTAGAAGAATTTAAGTACAGTTTACCTTTTGCTTTTTGCTCTTTTGTCATGTATTTTATTTCATATATATTATAAACATCTCAGAGCATTATTATTGTTTTAAACATTAAATTATTTTATTTTATTTTAGCTGCATCATTACCTTTTTAGTGCTCCTAATTCTTTCCAGTGATATAGTTTCTACTTAGCACTGTTTTCCTTCAACTTGAAAAACTAGCTTTGCTATTTCTTGAATTTCAGACCTGTTGCCAATGAATTATGGCAGATCATGTGTATTCAAATATTCCTCCAAAATGAAGGAAATATAAAATGGTCCCTCTATTTCTTTCATTTGGAAAGGTTCTTTGCTAGGTATAGAATTCTAGATGAGAGGGAGAGATTTTTTTTAAAAAAATTATTTAAACATTTTAAAGATGCCATTTCTTGACTTTGATTATTATTATTTTTTATTTTTATTTTTATTTTAATCAAAGTTTGTAGGGATGACAATGGTTAGTAAAGTTACATAGGTTTTAAGTGTACAACTCATAGACACAGACAATGGTTTAGTGGTTACCAGAAGACAAGGGGGAGGAGTGTGGTAGATGAGGGTAAAAGGGATCAAATATATGGTGATGGAAGCAAAACTGACACTGGGTGGTGAGCACACAATGGTATATATAGATGATGTATTACAGATTTTTATTATTTTCATTGAAAGGTCAATGTTCACTTTACTCTTATTCCTTTGAAGATAATGTGCTTTTGTTTTTTTTTGTTTTTTTAATCATCTGGATTATTTTCAGTGTCTTATTTTTTTCAGAAGTTCAATATTATGTGGTAAGATACAGTTATCTTTGTGTAGTTCTTGCGTAGAGTTCAAAGTATGTCTTAAACCAGTGGGTCTATGCATCTCATTAATGTAGGGAAATTCTCAGCTATTATCTCTTCAAATAGTACTTCTTCCCATTCTTTCCATGGGACTTGGGTTTAATTATATTAAGACTATTAACTGTGCTCCATGTATTTCTTTTGTTATTTTCATTCTCTTTACTCTCTGTTCTTTAATTTGGTATTTTCTTTTAAATTTGTTTCCTATTCACTAATCCTCTCCTTTACCATGTTCAGTTTATTGTTAAATCCATCCAGTGAATTATTAATATCAGATATTTTTCTTTCAATGCAAGAATATGTACTTGATTTTTTTTTTTTTTTTTTTTTTTTTTTTTTTTTTTTTTTTTTTTAGCTAAGCCATCCTACCACCTGTTGGCAGCTCAGCGGCAGCTCAGTTCGGGCCTATGTGGGAATTGAACTGATGACCCTATTGCTCAGAGCTCACACTCTTGAGCAAGCTGTTACCAACTGAGCCACTCATCTGGCCCTGTGATTCTTTTTGTTATGAGTTAAATTTGCCACTGAATTTTTCTGTCTTTTCATCTACTTGATTTTTCCCCTCCATTTTCCCTAGCATATTAATCATGGTTAAAGTCCCTATCTGTTAACTCCAATATCTATTTCCAATGTCTGTTATATTTCACTTAAGTTGTGGTCTGTTTCTGATATTTAGCAATTCTCTTAAATTTCTATTGGCTGGACACTGTGGATAAAAACTGAAGAGATTCTTGATAGTGGTTAATTATTCTTTTGACTGAAAGAATACTGGTAGAACACTTTGAAATTGCTAAGGGTCAGTTTTGAGTTTTGTCAGAGCTGGTCTATTTCAGTTTTGTCCTTACTCTAAGTCTAAGGCATGCCCCTTACTCTGGATTACAGTCTTACTCATAGGGTGCAGTCTTTATTTCCAACACTTAGGCCTGAGATTTTAACAGAAAGTATTAGGTACTTACCAAGGTCATTCTTTTTTCTTGGCGTTCAAATTCCAGAATTTCTGCTCAACATGCACAGCTGCTAAAATCACTGCTCAACTTATTAATCATACAAATGTCTTCTTTTTTGTCTTTGGAGTCATGCCCTATGAGTACAGTTTGGGGTCACCAATAATTTGGGGAACATTATAGACAGATATTTGGGCTATTTCTTTGCTTCTCTTCTTTTTGAGATATTGCCTGTCAAGTCCAAGTCCCTTTGCCAGCCCTGAACACTGTCCTCTCTCTACTGAGACTCTGTTTCACTTGGGGTTTATTTTCTTGATCTGCAATTTTGAATATGCCCTCAGAACAAAGCATGTGCTGCTATTCTCTAAAAATGTATAACTTCTCTAGTCCCTTCCTGAATAGGATGTTCCCCAATGCCATATACATATATGATCTCCTCTACTGTTAGCCTGATACAAGCTATACTGTAATCAACAGGACAAATAGAGGACAAAAAGTTACTCAAGTGTGAATAATTGATATACTAAAACATATTTTCAGTATATTTTATACATTTCCCTATATACATATTCTGATATCGAGTTCATAATATTTTGCTCTTGTAGAGTTGAGTGACATACATTTTCGCTTTTGTCTTATGAACTGTGGCACCTACAGCAATTTATGCTTAATTTCATTATTTTTTTAATTATTACTTTTTATTAATTAATATTGAATTATCATTGACAAACAGTAGTATAATAGTTTCAGTTGTACAACATAGTGATTCCACATTTATGTACTTTACAAAGTGATCACCACAACAAGTCTAGTAACCATCTGTCACCCTACATAGTTAATATGATGTTATTGACTTATTGACTTATTCTCTATGCCATATGTTACATCCCCAAAACTTATTTTGTAACTGGAAGTTTATAGTTCTTAATCCCCTTCTCATTTCTATCCCTTCCCCCATCTCCTCCCCTCTGGAAGATTTTACTTTTTAAAGGTGATGTGAGTGTGTTTAATTTTGTTTACTTCAGGCTTAAAGACTGATATAAAGTTGATGAGATCATGGGCAAAATTGTGCTTCCAGTGCCACATAATTACTTACCTTCTTGAATTGGTACAAAATTGAGGTACAGTTCCACCTTAGAATTCTAAAAAATTAAACAAACAAAAAAACCCCAATAATGACTGCCCTCATAAGACACTCCACCTAGGCCATGAAACATAGCTGCTGAGGAGTAAATTAATCTTTGAGATCGATTGTTCTGCCCTCATTACTTGTAAATTAGGTTGTGCATGGTGTATTTCTTTCAAAATTACTTGTATAATATTTTATTGTACAATGTTTATTAAAGAAATTTAAAATACATAGAGAACATCCACACCAAAGATTGTAGATTGTGTACTTTTGTATCCCACAATGGATTTTATGTGTTATTGGAATTGATTAGCAGAGCGAGTGTTGTTGGTCATTAAAATACTGATTGTTTTACTAATGCACCATTGACATACAATATCCTATTTGTTTCCTGTGTGCTAGTTGACTTTTAATAAAAAATGTTTTGGCTCATTAACTAAAATGTGTTTGTATAAATATTTGTTTTGAAATTTCTCCTTTCTCATTCCCCTATCACATTTTTTATCTAAATGACAAGCAATATAGTACAATGGAAAAATGGCTTAAATTATAATTAAATCACATTTATATTATTTATAATTACATATAAAATATATCTATATATGTATCTATCTATATTTACATATATGTAGATATGCAGATATATACAATATTTATATCCCTGTCAATATATAACTTCAATATGACCTTATTCATTTGTTTGAAATTTCAAAATATGTCTCTACTTTCCTGCTACATTTCTCTTTTTATATTAATTAATACTTGCATAAGTTTCCATGTCCCATTTTTTGACATCTATGTAGAAAATCCAAAGGAATCAACAAAAAACTCCTGGAACCAATAAGTGATTATAGCAAGTTTATAGACAACAATGTTAATGTACAAAAGTCAATTACTTTCCTATACACCAGCAATGAACAGGTAAAATAAAAAAATAAAAAAAAACCACAATACCACTTGCATTATCACTCCCCAAAGTAAAATACTTAAATATAAATCTAACAAAATATGTATAAGATATATAATGAGTGGAAGTACAAAATGATGATGAATGAAATAAAAAACTAAACAAATGGAGAAATATTTCATGTTCATGAACAGGAAAACAATATTGTCAACATATTAGTTCCTTCCAACTTAATATACACATTTAATGAATCCTAATAAAAAACCTAGCAAGTTCTTTGGTAGATATTAACAAGCTGATTTTAAAGTTTATATAGAGCAGCAAAAGACCCAGAATAGCCAACACAATCTTTTTTTTTTTTTTTAATTTTTATTGGGGAATTGGGGGATGGGAACAGTGCTAGGGAATAGGGGGAAGGGGAACAGACAAGTTGCTTTCTTTTTGTTCTTCAGTCTAGTTGTGGGGGAGGTTGCTTCACTGTCCCAAGTTGGCACCATCATTGCGCTCTTCCCGGGCAAGGCAGATCAGTCACCGGCTTCTGGATGGCTGCTCACTGCGGCTGCTGGCCGCTCACGCTGGCTGCTGGCTACATATGGTAGCCCATGGCAACCCACTGCCACAGGGGCTGCAGGCTACGCCATCACCGGCGACTCACGGGCAGCCCAGCTCCAGGTTAAGCTGTTGTTCAGCATCATAGCTGTGGAGAGCAGTGTCATTGGCCCTCATATGTGGGATCCGAACCAGGGCCCTCTGGCGTCCCAAGCCAGTTCTTAACCATCGCGCCACTTGGCCGGCCTGAGCCAAGACAATCTTGAGGGACAAGAACAAAGTTAGAGGACTTACTACCCAATATCAAGATTTACTATAAAACCGCAGTAATTAAAACAGTATGGTGGTGTTGGTAAAAGAGTGGCCAACAGATCAATGGAATGGAATAGAGAGCTCACAAAGAGACCCACAAAGATGTAGTCAACTGATCTTTGAGAAAGAAGGAAAGGCAATTCAATAGAGCAAAGACAGTCTTTTCAATAAAGAGTAGAATTACTGGACATCTGCAGACACAAATGAATCTAGACACAGGCATTATATACTTCACAAAATTAATTCAAATGTATCACAAAACCTCAATGTCAGGAGATAACATAAGAGAAAACCTAGAAAACCTTGGGTATGGTGGTGTCATTCTAGCTACATCACCAAAGGAATGACCCACAAAAGAAAAAATTGATAAGACAGACTTTACTAATATTGAGTACCTCTGCTCTGTGAAAGACAGTATCAAGAGACTAAGAAGACAAGCCACAACTGGGAGAAAATATTTGTAAAAGACACATCTGGTAAAGAACTGTTATCCAAAATGTACAAATAACTCTTAAAAGTCAATAATAAGGAAGCAAACAACCCAATTAAAAAATGGGCCAAAGACCTCAACAGATACCTCACTGAAGAATATAGATAGATAGATGATAGATAGATAGATAGATAGATAGATAGATAGATAGATAGATAGATGGCAAGTAAGCACATGAAAATACGTTCCTCATCATATATCACGAAGGAAATACAAATGCAAATTAATACAATGAGATACCACTACACAACTACTAGAATGGACAAAATGGGAAAATGGGAACACTCACAAACATCAAATGTTGGCAAGGATGTTGAGCAACAGGAAATCTTGTTCATTGTTGATGGGAATACAAAATATCATAACCACTTTGAAAGACAATTTGGCAGTTTCTTACAAATCTAAGTATATTCTTACCATATGATCCAGCAATCACACTCCTTGGAATTTACCCAAATGAGATGAAAACATATCCATACAAAAACCTGCAAACAGATATTTATAGCAGCTTTATTCATAATTGTCAATAGCTGGAAGCAACCAAGATGTCCTTCAGTTTGGTACATTCACATAATGCAATATTATTCTAAGGAAATGAGCTATCAAGCCATGAAAAGATTTGGAGAAACTTAAATATGTATTACAAATGAAAGAGGCCAATCTGAAATAGCTATACACTGTATGATTCCAATACATGACATTATGGAAAAGGCAAAACTATGGAGACGGGAAAAAGACAAGTGGCTGTGAAGGTTAGGGAGAAAAGAGGGATGAATAGGCAGAGCACAGAAGATTTCTAGGACAATGAGCTTTCTGTATTACTACAATTCTGGATACATGTCAGTATATATTTGTTAAAACTCAGAATGGACAACACCAAGCGTGAACCCTAATATCAACTATGGGTTTTGGGTAATAATGATGTGTCAACGTAGGTTTATAAATTGCAACACATATACTATTGTGCAGTACGGTGTCGACAGTGAAGGTGGTTGTTTGTGTGTGGGTATATAGGAACTGTACTTTCCATACAGTTCTGCTATGAATCTAAAACGTCCCTGAAATAAAAAGTTTATTAGGTTTTTTAAAAATGGTATTTCTCTTTACATTTAAAATATTATGCAGGTTAGACAAATAGCCAAGATTACACTTTGTAATCAAATTCTAGAAACTACCACTTAAAAGCAATGATAAAACCCAGCAAAAAGTAACATCAATGAAGCAAGTCAATATTTTTAAAATAAAGGGAGGTGCTATTATTTTACAAATCTGTCTCTTAAGAAAACTGAGACACGGTAAATAAACCCTGTGATAAAATTTAACAATGGATACACGATGTGTTCTTTTTGTATAGATGCCCTTTCGAATAATTGAACTTGGGAAAATGACCTCTCTTTTATCCTTAAATGCCTATGTTTGGTAAATAATACCGAAGCCTTGTAAGTTAAACAGTGAAAAATATAAAAGTAACTTTTGTGTTTAATCTTAGTAAAAGTTTAAAAACATTATAATTAAGTTAACCCTCAACTTTTAGAGTTGTAGTTAAACTTGTTATGTAAAAACAAGACTAAAAACAAAAAGAAATTAGGAATTTTTAATCCACCTATATGAAAGTAATAATGCAAACTCAGTAGAAATTTATTAAAAAGAAAGAATATTAAAATCTAAGCATCTTAAATCACATGCTTTGGCCACAGGTTGTAACTGGGAAACACTTGAAGTTTTCAAAGATCCTAAGACTCTAATGAATAGAATCTATTAATTGGAACATGTTAGGTTCATTTTGATGCTGAAATAGGTGTCAGTGATATAATTTTGCCACATTTAATATATTCACTTAAGGTGTATTCATAAAATTTACCTCACAATCAATATTCATGAGTATTTAGTAATTTGTTTTTGAGGCATTTTATAGACTTTTAAAATATGATTATTAATTGTCATTAATAAACCAAAACTGTGGGCATGTTATATCTAAAGTTTTAAAATGAATGTTGGTTTTCTGATGACGGTACTGAAAACCAGTCAGATTTAATGATCTAACTGGTAATTGAATATAAAATACCCTACTAGAAACAAAAAAAAAAACACAAAACAAAACAACAACAAAACCCTGATGTTTAATTTGTTGTAAACATAATTACTTTTGTTCAAACAAATGATGAGCAAAAGCAGAGGAACTGACACATTGCCAAATACTTTTTCCCCCAAGATGAACATAATTTTTTACAAAAAGAAATTACGTATTCTAGGCTGCTCAATTCTAGCTGTGATAATATCAGTCACCCAAATGGAGGGAGCCAGAAAGAATTGTGTTTTGTCTTTGTTGTTGTTTCCAATTTGAAAGATAAAAGTTCGCTCATAACATACAAAGGCATATGTTGCTTTGGAAAAGCCGAGGCTGTGACTTTTTAATGCCAAAACAACTGGATAAAAATGAATGATACAGTCAATTAACTAGTTGCTTCGTCCGTTTGCAGCCAAACTACCTGTCTAATTGGTTGACGCATCTCATTGCTTTTATTTCTGTTGCCAAGTAGAGCTTGTGGGCACAAAATCGCTGGGTGCCATAATGAAGATGTTTCAACGTTCCCCAACAGAAATAAATTTAAAGACGTCCTAGTGGTTTGTTCCGATAGCCAGCCAAACTCCCCAGAAGTAATGGTGTTTGTTAAACCACGCGTACGTTTCCCTCAGATAAAGACTTAGCAAACTCATTCCCAACTCTTCCATTGTATATGAACAACCAGCAACTCTGGCATAGAAACTAATAAAGAAAAGGGCAGTGGGAACCTGGAGGTAAAATTCAGGAGTGTTTGTTTCTTCCCTCTCTTCTTTCCACTAATATTTTGATTTCTAAGCACGGGGTCTTTAAAGCAGCAGTCACAAGGAGGAGGTGAGGAGAGAATTAATGAATTAATATATGGACCATATACATATGCCTGACAGCAAGGTACTCATAGATTTAAAATTTAAAAAATACCTTTGAAGCATACAATTAGAAAAAAAATTACTTAATGAGATTATTCACTTGTAAGAAGCTACCACAGAACATGTATTTGTAGAGTTTTAAATGATACCAAGATTCAGGGATTTGGGAATCTTTCCTTAAGAGAATATGAGTAAATTGTAAGGCAGTTTTAATAGTGACTCTTTGGAATCAGAGTGCCTGGGCTCAAATCCTTGCTTTGTCACTCACTGAATGGGAAACTATTATTATTTCTATGGGCTTCCTCAGTTTGCTCATCTATTAGAAGGTGAGTTAGAAATACCTAATATACAGGATTAGTGAGAAGCTTAAATAAGATACTGTCTGTAAAGATCATAACACAATGCCTGACAAAGGGAAAAGCACTTAATAAATATCAGCAACTATTATTCTATTACCCTGTCTTAAGCTATAGTCTAGCATATCCCAATGGACCCCTTGACATTGACATCTGAATCATATTCTATTTAATGATATTCTGTGGTGAGCAGAATTTTTTTGCATTTAAATATGCAACTCAGATGATTCTTAAGTACAATACAATGTCATTGCCCTTTTATTCGTTTATTAATTAATGCCTTTATATATTCAAGTATTTATTGAATGACTACCATGAGTCGCTTATTTGCTAATTCTAAGTTGCAAAGCAAATAATTGTCCTTTAAGAAGTTCACACATGAGGAAACAATCACCAAAAATTCAACTATCCATTGGCAAACACTGAAAAGATGGTGACATCCGAACACACGCGCGTGCGCGCGCGCACACACACACACACACACACACACACACACTTTTAATAATGGAAATCATGGCACATTTTAGGGTTTTCTCACATGTAAAAATATAATATTTTACATCATTAAATAAATTTAAAGATTATACAGTCACAAGGTGATATAATGTATTTAACCAAGGCCCTATTACTATAATATTTTAATATACACCTAAATTATGCTGAAACTTCATACATGAAATATCTGTGCAATTACCATTTTTTTAAGGATAAATTTCTAGGAAAATAATTACTAGGTAAAGGGAAGAGCCATTGGAAGGACTTTGGTACATATTGATAACTGACCTTCCATGAAGTGTTTTTTTATTTACATTCTAACGAGTGTGGGAGATTTCATTACTGTCCAAAATTATTTAGTCTTTCAGATAAAAGGATTCAGTACCCAGCTCATTGCCATGTGTTAGTGAAATGTGTCATAATCTCCATTAATAAGAGAGTGAGAGTGAGAGTGAGAGCCAAGAGCAAGAACATTACCATGATTTTGGCATTCACCAATAGACAGTTTTTAGTTGATTTTTGGTTTTTGATGGGCACTGCTTCTTCCACTGAGAAGTATATACTGTCTCACCGATTGACCTCAGGCTTAGACGTGTAACTTGCTTTGGCCAATTACATATGAATGTTAAGGCCTGAGCAAAAGGTTTTTAGGAGCCATTGCATGGTTCCTTTCCCTTTCCCTCCAGCAGATAAAGTCTGCTACTTCATCCTGTATCCCAGAATGAAGTAGCCAAGTAGACAAGAGCAGAATTATGGTTCATAGTTTATATAATACACATTTTGTAAAGCACTGAAATTTTGGTGTTGTTACCAGAACACAGACAAGAAAAAGCTAAACAATTCACAGACTATATGACAGTGTTCATTTTGTAATACCCTGACAATACTGGACATTAACATTTTAAAACAAAATATTTGCTTGGCGTGATATCAGCTGTTTCTACTATTAACCCTTTAGTTTATTTTTCTTATCAATTTATCTTTTTAACCAAATTTGAGACTCTGCTTTTTAAACTTGAGTTTATGGAATTTCCTTTTCATTTATATATTCTGATTCTTATGTATCAGTGTGCTTTCTTTTTAAAAAATTACTTCTTACGTTGCATTGGTCCTCAATTTTCTTTCCTTCTTTCATTTTCTTTTTCTCATGATTTGGGAGATACACATAATTAATTCAACAAGTGACTTTTCTAACAAAGTTTAAAAACAAATAATACTTACATCTGTAATTTTCTTAACATCAACCTCAAAACATAAACACATTTACTTATTTCCTCATGGAAAATCTAAGAATATTGCCCTACTTTGGATTTATCAGATTTTCTGAATTCCAGATGTTTATAGCCAAAATCTGGAAGAGTATACACCCAAATCCTCATTATATTAGCATATTTATTCAATAAATATATACATAGTGAACCATTTCTATCTGATCACTCAATTTCCTTTCATTTTAGCAGAGATTCCTCCTATAGTATTCTTGATTATCAATTCTGTTCTGTTTGTTCTTGTCAGGTATAGTAATTATGCTCATGTTGAGTGATCTCTGTTTTCTCTCTTCTTCATCCCTGCTATTATTTTCTGACTTTTTCCCATCTCATACATCCTAGAACACCCTCCCAACTCTCCTCATCATGTACTTAAGTTTATGCATGCCAGTTCTGATTCAACAATCCCTAATGCAGTTAACAATTCAATAATTGAGCTTTTTTTTTGTCTATATATCTTACACTTATATCTTCTCTATTTTTTTGCCCACCTCTTCTCTAGCTTCTATTTTCTCTAAGTTTGTTTTTCCCATCTTTTATTCCTTATTTACACTTCATTTTTTTTACTTCTGTTTAGACAGTTTAGACAAAAAAAATATAAGTTGTATTTTCTTTTCTTCTGTTTTATGTATTAACTCATTTTTCAATGTTAAATATAATTAAAAATTTGACTCCAGAAACTTTGTATGCGTTCAATAACAGTTCCCCATTTCCCTCACCCCCTAGTTCCTGGCAATCACTATTGTATTCTTTGTCTCTATGACTTTGACTATTTTAGATACCTCATATAAGTGGAATCATACAGTATTTGTCTTTCTGTGACTGACATTTCACTTTGCATGATGTTCTCTGGGTTCATTCGTGTTGTTGAAAATGGCAGGATTTCCTTCTTTTTTTTTAATGTTGAATAATAAACCATTTTCTGTATATATCACTTTTGTATCCATTAATTTGTCGATGGACGTTTGGGTTGTTTCCATAGCTTAGCTCTTATAGGATTTCTGCAATGAACATGGGAGTGCAGATATCTCTTTGAGATCCTGATTTCAATTATTTTGGGTATATAAGAAGAAGTGAGATTGCTGGATCATACAGTAGTCCTATTTTTATTTTTTAGACGAATCTCTAGTTTTCCATACCTGCTGCACTATTTTAAAATCCCAGTAAGAGTGTATAAGGGTTCCAATTTCTCCACAGCCTCACTAGCAGTTATCTTTTTTTTTCCTAGTAATAGCCATTTTAACAGATATGAGATAATATCTCATTGTGGTCTTAATTTGTATTTCCCAGATAATTAAATGATGTTGAGAATTTTTCCATATTCATGTTTTCTATTTGAGGTCTCCTTTGGAGAAATGTATATTTAAGTCCTTTGCTCATTTTTAGATTGGGTTGTTGTTGTTTTTGTGGAGTGGTGGGGACGGTTCGTTATTTGGTTGTAGGAGTTCCTAATGTATTTTGAAAATTAACTCTTTATCAGATATATGGTTTGCAAATATTTCTCACATTCCATAGGTTGCATTTTCATTCTGTTATTTCCCCCCTCCTTGGTTGTGTAGAAGCATTTTAATTTGATGTAGTTTTTCCTATCTATTTTTGCTTTTGTTGCCTATGATTTTAGTGTCATATCCATAAAACCATCACCAAGACCAATGCCAAGAAGTTTTTCCCTTATGTTTTCTCCTAGGAATTTTACAGTGTCGGGTCTTATGTTTAAGTCTTTAATCCATTTTGAGTTGATTTTTTGGTATGGTGCAAAATAATGGTACATATTTACTTTTTTCTTATGGGTATCCAGTTTTCCCAACACCATAGTTAACAATATGGTATTGTGTACTTCAAAATTTGTTAAGAAGATGAATCTCCTTATATTAAGTGTTTTTATCACACACATAAAAAAAATAAGGAACACAGAAAACTCTGTGAGGTGTTTGATATTTCTATTATCTTGATTGTGGTGATGGTATCATGGGTATTTTCATATATTCAAACTCATCAAATGGTACACAAGAAATATGTGCAATTCTTTGTATATCAATTATACCTCATTACAATGGTTTCAAAAAAGTTTTGTTCCAGAAGTCATACTGTTTATTTTCAAATCCTGTTGTTATCACTTGCTAGCTGTGTGATACTGGACCACTTAATTACTCTGTGCTTATTTACTCATATGTAAAATAAATAGAGTATTAATCATTAAATTAGGTACCATAAATGGAAAAGTTGGTGCTGTAGCAAGCAGACAGTAAGTACTCCACAACATTAGCGATGTGCTTGTATACCCTCTTCTGTGCTTTGTTTGTATTCCTGTGTCCCAGTGTCTCAGAGGCCTGACATTTCTTCTGAATTTCCTGTTGTTGATTTTTTCTTTTTTGGTCTACAAGTTTTAAACATCAAAAATCTAACCAGTTTTTGTATATTTCCCAATGTGGGGTGAACTTCAATATCACTTCCTGAAAAAGCAATGATGGAATAATGGAAAGTAAATAGAACAGAACTTGATCCCACAAAATTGAAAAAACTGTGAGATGTGAGGGCTAGGAGGGAATCAATGTAAAGCATTCTACTTGCAACAATGTTACTACTGCAGTTTGAAAAAAAATTTTTTGAAAAATACTGGGTTGAGAACTCCAAAGTCAGAGTTACTACCCCAACAAATATGTGACAGGTATGGTGGCTACTGAGACTTGTATGGACCTGGAAGATTCCAATTACTCATATTTAGACTGGTGGTTCTCAGAATAATTGAAAGATATACACATACTCTTATACTTAATTAGTGGATTCCCTGTATATGGGATAAAGTCCTCCATAAAATACTCTTCCTGTTCTCTACAAAGTTGTAACTTTGAATCTATTTTCGATATCCCAAACTATTTTCATTTATCTTGTCTAGTTACCATTTCAGTCTCCCTTGGTTTGAATCTGTTTTTTATATCTGTTTGATCCCAAGGCCTTGAAAATATTAGAGTCTTTATATCATCCTGGGGCTGCTTTAATCAGAACTCTAACTTCATCTAGATTTTGTTGTATGATTCCTTTCCGCTCATGGCTACAGCCAAAGGACAAAGCCACTCTGTCTCCTGAACACAGCATCACCCAGGGAGATCAAAGCAGAGGCCAGGATGTACTACATTACTCTGGAAGGGAAATGCGAACACTTTCAGCCAAGTTTATTTCTGCTCAGACTGATGTGGGTTATAGGACTATACCATCTTCATATATCGTAAGGGTTATTACACAAAATTATCACCAAAGAGAACAAGAACAAAATAATGGGGACATGTTCCTTGAAGGTTTAATATAGGGGATACTTTTTATTTTAATATTGATCCATTTCTAAAAAAAAAGAAAATGATCTCTCTTTTAAGGTACCGTGTCCCTGTCTGTGGAATTAGTACAGAAAAGTCAGTATGATCATCTGTCAAAAATGTTTTAGAAAAGATTTTGAGTAGATTGGGAAAATTATCCACATCAATAGTCATCAAAATGTGTTCTAGGGAAGTTCAGAGTTCTGTTGCAGGGGACAAAGACAAGCTTACTTCTTCTTGAACCAGAGCTGCTACACTTTTCATTTGTTTTCCATTTTGGGGTTCTGTATATGATGTTATTTGGGTAAAAACAAGAGTTAGGCTGATATAATAAAATTATAACTCATTAGGCTAGATAACATTTAAATGTCCTTCCATCTCAATACTTCTGTGATATGATTTTAATATATAATGTCTATGATTTAATATATAATATAAAAATATAAAGTTAAGAAGCAATTAAAAAGGTCTGTCATTTCCCTCCATTTATCATTTGATAACTCCTATTTCAGTAGCATAACATAATAAAAGTAGAAAATAACTTTGAGACAGTTTGGCAAATGCACTATTCAGGATAAAGGAGACTTAGCCTAAAGTTTGCTATGTGTCAAAGATAAATTAAGAAAATAAGTAAAAAGCCACCAAATCCATAGAGTACAAAAATTATTCCCTAAATATGTATTTATATGCAATGTATCATATAGGCATTCAGTATATTACTTAAGACAACTTTTACAAATATTTAGATCCATTATGATTCAATTTTAAAATAATGTGCTGTTTTCAAAGGAACCAGCATAGTATTTGTGGTAAATAAATTTTCCTTATAATCTGGAATGCTTGTAAACGATGCATTATACATTATGTAACTGCAGGATCTGGTCTCTCTTTACAAAGATAGAAGTAATAAAAACTAGACTTTTATCTAGTATACTTGAAGATTAGAAATTTCCATATGAAAAGCTATGATTGTGAATTTCAATATGAGTAAAATTTCCAGTCCCATAAAATGGAAACACCCAATTACTTAAGTATATTTGTCATAAGGAAAAAATAAAACAAGAATTTGATTCAGTATTTATTGAGTGCAGATGATATAAAGGAAGTATGGATGCTGGTTTCCATTTTACTATTTTCTGTTGGTAACATGAAACATTCTCAGTGGCATTTCAGCTTCTGTGTGTTACAGAATTTATACCACTCTGTGATTTCAGATAACCAGGAGAACCCTGTAGGGATGAATGGACAGTGTTCTTGCATGATGTCCTTTCATTAACATTCTCTCATTACTGTTCTTTGCATACTTGAAAGGGATGGACAAGAAATTTAGGAAGCAACCATGTGTCCATAAAAATAAAATTCTGCCCTGTGACTATATATGAAGGAACTATTGCTGTAGCAACAAATGACATGTCCAAAATAGGGGTCTCCATATCCCATTTTGATGTAATTCCTGGTAACTCAATGTTCAAATGTCCACACTTTTATGTAAGTTTAAAGTGAATTATCTTTCACTAGAGAGCCATACTTGCAATAAGTATGAGGTGTAGTAGTATTAATTAAAAAAATAATTCTAGTAGTCTGACATGCATGTTTTCTGTTTTATTTTTTCCCCATTTAGATATATGAGAAAGATTTGGAAATTTGGGGTAAGGCCAAAAAGCTACTAAACATAAGAGCAAAAATAAGATCTGCTTGATGACCGTTCAGTTTGTCATAGGTTGTTTTGAATCATCTTTCTGGTACGTAGTAAACATGGCAAAGCTGGATTTTAATACTGGTCATGTTTGCCCTTCTTATGCAAATTTGACTTTTTAGACAAACTTCATTTTACTATGAATGACCAAACAATGACAATTAGTAAATATATCAGATTCAATGACCAAATTAAATAACTACCCAGCTGATTCTGTTATCAACGCAAAGTTGCTAGTTTTGTAACTGATTGGATACGTATATGTATACATGCAAATAGTTTTTGTTGTTAAGTTATTATTACATAGGAAGATAATGCTATATTCAGGCAACATTTTCAGAGTGTGTGTTTATAGGGTGTCTCCCATATGTCAGGCACCTGAGCATCCTGCTCCTGAACCTCACATTCCAATGAGAAGTTATAATCTTATAAGGCACTAAAATGGTTCTTACCAGAGTAATAGGTATTCTAAGAGGGGGTATGGGTAAATTCCTCTGGATAATTACAATAAATAAATATATATGACTAGAGTAAGTTCAGAGACATTTTAATGAAAGAGATGGCACTGGAATTTGGCTTTAAAGAAGTAAAGAATTTTGAAGGGGAGTGAAATGGCAAGGGAAGAGTTGGGGGACAACACTACACTAGGTAAAAGGCAGAACATTAAAAAAAAAAAAGAGTTGTAGAAGCTGCTCTCCCAAAAAATTATGAGATGAAGTCAATGGCAAGCACTTCACCATGTCATCCATAAAACCAAATCCAATAATAGGCAGATAGGGAGTTTTAAATACATAATTTCTAGGTCTATCCCCTCCCCTTTCAAAGGAGAGGACTGTCGCTAAGACGTGGTCTATTTTGAAAATGCCCCACTCTAGAAATGCAACACCTCAAATGTGACGAAAATATACAAATAAATCTATTTCAATTTCATGTTACATGGCATTTGCAAAATAAAACAGTTTATTGTTTAAAAGGTTTCATAAAAGTAAGGCTATAAGAACAAAAAGAAAGGCTGCTTTCTGTGAGATAGCTATAAGCCATTTTAACAACTGTGTTTTCAAATGCTCTCAATTCTCAGAGGTCAACAGCTGTGAGCATAAGGATTGAGCCAAAGAGTAATATTGATTATTCTTGATAGAGGGAAAAGGCAATAAGTGCTGACATAAGCATCTCATTTAAGTGGACTTTTGTTTTATTTGTACTTGAAATTGCTATTTTGATTCAAACAAATATCTGAATTATACCGTCAGATAGCGCTATGACTCACATACTTTATTCCTGTTTAACTTTTGCTTACTCTGAAAGTACTTTAGACGATTAATCTTAAACTTTATGATAAAGGTCACCTTATCAACGTATCTATGCTTTCACTTATTTAGTTATAATCAAACCCTGTTCTGACACATGACAAATGTTGTCATTATGCAAAAAAAATCAGGACTGGCATATTAATATGAAAGCTACCCAAGAAATCTTACCTTTACAAGTAGTGCTACAGGATCTTTTAGTCCCTCATAATTGATTCTGTGTACCCTAAGATGTGATATACATACCATAATTCTTTTTTTTTCTTTGCTGCTTTCCTCACCAGGAGCCCACCAGGAGTTCACTAATAGCCAGATCAATCCAATGTATTCTTTATAAATAATTTATTTATCAGAAAACAAACATAAAATAATATTGTGTACATTTATCTTGTAATTGTTCTCAAAACCCCTATTAAATTGGCAATAACATTTTCTTTTCAAATTGCTGAACTATGAAGATTAAAAAAGGAAAGAAAGGAAAAAGATGTAGGTATGAAAAAATACAAGCAAGGAAAAGAATGAAGGAGAAGATGTTAGAGAAAAACGAGCATCCTAAAATGATGCCTGCATATATTCTTTTCTCAGCAGTCTCCAGTGACTTGTTCTGATTTACTAAGTCCTTTACTTTCCCTTTCTTTTAATATTGAAATAATATTTGCCACATTAACATATTTGTAGTATCAGAAACATTAGGTATTTATTAATTCACTAAAATATCTGTGAAATGATGATTCAAAGCAGTTCTTTTACTTCTGAATTTTGATATATTCTCAAGCATTATAATACCATCTCCATGAATTTAGTAGGTTATAGACTCAATAACCACTTTGAATGATACAATTGCTTTTCTAAACAATAATGAAGGAAAGTAAAAGGAAGGCGAAAAATTCCACACATAATGGCTTTCTGAGGACAATTTCTAAAATTACATAAAAAGCAAATAAGTAAATTACTTGTGACTGCCCTTGAAGGACATAAACTAAACATAATCAGAATTAGCCAACTACAGTCAAATTACAGCTAGTCAACACAATAGTAAACACATGTTTATACATTTAAAAAAAATGGAAGACAAGCTCTGGTTCTAGTTTATGTTTCCCTTTAGTGAAGAAAAAAGGAAAAAAAAGGAGGAAAAAAATAGAGGCATATTTTTTGCTTGGAAAGAAATGCACAAAACTTAATATTTTTGAAAACAACCTCCCCCTGGGTAATTATCCTGTGGCTAGATATTGACTCTGGTCATTATTTCCCATCTCATATTATAGCTCAGAACATAAAAGCATTATGTACCTGAATCATTGCACTGAAGGAGAAAAATCAAAGAGGGAGTATAGTACAGAAGAGAACCACTGAAGGAGGGCTCTTACAATACAAGATTTTAGCTACAATTTATTGAGAACTTACTCCCTGCTAGACGCAATACTAGCATTTTATATGTATGATATCATTTTACCACCACAACACTATGAGTGGTTACTATTATTATCTCTTTTACAGATGATAAAATTTGAGGTCAAATGATGCTTTAGATATTAAGTGGCAAAATGGGGACCAAATCCACATACCTGATTTGTTTGCATAGAACTAACTGTGCTTGCTCAGGCCAGTGCTTCCTGGAAGGGCAAGCAGGTAGATATGGGAACAAGATGCTACCTACACAACTGGCCTTTGCAGCAGGACCTGACTTTTGCAGAGTATTTGGGATGGAGGGGAGGAAGCAGACAGGATAAATTTTTACTCCTAATGGTTAAGAATATATCGTTTTAGTGCTCAAGTAAATGGGACAGATAAATGGACATGACTGGGATGGTGAAAGACTGAGTCTCAGCAGAAGTCAGAAAGCCTTTGGCCCCTGATCCCAGCTCTACCCCAAAGAGAGTCTCCCAGTCAGAGAAGCAAGGCTTCACCTATGACCAGAGATTCAAAGGTGTGTCCAACATCCTTGGCACCTAACACTACAGCCTGTACACAGTGACAATCTTAGACTGACTGACCGATCACCTTGCAGTCATCTTAGTCTCTATCTTCTATGTATAAAATGTTTATGTATTTTTCCCCAAAGTTCAGCTGGGCGTGATTTTCACTTGACGAGCTACTGGATGTAGAATACTAGCATACAGTTGTTGCTGAACGTCTCTGTCTGTGAATACATCAGCTGATAGGCAGGTAGTGTCTATTTAAAACACTTTTATGCATTTCTGAGATTATATTTGTTTAACCTTTTAAAATTAAACTTAGAATTTTCACAATAAGCAAAAAATATATATATATATATATATATATAATTCAAATGAACATTAAAAAAATTATTAACATTATTTTAACTGATGAATCTGGCAAGGCCCTAATGTTAGACAATTCTGTTTATACCACCCAAAACTTTTATTTAGTCATAAAATGTTTATATCTTGCTAAAGAATGTGTTTATTTAATTCCATGCCATTTTATAGGGGAGGCAATAGAAGCACAGAGGGATTAAAAGATTTTCAGACAAAACTGTAATTTATCTTGGCTTCCCTTTTGAACTCTGGATTTTGAATAGTCTCTAAATGCTTGAAGGAACTCTTGCCAGTGGGGGGAAAAAAGGCCACTGCTACATGGACTAGGCAGGCACTAAGAAAACAGTGCCCTGAAAGTAGGCCCCAAAGAGACAATGGTAACCAGCATTTGGTAAAGCACATTATCGAGCTCCATACTCGCTTTTTATTCTGTGTGTGTGTGTGTGTGTGTGTGTGTGTGTGTGTGTGTGTGTAAAACTAAGCTCTATTCCAGTTTTATTTAAACAATTAAATAGGAAATGAATGGGAAAGCCACAATTCTATGTTTGGGTCAGGACATGCTGACATGAAGCCAACAATGGCGGGATGGAATCGACCATCAAAAGGTGTCAAAAGAAGTCAAACCTCACGGAATGAGAATTGGCATCTTCAGGTTCAGCCATTCCTCCTGTGAAGAGAATGCATCTTAAACATGGGAAATATTTGAATAATGTTTTATTATGAAAAACAGCTGTGGGGACCCATAGTCAGACTTTTTGTATTCTCAATGAAGAAGTAGAAATAGAACCTGGAAATACACAGTTTTTGGTGGGCAAGAATTTCCTTATGTGGAAACAAGGCCTATCCTGACTGCTGAACCGCCTTCTCTAGCCAAGTGCTAGTAAATCTAATAGTCCTCTGCTCCTCAGAGCGATGGATGAACAACTGAACTCAAAACGTTGTTTGTAAGTAGTAAGGAGAAACCAGTCATGGGGGTTATTTGGGCATCTTCAATTTGGAGTCTACCACTTGAATGAGCAGATAAAAATCTGAGTGAAACCAACCAAAACGGGGTCTGAATCATCATCATTCTTCCTACCCGTGGAGCCAGAGGCCAGCCTTTGTGGTCTATCTTAGCTGATCAGCAGTTTCCTTTCAACTCATATTTGAGCAATCTGGATTCTGTCCAAATTCAGTATTTTATTATCTCACTATTTTGGCACTAATCTCTTGGCTTCTGATCTGGCTATAAATCAATTTAGTTCATACCTGAGTCTTAGTCAAAAGAAACTTTTTTTTCATTTGGGTATTATGCAGAGACAAAACTAAACAAACCTTAGTCTGGAGGAAAAGAGGCAGTATTTTCTTTATTCATTAAAACATCATCAATTCATACTCAGTCCTTCTTAGGAAGCTATCATTTATTACCAATACTTGAAGTCTCTTTGACTCAATCCATGTACACACCATTAATAATCCCCCTAAATTCAAAAATGCCATGCTACTTCAGGCTTCTCTGCCACATTTGTCTACAGTTTCAGACCATCTGGAATGCTACTTTTCTAATTAAAACAGAGGCAGAGGAGTTATAAGAGAAAACTGCGTCATTTGCTTTTCCAACAGAACTGCATCCAAGTCATTGAATTGAAGATATGAATATATTCGATTTTATCTGTTACCATAGTCAAATCTTGAAAATTCAAAGATTGTTTTGATTTAAGATTTCAAGATAAATATGGAGATTAAATAGACTTGATTTTAGGTGAGCTGACTATTACTTACATGAAGGCAACATTTGAGAGCAATCAGATGGCATTTCATAAATTCCTACCTAAGTCCCGTGGAATTTTAATTCTTTGATTTAATACTAAAATGGGTGCCTTCTTCTTAAAGCGAAGTTTGTTCAGCATTAAGTTTAGACCAAGAAATACAATTTTTGTTTTACTACTGTATCTGCATTTAGAACTTATAAAGAATCTGCTAATAACTCAGCCCAATATGTTATAATCATACATTTCCATTCACATGTTCAAACCTAAATTTTAAGGTGCTTTTGATAAGCAAACTAGCACCATATAATTATTCTCTTTGATCCTCAATATCAGGTAAACCATTTTAAGATGAATTCCACGTGCCCCCTGACAGAAGATTGTCTTTGCTATAACTCCTAACAATAAATAACTCACAATGAAATCTCTTCCCCAACTTTATTCATTTTCAGTTGAAATACAGATATTTTTTTTAAAATAAATATTATTACTTGTTAAAAATGAACAGAATGGTTTCATCTCCATTATATATCTGCTGTCTAGTTAGTGAAAGCCTTGACAGAGAACTTCATCGCGACTTAATTAACTAACGAAATGCTTACCCTGGTTACTTATTCAATTATCATTGCTCTTTCTTCCCCATATTATAGGGGTGAAGAAATTAGTAAGAATTCAGAACTGAACTGTTTGACACATCGCTGGCTTTAAGGGCTTGAAAGTGAAGAGGAAGAAGAAGCCAGTTTGAAGTTTAGTACATATTTTTTTTTTCCTTTTTAAAATAATACCAAGACAGAGAAGCATAGATTTCAATCTAACCCTTCTTAGAAGAGTAGGGAAAAAATGTACATAGTAAATCATAAAGACAAGGAATCGTTAGCATCACAATATGCAGAAGAAACGTGGAACCTGCACAAGATCCAAAGGAGGAAATGGGTCCACACTTCACATGAACCGTCTCAGCTCCGCAAGGGAAACGGGAAGAGCCAAGTGCAGGGGAGAAGTAGCACAGTTACAGTTACTTTTATACGGAAAGAAATCGATGAACTAATTGGTATCTTGTCTATCTTGTCTTTTTTTGCTGCTACTCAGCAAAAACTGATGAAAAAACTCTGCTCTCCAGCCTACAGGAGGAACAGGTAGGGCTTTTTGTTGAATTGTTAAATCTCTGTACCTTTGTCGAGTGCAAATCCATCTGTCTCCTCCCCCCCCCCCCCACACTCTCCAGCAAATCCATTCTCCCCGCCTTTGAGAAATCCCAGAGGTGGT
>NW_017731737.1:755104-758975 GCF_001890085.2 Hipposideros armiger | reverse complement strand
CCATTGCAGACCACCAAGATGGGCTGGGGGCATGTTGGACAGGATGGGTGGGAAAAGAGGAGCAATCAGGACTGATACAAGATTTTACTAATGCTCCCAAGTCCAAGCTCAGAGCCGGATTTAATTTGACTTTGGAAAAACAAAACAAAACATTTCTTATACCAAGTGTCCTGGAGCAAGTCATATGGTTATGTTGTTAACACCTCTGTACGTTGAGTCAGCTCTCATAATTCATTCAAAAAGCAGACCCACTTTTCCCTCAGTTCCTGTGTGCTCCCCAAAAGTTACCAGGGTTTTTCGAATGTTTGTTAAGAACTCCAAATATCTTTAGAAATCGCTTCCAGACATCAGAGTTACTACTGAAATATGTGACTCCAAGTTGTATGGGACAGTTCAGAACAGGAAGTCTGTTTTCATAAGACAGAAACATTAAGGGCAGCATTTATATCCAGGAACCTCCTCTGTCCTTGTGTCTAATCTGTGCAGCATTGCTTCATTGTTACAGGAGTCCTTTACGTTTATACTAGTTTTATTTTTAACTGTAAAAACTTCATAAGATTATTTTCAAATTATTTCCAAATGTGTGTATCTTCCAAGAATGGGAATGATAGGTCCACTGTAAAATTTATAATAAATCAAATAACAGGCTTACGGCTTGTTATACTTGTTAAGATGGCAGGTAAAGATTCAGGACAAAAGAACTGACCCAATAAAAACCATGTCCTGATTCACACTAGTAAAGTTCAGCATAAAGAAAAAAAACCACAAAAAAAAAAAACCAAACAAAAAAACCTCTCCAATAATGGCATTCATTTGTCTAAAGATACATAACAATACAATGCTGTCAATGCGAATTCTTAGCCATGCACACTTTACTTATTGTACCAATTTGTATGCAGATCTATAAAATAGGTGAATTGTCAACCAATTCTGTCCTGAAATACTTGTGAGCTACATACAAGGTGACAAATGGGTAGGATAGAAAGCATACTTTTCACCACACCAATGGAATCCAGGCAATGGCTGTTCGATGAAAGCATAAGAAAATACATGTGTATTTTCATTTTATTTATTCCTTTCTCCCTTGAAAAACATCCTCCTACTTTATTATCATAAAATAATTACTGATTACTAAGCATTATATACAGCATTATTAAAGTATGTTTATTTAGGTGTACAGATTCTCTTATTGGGTATTAAAACAAAATTCATATGTTAAAGGTATAAGAACAACTATGTACAAAAAATCTTTGTGTGCATTTAAAAATTAACTATGTAACAAGCGTCTT
This sequence comes from Hipposideros armiger, assembly GCF_001890085.2. Lineage (NCBI taxonomy): Eukaryota > Metazoa > Chordata > Mammalia > Chiroptera > Hipposideridae > Hipposideros > Hipposideros armiger. Next base: position 757,686 of record NW_017731737.1, on the reverse strand, counting down.
TTCATAGCTATTTTTAAACAAAGAATCAAGAAAATAGAGGCATTTATAAATAAATATTATCTAATACAAATGTTAATTTTAAGACTTTTTCTCTAAAACTACAATAACAATTATTCAATATGTCTCATTTGTCAGAATGAAATAACTTATAAAAGGACATTCCTTTTCCTTGTGTAGTGTAATCATCTACATAAAACCCTGACCTAATGTCTGACTTTTAGCAGTTATTTATATATTAATTAACTATATGCACAGAGAAGTTTTGCACACCTGGTAAATTATGAAGTCAATTGTTCATTTTGCCCCCTTATTGAGTGCTGCATGACATCCTGAGCAAGCAATTCAATTATGCTTCGGGGCTGCAGGTGAAAATAAAGGTCCACTTGAGACGATTTCCAAGCTTTGGCCCAGTGACAAAAAATAATCAAGATCTGATATTCAACCTTTTCCCACTCAAACCATATTTTTGAATTAAAATTGAATGTATGAAATGTGAAATTATGTTGCCTTTTAAACTTCAGGAAAAATATCATATTGCTGCCTATACAAACATAACATTGCTTGCTGGGTGGTGTTATGTTGGGATTCTATATGTGAAGTGACAAGCAAAGAAACATGACTCCACTGCATGTTATTATGTCCTATAAAATGCAACACACTGATTGAAAGAAAAACAGTATTTTCAATCTTTATTCAAGTACCCACCAAAAAGAGTTAATAACCACTTTCTGTTTTTCCTAAATAAGCTTGACAATCTTGGGTAACATATCCACAATTAAGATGTATTTTAACTTTATATAAATCATAAATCATTCATTTATTTATACAAGTATATATATGATTATTGTCAGAGAAAAAGAAAGTTAAGCTAAAATTTCCCAGGTAAACTTTGTTGTTTTCTAAATCAGGAACCACTGACTTTTATTTTCTTCAGAATGAAATAAATTTTAATTCCCCTAAAGCATTCTCATCTTTGATATTGTCGTGTTCATGAACCATGGAGAAGCAAGAATCTGATGCTCATTTTGGTAAGTAGGTTTCTAAAGGAAAAGCATGGCTCACCTGAGAAGAGAAAGCATTTACCCTTCTGCTAGAGACCCTGGAAAAGTGAGCAAATCTAGTCATGGGGATGGCAGTAACTTCCAATGAATGTACTTAGGGAAACAATGTAAACCTTGAACTATCTGCTGGGGCCCAGGTCACAAGACATGAGTATAACACGTATTTGAATTATTAATTTTTTAATTTAAAAAACATACTACCTTTCCTGACATAGTGGTATAAAACATAGCACATTTCTCATAAAAATATCATGTCCAATTCTACAACTCAAAGATTCATTCTTAATGCTAAGGATGGGGATCTTTAAAATTGGCCTAAAATCCACCAACTATTTCAAAAAGCTCCCAACTTTTAGATCTTATATTAATATATAAATGACCACAAGATCACTCTACATGTTTGTCCCAATATCACCTCTAATTGCTATGTCCAAAATTTAATTTTTATTTCTTCACATATTTTTTTCTCCTAATTTATGTATTTATTAGAACTCCTAGTCTCTTATACTTTTCTGTATTTCCACCCAACCCTCCCACTTCCCCACCAGAGCTTATCAGTGATTTCTTATCTAAATTTTTTCATGGAAAGCATTTAGTTTTATATACTTTTCTCTGTTTTTATTGTACTAAGTTCTGCTTTCTATTTTTTTTTGCTAAAAATTAATTATACTCTTTTTAAAAATATTATAAAATTAGTACGTATTCATTATGAATATGAAACCACAAAAGACCCCAAAGAACTAAACCAATCCTGAGGAAAAAAGAACAAAACTAGAGGTATCACACTCCCAGACTTCAAATTATACTACATAGCAACAATAAACAAAACAATATGGTACTGGGACACATAGACCAATGTAACAGAATTGAGAGACCAGAAATAAACTCACACATATATATGAGTAACTACTTTTTCACAAAGACCCAAAAACATACAATGGAGAAAGGAAAGTCTCTTCAATAAATGGTGCTGGGAATACTGGAAAACCACATACAAAAACTGAAACTAGTCTGCTATTTGACACTAAACACAAATATTAACTCATAATGGATCAAAAATTTAAATACAAGACCTGAGACAATAAAATAAAACAAATGTACTAATCTTACGGACCTAGTCTCTGAGAGGCTTTTTTGAACTTGACCCAAAAGGCAAAGAAAGTAACAGTAAAAATAAATGAATTGGACTACATCAACCTAAAAAGCATCTTCACTGCAAAAGAAACCATCAACAAAACAAAGAGGCAACCACTGAATGGGAAAAGATATCTGCAAATGATACCTCCAATTAGGGGTTAATATACAATATTTATTAAAAAATCATACAACTCAGCACCAACAAAACAAATGATCCAATTAAAAAATAGGCAGAGGACCTAAACAGACACTTTGCCCAAAATGACATACAAATGACCAACAGATATATGAAAAGATGTTCAGCTTCACTAGGTATTAGGGAAAAGCAAATCTAAACCACAATGAGATACAACATCACACCTATTTGAATGGCTATTATCAAAA
>NW_017731737.1:746161-749514 GCF_001890085.2 Hipposideros armiger | reverse complement strand
TTTGTTTGTTTTTTTTCATCTTGTTCATGGTCACACAGCTACTTAGTAGTGTATCTTAGATTTGCAAGCATGTCTACATTATTTCAAAGCTTATGCTATTTCCTTTGCATGTTATTCATTAATTTTGTTAAGTTGTCTGTTCACATAAGCAATTGCTGGAAACCGTGAGGTAAAGATCACAGCTATATAGGAACAGAAAATTACATATTCCACCAGAGGTTTTGGTTCAAGGAGTTGGCAAACCAGCACTGACTGTGGCAACAGCCTCTTTTGTTCTTACTCTTCCTTCAGGTGAGGATAAATCTTAATTTCAGATTGTGATCTCTTAGAAATTGGTGAATAGATTTGCTAAGTGGAGAAAGCACTACTCTGACTATTCTTTAAAAAGGTAACTTTTTCAGGTTGCCTCAACAGAACCACAAAAAATCAGGATGCAACTCTAAAGCAGCAGCCTAATGTGACTTAGCTGGGGACTGTGGACATGGGTAGAGTGCACCCACTTTGCCTGCAGGAAATAGAAATGTCCCATGACATGTTGCTTTATACTACCAGGAAGTGACAAAAATTTCAAAACCTTTCCCACTGTAACCTGCTTTCTAACAAGTGAGGGGTTATAGTATGATCTTATTCATCAATGCTTAACAGGATTCAATCTCATGATAAATTTAAAGAAAAATGCTCCTTAAATATAATCAATGATATTTCTCAAACTGGTATTCTAATTATCAAACTATCATAGTACCTGAAATGCAGAAAAGAAATATGGGTCATGGATGTAAACACACCAAGACTTAAGCAAACCAACCGACAAATAAATCCTGTACTCAGAATAGCAAAAGATGTTGTCACATGGAAAAACAAGACAGCAGAAAACTAGCAATCAAATATCCAAAGAGAAAATAAAAGTTAACAGTCAGTAGTTAATAAAGAATGGCCTAACTTCCCAATACTATTTACAGATATATTCCTACACGTTTCAAAATCTATAAAAAAATGATTCTAATAAAGCATTTTGAGTAACAAGAGATGAAAATAGTTCCATTTTGGATTTACATCACCATTTGTTTTAAAGTTTAGATATTTCAGAAAATACTAATTACCCCTCAATGAGAAGCAGTTACAGGAAAATAAATAAAAAACTCACAGTGAGTATGATGCAACATATTTACATAATCAGAAACAGCAATAGAAAGATTTAATCTAAGCATATCTGTAAAGTTAAGAGAACATTTAGTCACATATTTTGCTATCAGTAGTGTTNATAAAACTTCTAGAAAATCTACTGTATATCCACAGTAACACATCAGAATAGAGAAAAGCTTTGTTTGTACATCATTAGAAAGCCCATAATAATTATATATTAAAAATTATGAAATTATGTTAACAGTAGCCACAGAAAAATTTAATTTAGCACCCATGATATTTTTCATTTAATGAACGTGGCTTTTGTTAAACTTTATAAGATTGTTCTCTAGGGAAACTGAATGATTGGATCAGGTGAACAGCTTCCACTAAACATAATTTTAGAGTAAGAGTAGTTGGTCTGAATCCAGTGTGGAAGAGTTCAATTCGGTAAAAGCAATTCAATAAGGGAATTCCCCTTCCCTTCAACAGAAAAAAATCTATAGCTCTTTAAGTGTAGTTTGACTTTCATTTAGAATGGATTTGAGGATTCTCCTTGGGCCCGATAACAAAGCCATATTCTCAGCACAAATAAGACTTTTAGCCTTTTGTGCTTAAAGTCAAGAAGGAAAGTCCTAAGTTCATCAAGAGCAGTATAAATCTCAGCCCTGAGGTCCCTGAGAGGAAGACTTCTGTTTCTCATGTTCTCCACTGTGTTCCCCATGCCCTGACTAGCCCCAGAAACACACTTTTTGTTTTTGTTGTTTTTAAGTAATATTTTAACATAAAACTTGGGTTTACAAAGACTAGAGGATCCAAAAGCATTCCTGTGACGGTGCAATGTCCTGTGACGGTGCAATGTGAGGATTCCTGCTGGTCTTGACCCTTATGATGGTATTTAAGACCCAGCTGTTCTATAACCATCAAGAGACACAGGTTAGAGCTGAGCTTACATTCATAACCAATTCGTGGCCACAGCCTTGAAGTCCTCAGACAGTTCACCAAGCTCTTCAAATATTTTAGAATAGCCTTAAGGTTATCTACACAGGGTTTTGGAAAAATGGAAATTGTCAAATGAAATATACTATGGCTTAATTTTGCCTGCTCCTCAAGGAAAATATCAACCCAGATATGTAAGTAAAAAAAGTGTCAAGAAGCAACAGGTCTACTTAGAAGTAAATTAAAATAATAAGGTTTTTATTATTTAGAAATAAAAATTTCCCCATTAAATTACTCATCCATGCAGGATTATATACTTCCTAAAAGTGAGGGTCATGATGACCCTGTTTACTGTTTTATCCTCAGTGCTTAGGGCAATACCTACAACATAATAGACATTTAATAAATGTTTGTTGAAAAAAATGACAAAATAAATGTTCTACATACCTTAAAGGCTATGAAGACTGATAAACTTATGAGAATCAGGAGAGCTCACCATTTAGAATTGCCTTAAGCATACTGGTGATAGAACATTTTACTGTGTTTTGGAAGCAGTATGTTATTTTGAATTCAATTTGCATATATTTTATCAAGTGTGGATAAACTTTATGTGTATTATCAGTTTGTGTTCTTTTTGGGAGAATTACTCAGTGATCTTTGCTAGTTTTTGTTAAGAAGTTCTTTATAATATTTCTTTATTATTTTTATGTTGCTTTTATGCAATTAAATTTATTTTTTTACTTTTATAGAAGACTCTTCTCAGTTTTGAGAAATTAATATTAATTATAACAGTAGCTTGTTTTAAATATTTTCACATGAATGCATGTATACGTTTTTTTGCCAAATGTACCTATCTTCAATTTAAGATTCTTTAAATATGTGTGTACTTAGAATCTCTCTTAATTTCAGATATAAGTCAACTATTTGCCTATATTTTATATTTTTTTATTTTTTGTGTTTCTTTAATATTTAGTTCACCTTGTATTTACCTTGCCTTGCTTTCATCATCTCTTACTTGGATTATTAAAATAGCAATTTATCTAATATATATGCTTCATTTCTGCTCCTCTTAAATCTATCCCCTGCACTGCTGATAAAGTGAACTTTATAGATTATAGAACTGATCATTTCAACCATTCTATAATGTATTTCTTAAAGGTTCAAGTTTAAGCATCTTAGGGTATAAGGCAGGCCCATTCTATTCTCAACATGGACACTCTTAACTGTCCAATCATATTTTTCCCAGCCCCTTTCACAAATCTTTCAATAACATAGAAGATTATTATTAAACA
>NW_017731737.1:702188-739736 GCF_001890085.2 Hipposideros armiger | reverse complement strand
ATATATATATATATATATATATATATATATATATATATATATATATATATATATATATATAGCACTAAGTTATATTTAATTCCCTGGATGTATAACAGCTGCCTTATCCATTCACCTAATGAAGGACATCTTGGTTGCTTCTAAATTTTGACAATTATGAATGAAGCTACTATAATATCTGTGTGCAGGTTTTTGTGTGAATATAAGTTTTCAACTCCTTTGGGTGAATACCAAGTAACGAGATTGCTGGATCGCATGGTGAGAGTATATTTAGTTTTCTAGGAACCTGCCAATCTCTCTTTCAAAGTAGCTGCACCATTTTGCATCCCCACCAGCAATGTATGAATATTCTTGTTGCTCCACATCTTCACCAGCATTTGGTGGTGTCAGTGTTCTGGATTTTGGCCATTCTATTAGGTGTGTAGTCAGATCTTACTGTTTGTTTTTTTCTTTGTTTTGTTTTAACTTTGCATTTCCCTGATGACATCCAATGTAGATTGTCTTTTCACATGTTTTTTTTTGTTTGTTTTTTTGTTTTTTACCATTTGTATATATTCTTTTGTGAGGTGACTGGCCCACTTTTTAATTGAGTTGTTTTTGTTTTTGTTGAAGTTTAAGAGTTCTTTGTATATTTTGGATAACAGTCCTTTATCAGATATGTCTTTTGCAAATATTTTCTCCCAGTCTGTGCTTTATCTTCTAATTCTCTTGACACTATTTCTCAGTGCAGAAGCTCTGACATTTACTGAAATCCAGCTTATCAGGTCCTCCTTTCAGGTCCTTCATGGGTCATGTCTCTGGTGCTATATCACCACACCAAAGGTTTTTCTCCTCTGTTATTTTCTAGGAGTTTTATAGTTTTGCATTTCAAATTTAGGTCTATGATCCATTTTTACTTAATATTTGTGAATGGTGTAAGTTCTGTATGTAGATTCATTTTTTTTTTGGCAGGTGGATGTCCAGTTGTTCTAGCACGATTTGTTGAAGAGACTACCTTTGCTCCATCACACATACATATAAAATGATTTATTTCAGTCTTGCCAAAGAAGGGTGTTCATATAGACATCTAAAAACACTTTTGTATATCATAGCAACAGTGTTCAGCAAGAGTAGTTCATTTTAGTGTTCAGCTTTTTTTTTTATTTTTCTCCATCAATATTAGATAATTTGAACCAATTTTCTTCTTTTCTAATACATTTATTTTTCAGTGACTTATGTGCTCATTCCAAACAATTCGACCAAAGCAACCTCCACCTCTGAACATGAAACATTTGATCAATATAAGAGTTTTATTGTAGAAAGTAGTGTTAAAAGTTTATTCATTCAGTGCACTCTTTAGAGATGATTAACTGTCTTTATTATATTAAAGCAAACCCAAAGCCATCTGCCAAAGGCGATTGTGTCCAAGCACTGAAACCATTTCATGTGAAAACTCATTTTCAGGCTCCTAATTATTTTTCATTATAGTGGCAGTGTGGAATAGATTGGAATTGGACAGTAATTGCCAGGTCTGAGCAGTGTGGACCATTGCAATGTATCAGTTTAGATGAAGTGTGACAAGGATACATCTAGCTACTATATAACTTCCATTAACCAACTTCCCTGTCCCTGCTCATGTAACACTTCATAGAATGTGGTCAGCACAAGGTCATAATAATGGCTTTCTGACTGACTTCAAGTATTTTGTACAAGTGCAAGCTGTTAACCCCCTATGTTAGCATTGTTCTAGCAATGTCCAGTTATTAACAGATGTCAAAAATACCTATTTATTCAGGAGGGACAAGTAAACTTTTCAGAAGTACAAGTTTTAAACTCAAGTTTGACTTCTTCACATGTGATGTTGCAAAAGGAAAAACTGCATAAAATTAAAACAGTAATTTCATATAAGCTTAAGTAGTAATTCCTAGGTATTCAGTCAATCTAGTATTCTGATCATGAGTTCTATCCAAGCAGAAAACCAGTCTCAAATTATTTCTACACTTTTCAACCAAGTAGATGATTTTTAAGCAAACTGACTAGTAAAGCAAAGCGGCCATAATTGCAGATAAACTCTTTTCATAAAGAAGCCTCTCCCACAGTGGTAACACTAATGTAATATGTGAGTGATTCTTAACCAGCTAATCTTGCCCCCTCTCCTTTAAGGCACATTTGACAACGTGTACATACATTTTGGTTGTCACAGCAGCAGGGGTGCTACTGGCATCTAGTGGGTAGAGTCAAGGAATGCTACTGAACATCCTGCAATGCACAGGGTAGCTCTCTTATGACAAAGAATTATCTGGCCCAAATGTCAATATCAAGACTCAAAATTCCTGGGAGATATATTATATACATGAACATGAACTTTAAAATTGTTTCCCTGATCCCTGGCATGTAAAAATTATTCTTTTTTAATGATTGACTTTCTTGAATATTTGCTCTCTGTGGAACATTAAGCTATTGATATAATTTATTAATAAAATTTCTCTTTATACTATAGTCCATTTTACTTGACATAAGTTCATATGGACTACAAATTGGGATTTTTGACTAATGGTCCTAACAGCCTCCTAATGGAATGTTTTCTTTTCCAGAGTTGAATCAAACATACCTGAGAGAAGCACTCATTCTAACTTGTTGCAGATCTTTAAGATGCTCTATAAATGATGGGGTGCAATAATGTGCATTTAGGTCCTGGCTGTGGTCATGGAAATAGTCTTGTAACTTAGGCATTTATTTTTTTACAATTTTTTACTTCACATACTTCTGTAATAGTCATATAGCCATGATCACACTTAGCCAGCATTGTAAGCATTTCTTCTATATACTTGATATCTTAGAATACTTATTTCCTAAGTGAAAAAAATATTTCATCAGTTGATCTTAACCCCTCATAATAATAAACATCTTTGTAAGTATTTTACAGGATATTTATATCGATAGTCTCCTCTACTATGCTTCAAATTCTTTTAAAATGTTAAAGGCATCAAGATATAATTATCTTAAAATCCATTTGAAAAGCTAGCATGACCCATATAGTTTTATGACTTAAAACATGCTAAAATTTGAGGAATGTCTCTTCAGATCTATAAATGAAACATTTTTTTTCTTTTGCAAACAAGCTTAACAATATGGTTGAATTTCTATCATTGCAATAATTTAAATAATTCAGTGAAAAATGAACTATTTGAACCACTAATGGAGACTAGTTTTGATGAACGGAATTGTTCAAGTTGGAGAGCCATAAATCTGCACTTTCATTTGGTATTTCCAACTCTCTCCTCGACCTTGTACTCTGTTCTGAGCAGTCTATTATGAGTTTAATCATAGGTTATAAATATATGTCACAACTGAGCTGATTAACACATGGATCAACCTTATGTACAGCAGAAAGGAACATGACTAAATGACCCAGCTTGAGTGCTAGAGTCCACAAAACCTACGCTGTAGAGCCTGCACACCAGTCATCATGTTGAATTCCACATTATTCACATACATATAGTCGTACATCTTACTTGATGTAAATTATATTTGTCTTTTTATGTATAGGTTAGGGATTCATAATCATTGCCCCATACACACAGACACACACCCAAGTTATCTATTTGTACTTGCTACTGTATAAAGCAGGGTAAAAAGATATAATTTCTGACCTCTAGAGATTCCCAATCTATAAGATAGCAGTAATACTGTTAAGAAGGCTATGACTAACAGATAACAATAAAATTTGATTAAAGGGGGAATAATGATTTAAGGTGAAAAAAGGGATTAATATCAATATATTTATTCAATATATTTACTCTTACATATAAATAGAAAAGACAAACAGTAAATAGAAAAATTGGTGTAGTATATGAGCAGTCACTTCTCAGTAAAACAGATATACTTGGCCAACAAAAACATGAAAATAATTTCTATCACACTAGTAAATTACAAATTACAATTAAGAAGTAATCATTTGTACCCATTAGATTGACATTATTTAAAAGATAGACACCAGTATTGTTAAACTGTAGGGATATAAATTGGTAAAACAGTAGAAGTAAAATAACATGGCGATATATCAAGCTTTGTGAAATATACATGATATTTGACATATACAATGCAGTTCTAATAGTATATTTTAAAGAAATCCTTACCTATTTGCAGAAAAATTCTTATCAAATGATGTAGCTCTATCTTAGTAGCAAAAACAACAATAAAAATCAGAAATAACCAAAAGTGTACCTTAATTAGTAACAGTTATATAAATTATAGTATATCTGTCTAATGAATTCCAGTATGGAAATTAAAAAAACATAAGTCTATATTTTAGCAAAACTGATAGTGGTTTTTTTTTGTGTGTGTGTGGTAAGGAGAAGAATATACAGAAGAGAAGAAAAAAGGAAAATGTTTGTTATCTGTTAGCTCTCACTTTTGGTTTATTTTTTCTACAATGAGATTGCTTTGTGTGTTTCATTATGGGATTTGAAATGATAGATGAAAAGGAAGAAATGATGTGATTCTTATACTTGCAAATGTGACTTTAATGATCACATCCCCGCACAAAGGGCAGCCTGTTTCCCTACAGGTTTTGGCTTACGTCTACCCTTTAAAGAGCAGTGCCTTGATGGAAGAGTAAAATACTGTGTTCCTTACAGGCCCGCGTCCTAAAGCAGACATTTTTCATTGACAGGGAGGTCAACCTATATTTCTATCCCAATATTTCTTTGCTTCAACAACTCAACATAATTCTTCACATGTAAAACCACAAAGCAATACTGAAAGACTATATCCCTAGGTATACAACTTTTTTTTTTTTTCATTTTAACCAAAAGCTCAAATTCATCTTGGTCTTATCTAGACTTGAATAGAATGCTTCTTTGTAATTTATCCTAAATCTTAATTTAAGATTAAAAGCTTTCTCTGGATCTATGGCCTTTCTTATAGATAAAGCTGCCAATGACCCTGGTGTTAAATCAGAACACAATGTCCCTTCAGCAACATGACTTTGATGGCAGGGTTATGCTACACTTCGACTTTTTTAAAGAAACTATTTTATTTTTGGCTGAAACCACTAAAAACATACTCTAAAAGTATCGAAGAACTAACTAAAAATATAATCCTAAAAGGAATATTTTCCAGCTTTCAAAGTTTAGGAAACTTGAGAAAACAGATGAAGTTGCTGAGATTGTAGGCATTAAGTTGACTACCAAGGCCATCGCAAGCATGAAGTGTGTAAAGAACTTTTTATGAAACCTGCACAACTGAGGGTTCAAGACAGTAAGTTCCTGGGTCAGACAACCTTGGTTCACATCCTGCCTCAGTCCCAGGTGATCTTGACCAAGAGTGTCTGAGACACACTTCACCACGTGTCACATACAGGGAATACCTCATGGGAGAATTAAATCTAGGAAATTGTGTGCACCATTTACTGAATGTTATTACTATTAATATGATTACTCTAAAAAGCTTAAAACTAGAATTAAATACCTTTTCAGATCCAAATTTCCTGTAAAGCATTGGAAAAAAAATCTAAGTCTATAAGTTTTTGTTTTGTTTCTTCAGTTTAGTTTTTATTTTTATATTTCACATGTGATTGAAATCGAATGGTATCTGTCTTTTTCTGTCTGGCTTATTTCACTTAGCCTAATATCCTCAACACCCGTCCATATTGTCATAAATGGCAGGATTTCACCTTTTTTATGGCTGAGTATTATTTCACTGTATATATATATATATACATATAGATACAATTTCACATCTTCTTTATCCATGCATCTGTGGATGGGCACTTAAGTTGTTTCCATTTCTGGGCTATTGTAAATAACGCTGCAATGAACATAGAGGTGTTTATCTTTTTGAATTGGTGTTTTCATATTTATTGGGTAAAAACCTAGAAGTAGAATATCTGGGTTACGTGATATTTTTGTTCTTAATATTTTGAGGAATCTCCATACTGTTTTCCATAACGGTTGTATTAATTTGCATTCTGGTCAGCAGGGTGCGAGGTTTTCCTTTTTTGACATCTTCTCCAACACTGGTTTTTTGTCTTTTTGATGACAGCCTCTGACAGGTGTGAATTGATATCTCATAGTCGTTTTGATTTTCAATTCTCTAATAATTGGCGATGTTAAACATCTTTGCATGTGCCTGTTGGCCATCTGTGTGTCTCCTTTGGGAAAATGTCTATTCATATCTTCTTCCCATTTTTTTTAAAATCAGGTTGCTGCTTTTTTGTTGTTGAACTGTATGAGTTTGTTACATATTTTGGATATTAACCCCTTATCAGAAATAGATTTGCCAATATCTTTCCTTATTTGGTAGGTTGTCTTCGTTTTGTTGATAGTCTTCTTTGCTGCGCAGAAGCTTTTTAGTTTGATGTAGCTCCATCTGCTTATTTTTGCTTTTGTTTCCCTTGCCAACAACAAACTGGTAGTTACTAGAGGGGGAAAAAAGAGTAACGGATGGGCAGAATGGGTAAAGGGGCTCAGTGGTATGGTGATGGATGGAAACTAGACTTTTGTTGGTGAGCTTGATGCAATGCATACAGATGTCAATTTACAATGCTGCACACCTGAAACATATAATCTTATGATCCGACGTTACCTCAATAAAATATAAATTTAAAAATATCTGGGAAACTATGTACTGTTCCCAGGGTACCATCCTAGAAATGGATGGTTTGCACCACAGGAAAAGTCATAGGAAAGAACTACAAAAATTTTGCCAAAGCTCTTTTCAGGATTCAATTTCCATGGCTATTTTAGCTTCTTAGAGAAGTAAAATTATATTTTGCAATAAATAAATGTCTTATACTAAATGTCCATTTATTTACTATTTCCAAACTTCCTAAAAAAGCAATGCAATTACTGGATCTAAATAAGCTCAAGCTGGAACAATACACCTGGGAGATTAAAACAACAACAAAGCACCAACAACAATAATAGCAGCACAAGTCATAGATATCATCCCCACACCCCCAGTGTGAACTTGATTCATGTAGTAGTATTTGACAGCAATGTAACTATAAACAGATGCAAATGTACTCTGAATTTATATCACTGTACCTAGTCAGAGGGAGCTCTCTTGATGTTAACTATATTAAGTTTTAGATATTTAAGAAAATGAGCTATACACTTTAAAGTTTCTTACAACTTCCAAATTGTTCTCATGGATACTGATCTCCCACAGCAGAGGTTCAAAGGATTATCATACTAATGTCCTTACCGCTTTTGCAACAGCTATTCTCTTCCTAACAAGAATGTGGCAGATGCTGACTCTGAGGAGTCCCACAGACTCAAGCCAGCTCTTTAGTGACACGGTTAAGGAGATTCTGCTCTCCCTCCTGGTACAGCCTGAAAGAATGCTCAATTTCTAGAGGATCTTTCTCAGAGTGAAAATGGGTCTCCAACAAGAGGGAAGAGAAGAAAAACATACAAATATAGATCAGGGAAGTGGGAGACCAAAGCAAAAAAAGGAAGCTCATTCTAGGTCTATATTCATGAAAGAGTAATTTGTAGAAATAGTGAAGAAATAATTTGTACCCAATTCTGGATTTTTTGTTTGCTCATGATTATCTTTTAAAAACAGATTCCAACTGTAGGCTCTTTGAGACATTAAGGCAAAACAGAGAGATCATATCATTTAAATGAACACATAGAATATTTTTTAACTAAAACATCTTAAATTATCAGCCATGAGAGAACTCAATTATGTATTGAATGATGGTTTTCCTTATGTTTTTAGTTTTTAAATTTTACTCCTTTTGGAATTATGCAAATCAATAGGTTCATGAATAATATTAAATAAGCACTTAAGTTGTATACACAGAAGCTGTTTTCACAGAAATAAAAGAGCTACACTAAAGCTAATATGACCTCACTCTGCCATGTAGCAGGGCTCTTCTGCACATGATACCACTAAAGCCAGTTGGTGATAAAGGTCTGGCTATGACATTTGGGCCAATTTTACTCAATCTCTGAACTTCAGTTCCCTGTCCAGAAAACAAGATGAGGAAGTAATTTACAGGTTTATTGAAGGAAGAGAAAGGATGTGTGTGTGTGTGTGTGTGTGTGCATGTGTGTGGTGTGTGTGTGCAGTGTGTGTGTTTGCACGCACGCGTGACATATAAAACACCTTTTGATATACAGCATGGTCCTGAGCAGCTTGGCAGAAAGAAAAATCTCAGTAAACTTCAAAAAACTTTAAATTATTTCTTCCCAATTCCTCTACTACAACAATGATGAATTGGTCTTTACCTGACGGTATATGGTATTCCCCTTTGGAAGTGATCTTTATGAGCTTCGAAATGTGTAGCCTTATAGTGTTCTTATTTATAGAAAGATATTATTTTTTAAAATTTTCCTTTATTCCCCCTATAATAATTTTTAAATATATAGAATTTTTAAATTTAATTACCAATATAGGCAATTTTTATGTTGGAGAGAATAATACAGCAAAGGCTGACCTCAAAAATCTAGTTAGTGAAATAATCAGTCATCAATGATCCTGCAAATTGAAAATACTCAAATACATGTAAGATAGCTTGTGAATTCATTAAGATACTCTAAATCTAAGAATCAATTTTCTCTTTAGGTTAACCACTGCTGTACTTTCAAAAAGCCTTCTTTAATAAATAATATCATTAGTGAGCATTTATTAAAAAAAAGTTATTTAAATGAATTAGAATATAATTATAATTAGAGTGCAGTTATTTAATCATTTCTGAAAAGTAGTATATTTCTAACTTTTTCAATGTAAGAATATAAGAGAAATATCATTTTATCCATTTAAGCTGTCAATGATAATTCATTAGAAAGAATATAAATTAGATTCTGCAACCTAAATATAGTATCATGGGCCAGCAGAGTGGCGCGATGGTTAAGAACTGGCTTGGGACGCCAGACGGCCCTGGTTCATATCCCACATATGAGGGCCAATGACACTGCCCTCTACAGCTAAGATGCTGAACAACAGCTCAACCTAGAGCTAGACTGCCCTGAGTCGCCGGTGCAGGCCTAGGCTGCAGCCCCTGTGGCAGTGGGTTGCCATGGGCTACCGTGTGTAGCCAGCATCCAGCGTGAGCGGCCAGCAACCGCAGTGAGAGGCCGTCCAGAAGCCGGCAACTGATCTGCCTCACACGGGAAGAGCGCAATGATGGTGCCAACTTGGGCCAGTGAAGCAAAGTCCTCCACAACTAGACTGAAGAACAAAACAACAGCAACTTGTCTGTTCCCCTTCCCCCAATTCCTCAATAAAAATCTTAAAAATAATAATAATAATAAAATAAATAAATAAATATAGCATCATATAATACAGCATTAATCTTGAAAAAAATGTTTTCCCTTATTTTAAAGACGTCTGATGCAAAATTAATATTTAGAATAAATTAACATATGCAAAGGTAATATTTTCCTGTTTTTCTTAAAAAAAAATTACAAAACTGACAAAAAGTTTCCAATGTTTCTAAAAAATTACAGATTCAGCCACTAATATTCCCCATCAAATTCCAAAACCATTATACAATTTCAATTAATTCAAATGTAAATATGAAGAAAGAAAATATGTTCTGTGGTGAACTTTATGCTCAAGGGGCTTATTCAGTCTCAAAATAACCTAGCCTAAGAATATTGTTATTCTTTAATACAGTCACACCTAACAAATGAATGCAATGGTATAAAATGAAATCCTGTAATAATTATGGTTACAAAGTGCTGAATAATGGTAGTACTTGTCACTACCAACACCTTTGCCTAAAAAAGTTAACCAGTGAGAGTATTCCATCTCTGTCTTTAACCTTAGAAGTAAAAATATTATTTTGGGTCAGCATTAAGCCCTTTTATTCTTGAATAGCTTCTCTTGAAACTTACTCTGTATTTCTTCATCAAAGCTGTTGATATATTGAAGGTCAGTACAAAATTTATATATATATATATATGTTATCATTTTATTCCACTCAAAATATTATCAGCATGACTCTTATTTTCACGTGACCTAATTGTTCTATAACCTTGAAAATTCCAACTTGTTCTTGGTTACATTAAAATTGATTCTAGGTGTCCATCAGCAAGATACCATGACTTTCATGCAAAATAACATCCATTGTCTTATTTTCTTAAAATGGCATTAAGGAAAATTGTGTGTGTGTGTGTGTGTGTGTGTGTGTATATATATATATATATATATATATATATATATATATATATATATATATATATATATAATATCAAAGTCAATAAATCTGGTCTCCATAGGGGTTTACTACAGTCATAATCCAGACAGCTGTATATACATTTTACATGTTGAAATTTCTATTAATTGTTATTCTCAGCATGTATTCAGAGTTAAATGTTTTTCTTATAGCAGTTCTTCAAAGTCCTGCAAATTTTCCAAGTGAAAAATGAAGACCATATATTTGAGTTGATTAAATTATATATCTATATAAATAGGGCAAGCCAAAACAAATATTGATGTTTCTAAAACCCAAAGGTTAACTCCTTGATAATGAAAATGATCTTTCCAAAAAAATACAAATTTTAGATAAGCAGAAAAAAAAAAGATCACTTTAAATAGAAACATAATATCAAAAGTCACAATAAGATACTGAGACAAAAGTTGATGATAACAGGAAGAAATATATAATTGCATTTGAAAACACATTTCTAGGTAAGAAAATTATTACATTTTAAAAACTCAACGTTTTCTATAAAAATATTTCTGAAGCAAATATAGTGCTGCTGCTAGAACTTCACATGCAATTGTTATTTTTGTTTCATAGGCACATTCATGTAAAATTAATCTCAAGCCCATGAAGTCTCTTGAGTTTTTTAAATTTAGGATTTACAATAAAATACAGTATACTTTAACAATAACTCTTTATTTGTTTAAAATTACTTTGAAAAAGAATGAAAAAAGTACTGGGTATGTTTGTTTTAAACTTAGCCCCGAACTTCATTATTATAACATGTTGTAATATCTTTTCACTTTATGTATTCTCATCAACCTACATGATTATAATGATCACCACCTCTGTGCTTATTTCAAATTATCTCCCAGTTGACACTGTACTCTTATGCTCCACATTCATATATTTACCATGGTATTGAACTACTCTTATTGAACGTGTTGTCTTCACCTCAAAGTCAACAGTTCACGACCCATCTCATCAAATTGTTCTTAAAACTAGTTTATAGACTATTCTGTGATTTCACTACTTCCCTAAATCAAGAAGCCTAAATAAATGACTCTAAGTTATTTTAATATGACGTCACCCAAAACAGTCCACTGGAATTCGGGAACAGACTTCTATTTATATTGGCATTTATTTAAGTTACATTTATTTTAATGTAATGAAAACATGAGCACACACAACATGCACAGTATTTCTTGCCTTTGTGTTGTGTTATAATAGTTTAGCTAAGCTGGAGCCAGATGCCAGGGGAACAGGCTTACATAGACTGCTTAACCAGCAAGAAAAGTCTCAAACAATTCAACCAAAACACCTCCTTCAGCCTTACTGGACTCTGGGCCAGGAGCAGGTAGAGCTTTATAACTAATGCACCCTTAGAAAATGGGACAAATGGATATGGGCTTCAACTCATTCCTGTTGAGTTCCAGTTCATCCTGCAGGTTCCAGTTTACCACACCCTCCCCATTTCATATCCAAAGGCAGGGACAACAGACTTCCATAGATTGCCTAACCATTACTCCCTATAATAAATCCCTTGTATCACTCACTCATGGTGGTTTTGCTTATTTGATTTAATTATGATACATTTTCTCAAAATATTAGTAATGAGTGTAGTACACCATTTGGATTTGAAAATCACTCTTCCATGTAATTTTTGAGTGTATTTCTTCAACACCTTGAAGAAATTCCCATGATTTTCCCATATTATTCCCATAATATTCCCATAAAAAATTCCCAATATTCCCATGAACAACCACCTTAGTTTGAATCTGATCATCTTTTCACCTGGATGGCTGTCTTCATTGCCAAGAATTAGGAATAGATACAAGAAGTCTCAGTAGACATTCTTGGTAAATTGTAGGTCACATATGGGCTTCAAGTCACAGTGTAGAAAGAGTCACGATGGACAAATCAACCATGAGTGAGTGGGTAGTGAGACGTATCTGTTAATCATCTTTTTTTTTTCTGCCATGTTTCAGCAAAATAAACAAGAAGGCTAACATCATTTGAGGTCTAAGAATTAATAATGTTTTATCCTCATATGATATCCTCAAGATCTTTGTGTATCTGTCTAACCATTTCTTGTATATATTGTGTGATGACCATGCTATGCTGTTTCTGGTTTAACACTTAATAAACTGTCCTTGTATTGCCAGATATCCATAAATATTGGTTTTCTTTCTCTGGCTTCTATCATCAACTGATCCAAATAATATTTCCCATATCTATTTTTTTTAAATTAACACCAATTAAACTCTTTAGCCAGGTAGGTTAAAGTACTTGCTTTCTTTCTGTTCACTTGCACATGCTATTTTTTACACAGGCAATGACCTTTGTTCTTTCCCTGCCAAAACATGGCTCAAAGCTTTTATCACAAATCTTTGATGACTGACCCAAATATGAGTGTATGTTACAAAATATGAAGAGTGATGAGAAGTGAGAGAAATTTGTCATGTTATGTCTTAATTCTTTAATCTTTATTTCAACCTAAGTCTATATTCTTTGTGATATGCATTCAAGTGAATAAATTACACAGATTTTAAATTAAATTAATGAAATAACACTAGGAATGGAAATTAATATTAAGAAACATAATTTTTAAAATATCTATGGAGGAAAATCATAGAAAACTTGAGCATAAAAAAGTAATCTTAGGAAAATATTAATGTGCATATTACATTTTTTTCTATATAACTCTCTTTTCCGGATAGATTGTGACAAAAGATATATGTTTAATAAACACTGGTAGACTGAATGACTGACTGAATGAATCAATTACAGCTAAGTATAATTAATCTTAAAACTGAAATTAATGAAATGACAATTACTTTAAATGGGGCTACAAATATAAACATCAACAATTTCATCTATGGTGAATTTCTGCTGCATATAAAATAAATTTAATGTCTTAGTCTGGAGTCCAAAGCCTTCCATAACATTCACCTAATTACATGTGAATCTTGCATTACTCTCTTTGATAGTGTTTAAGCCAAGTTCCTCTGACTTGGTTATGGCTTGTGTTATTCACCTTTAAACCTGCATAGGTTCTGACTGCTCTACTTTCATCCTCCTTTGCCTTCTACTCATTATGTTAGAAAAAGTTTTAAATTATATTTATTTGATCCACATATGTTTGTGTGTACATTTTTATCTCGAAATAAAGGCTTGGTAATATTTATACAGTATATTTAAAGGAATCAATAGTCAGGAAGCAACTGAATAGAAGATGGATGATGAATTAATGTTTTTAGGATTAGAGAGAAAATGTGATCCAAAACACAGGAGAAATAAATATTAGCTTTGAAAAGTGAAAGTATTCCACTTAACTTAAAGTAGTAGGTAATGATGAGGGTTGGGGATGATATAAAGGTTATGAGTTTGGGAATAGTGTTTTTACTATATTAACTCAAAGAAACTGAGTTTTTTGTTTGTTTTGTTTTCATAAATTAAGAGGAATGGCATCTCCTTAGAGTGAGGAAAGCATAGATGGGTTTAGTGAGTATGTTGCCATTGAGAAATACCTGGAAAATATTATATAATGTCCTAAAGGCACTTAAAATTAAATATTATTAGAAATGAATTAGAAATTTCCCCTAAAATTTTTATATTCTGATTAATGGTCTCAGTTTACATTCAATCAAATCAGGAAATTATCATACACCATTTCTTTCCTTA
Organism: Hipposideros armiger; assembly: GCF_001890085.2. Taxonomy (NCBI): domain Eukaryota; kingdom Metazoa; phylum Chordata; class Mammalia; order Chiroptera; family Hipposideridae; genus Hipposideros; species Hipposideros armiger. The sequence goes on along the minus strand of NW_017731737.1, from coordinate 725,911 downwards.
CCCATTCCTTTTCATTAAAATAAAAATGAAAGCATTTATTTTCTGTAGAGCTGCACATTGGCTGAGGGGGCTGAACTAGGCAGGGTGTGGCAGGGGTGCTGTTCTTGGCTACATTCATATGCCTGTCTGCAATTTGCTGGGTTTAGTTGACTCGGGCTGGGTGGATTTATGTCATATGTTTCTTATCCTCTCACTGGAGAAGTGCGTTTTTTCAAGGTGTGGGTAGAGGTGTGAGAGGGTAAGCCTAATCACAAACATTCTTTCAAGTTTCTGCTTACATTATGCTTATTAATATCTCATGTTAAATGCAAGGCACATGGCTGAGACCAGCACTGACAAATGGGGGTTATTCTTTGCCCACACTGAGATACCCCTATAAAATTACATGGTGAAGGGCATAAAGCAGGAAACAGTAAAAACATGGGAGCTACATGGCAAAGGACATATATACAGGAAGCAGTGAAGAATTGCGAGGATTAATTCAATCTACCACTGAATTTCCATTCAAAATGGCAAAGTAAATGCTATGCTTTCCTCCTCTCATGACCACATCAAAATTAAAACTAAACTACAAGACAACCATCATTGAGAATTGCCTGAAGTCTAGTTGAACCAAAGTCCTACAAATAAGGCATACAGAAGAAGCAACCTTGAGATTGCTAAGAGTGGCAGAGTCATGGAAGAGGTTGGTTCCACACCGTATGTGACCATTAAAAATTGAGAGGGATATCTCAGCTGCAGAATGTACCCCCAGAATGAGGGAAGGATCCCAGCCCCACACCAGGCTCCCCAGCCCAGGGTTCCACAGCCAGGGAGAGAAGTGCCCATAATGCCTTGCTGTGAAAACCAGTGGAGATTGTGGCTGTGTGAGATGAAGGGTTGCTAGAGTCACAGGCATTCCTCTTAAAGTTCCTACACATGGACTTATTCACTGACAGACTCATTCACTCAAAACTCTAGTGCTGGGGCAGCAGCTGGAAAGGAACCAGGGATATATGGAAAGGAAAAGAGTTGTCTGGCTTCAGGGCAAAGGCTGGAGTTTCAGTTTTCTCCCAGACAGAAATGCTGGCAGAATCCATTGTCTCTTTGTTGAGTCTTTGCCCTCAGAGTATGCAGATACAGGCAGCTGCCACATGTAAGTCTCCATCAACCTAGCTAATACCATTACTTTGCCCCATTCTGGCGATTCCTTTAGACCATACCCATTCAATATGTGGGCTCACCTAAGCCATTTCAAATGGTTTTTCCATACAAACAGCCTGTCTTGGCTCATGCTTCAGATTTTTCTAATCTCTCTCAAAAGCTCACAAAACCCAAACAAGCAGCATCTGGCTTCAACATGTCCCATACTTCTTGCTGAGCAGCCCCAAGCCTGGCACTAGAGGCAGTAAGCCTCAGTTTGTGGCTTGGCCTCTTGAGTCATGTCCAAGCCCAGTGCAGGTGGTGCCCACTTGTGGATTGCTGTGTGGCTAGTGCCAGGTGGAACTGGGCATGGCACAGGTTGCAATTGAACATGGTCAGTAGCAGGGGCCCTGGCTGGCATACCCAAAGGCCAGCTTCAAACTGAGCCAGAGCACCACTGGGCTGCCTCCAAGGGTGACACACCAAAAGGGATGACTGGGCACAGAGCAGAGCCCTGCTAAAGTGATTCCTTCTCCATATGGTCAGCCTGTGAACAGCAGTTCTTTCATTATAGTCATTACTAGTCCTCATAACCAATCAGCATAGGGTCAATCCCTCCTATTGATGTGCAAATAGCAACTAAAGATCAACTATTGAGTTGTTGGAAAAGCCATGAATCATTTTTGCAATGAAAAACAGAAAAAAATACATCATGACTTTTCCGACAACTCAATACAACAAGAGGGCAAACAAAAACCACACAAGTAGCACCCAACTCAGATGACCAGGGATACTTTACAACTGGCCCACACAGAGCACCTACTACCTAAGGCCTCTCTACTAAGACCAGGAAATATAGTAGACTACCTAATACATATAAACAAACACATGGAGATAGCCAAAATGGGGAGACACAGAAAGATGTCCCAAATGAAAACAGAATAAAGCTCCAGAAAAAGAACTAAACAAAACTTAGACAAGCAATCGACCAGATACAGAATTTAAAACATAGGTTATAAGGATGCTGAATGACTTCAGGGAGAAACTCAACAAAGAGATAGGAAACATAAAAGTAGAGATAGGAAACATAAAAAAAAGAACTAGTCACAAATAAAGAATACAACAACTTAAATACATTAGAGGTAATCAACAGAAAATTATGTGCAGCAGAGGACAGAATCAGTGATTTAGAAGATAAGGCAGCAGAAAACACCCAATGAGAACACTGAAAAGAAAAATTTAAAAAAAAATGAGGACATTTTAAGGGGCCTTGGGGACAACCTTAAGCATATCAACATTCACATCATAGGGGTAACAGAAGGAGAAGAGGGAAAGCAAGGAATTAAAAACCTATTTGAAGAAATAATAACAGAAATCTTCCTTATCCTGACAACAAAAATAGACATACAAGCCCAGGAAGCACAGGGAATTCCAAATAAGATGAACCCAGAGAGGTACTCACCCAGATATACAATAATTAAAATGCCAAAGTTTAATGACAAAGAGAGAATCTTAAAAGCAGCAAGAACAAAGCAATTAGTTACCTACAAGGGACCTCCCATAAGACTGACAGCTGATTTCTCAACAGAAATATTGCAGGCCAGATGGGATTGGCACAGAATATTCAAAGTGATGAAAAACAAGGATCTACAACCAAGATAACTCTATTCAGCAAAGCTATCATGTAGAATTGAAGTACACATAAAGAGCTTCCCAGACAAGAAAAAGCTGAAGGAGTTCATCACCAACAAATCAGTATTATAAGGAATGTTAGAGGAACTTCAAGATTATAAAAGAAAAAGATAAAAATATGAATAATAATGGCAATAACTATATATCTATCAATAATTACTTTCAATATAAATAGATTAAATGCTCCAATCAAAAGATAGAGTTGCTAAATGGATAAGTAAACAAGACCTTTACACATGTTGCCTACAAAAGGTTTACTTCAGATGGAAAAACACACACAGACTGACAGTAAATGGATAGAAACAAAAATATTTCATGAAAATGCAAACAACAACAAAAAACTCCCAGAGAGCAAGAAAATATATAAAGCAACTACCAATGGAACTAAAGGAACAAACTGACAAAAGCACCATTATAGTAGGGGACCTAAATATTCCATTGACAGCTATAAATAGATCATCAAATCAGAAAACCAATAAAGGTCAGTGTTAAATGACACATTAGACCAAAAGGACATAATTAATGTTTACAGAGCCTTTTGTCCTAGAACACCAGATTATACATTCTTCTCTAGTGCATATGCAACATTCTCAAGGATAGACCATATGTTTGGACACAAAACTAGCCTCAACAAATTTAAGAAGATTGAAATCATAGTGAGCATTTTTCTGTGAGCACAATGCTTTGAAATTAGAGATCAACTGCAAGGAAAAAGTGGGGAAATCTACAAATATATGGAGATTAAAGAACATGCTACTAACCAACAACTGGGTCAGAGAAAAAATAAAAGGAGAAATGAAAAGATACATAGAAATATATGAGAATAAAAATACAGCATATGAAAACTTTTTGAATGCTACAAATGTGGAAATAAGAGAGAAGTTTATATAATTACAGGCCTATCTCAGGAAACAAGAAAAATCTCAAACAACCAACCTAACATTACACCTTAAAGAAGTAGAAAAAGAAGAAAAAATGATGTCCAGAGAAGAAAGAAGGAAATAATACAAATTAGAACAGAATTAAATGAAGTAGAGGGCAAAAACAACATAGGAAAAATTAATGCAACAAAGAGCTTGTTTTTTATAAAGGTTAATACAGTTTACAAACTACTGGCTAGATTCACGAAGGAAAAATGAGAAAATAAACAAATAACATCAGAAATGAAACAGAAATTATGAAGGATAACACAGAAATACAAAGAATCATACAAGAACATTATGAAAGACAATATGCCACTAAATTAAATAGCCTAGAAGAAATGGAAAAGTTCTTAGAAATATGTAACCATCCTAAACTGAATCGTGAACTGAAAAATCTAAAAAGACAGATCAACAGTAAAGAAATTGAAAATATCATCCAAAACCTCCCCTAAAGCAAAAGTCCAGGACCAGATGCCTTCACTAGTGAATTCTACTGGTCATTCAAAAATGACTTAGTACCTGTCCTCATCAAACCCTTCCAAAAAACTGAAGAGTTTTTTCTAACTCATTTTATGAGGCCAACATTACCCTGATACCAAAACCTAGTAGAGATAACACAAAAGGAAACTACAGAACAATATCTCCGATGAATACAGACGCAAAAACCCAAACAAAATACAGTAATACCTCGGTTTGTGAGCACAATTCGTTCTGGAAACAAACTACTCATATTGCAAGACATCACTCATTTACCAAGTTAAAATGTATTATTAGGTTAATGCAAAAGTAATAGCGTTTTTTGCCATTACTCATAATGGCAAAATAAATAATAAATAATACAAATGTTTGCTCATCTTGCAGAACACTCGCAAACCAAGTTACTCGCAATCTAAGGTTTTACAGTACTAGCAAATTGAATACAATAGTACATTAAAAAAAGTATACATCGTGATCAAGTGGGGTTCATTCCAGGAACACAAGTATGGTTCAACATACGCGAATCAATGTTCTGCACCACATAAACAAAATAAAGGATAAAAATCATATGATCATATCAATAGATGCAGAAAAAGCATTTGACAAGCTACAACATCCATTTATGACAAAACACTTAATAAAATGGGTATAAAAAGAAAGTACTTCAATTTAACAAAATCTATACGTGACAAAACTTCAGCTAATATCATACTTACTGGTGGAAAACTGAAAGCTCTTCCTCTAAGATCAGGAACAAAATAAGGATGCCCCCTCTCACCACTGTTATTCAATATTGCTGGAAGTCCTAGCCAAGGCAACCAGGAGGGGGAAAAAAAGAAACAAACAAACAAAAAATAGCATTCAAATTGGGAATGAAAAATTCAAATTTTCACTTTTTGCAGATTACATGATTCTTTATATAGAAAACCTAAAGACTCCATCAAAAAACTATTATAAACAATAAACAAATACAGTACAGTTGCAAGATACAAAATCAATGTACAAAAATCCATTGCATTCTTATATACTAACAAGGAAATTTCAGAAAAAGAAATGAAAAAAAATTCCTTTTGCAATTGCAACAAAAAGATAAAATAAAATACTGGGTTGTTAGAAAAGTCATGATGTATTTTTTCTGTTTTTTGTTGCAAAAATGCATCATGATTTTTCCGACAACCCAATACATAGGAATAAACTTAACAAAGAATGTGAAAGACCTATACGCTGAAAACAAGACTTTATTAAAAGGAATTGAAACACAAAGAAATAGAAAAATATTCCGTAGTCATGGATTGTAAGAATCAATGTAGTTAAAATGGCCATATTACCCAAAGTAATATACAGATTTAATGCAATCCCCATCAAAAGCCTAATGACACTTTTTTAAAGAAATAGAACAAAAAAATCATCAGATTTGTATAGAATCACAAAAGACCCCAAATAGCCAAAGCAATCTTGAGAAAAAAGAACAAGGCTGGAGATTTCAGACTCCCTGACTTCAAATTATATTACAAAGGGACAATAATCAAAACAGCAGGGTATTGGCAGAGAAACAGACACACATTGGGGAACAGAATTGAAAACCCAGAAATAAAGCCACATGTATATGGGTAGATAGTTTTCAACAAAGGAGCCAAAGGCATACAATGGAGAAAAGAAAGCCTGTTCAATAAATGTTGTTGGAAAGTTGGAAAGCCATGCGGAGAAGAATGAAGCTAGACTGTTATCTGTCAACATACACCAAAATTAACTCAAAATGGATCAAAGATATAAATACAAGACTTGAAACAATTAATTGCACAGAAGAAAGCTTGTAGTAAACTTATGGACCTTGGATTTAAAGAAGATTTTATGTATTTGACCTCAAAGGCAAGGCAAGTAAAAACAAAAACAAATAAATGAAACTAAATCAAACTAATAAGCTTCTGCACAACCAAAGAAGCCATCAGCAAAACAAAGAGGGAGTCAACTGAATGGGAGAAGCTCTCTGCAAACATACACCTCCAGAAACGGCCTAATTTCCAAACTATACAAAGGATTCATACAGCTCAACAAACCAAACAATTCAATTAAAAAATGGGCAGAGGACCTGAACATACTTCTCCCAAGAAGACGTGCAAACAGCCAACAGATATATGAAAAGATGCTCAACTTCACTAGCTATTAGGGAAACACCAATCAAAACCACAATAAGATACCACCTCATACCTGTTAGAATGGCTATTATCAACAAGAAAAGTAATAACAAGTGTTAGAGAGGCTGTGGAGAAAAGGAAACCTCATACACTGCTGGTGGAAATGCAAATTTTTGCAACCACTATGGAAAACAGTATGAAGGTTCCTCAGACACTTAAGAATAGAAGTATCATACAGCTCAGTATTCCCTCTTCTGAGTATCTAACCCCAAAAATCTGAAAACATTTATCCGTAAATGTTTTATCCATATATGTACCCCTATGTTCACTGCGGCATTATTCATGGTGGCCAAGACATGGAAACCACCAGTGTCCTTCAATAGATGATTGGGTAAAGAAGATGTGGTACATACCTATATATAATGGGATATATATATATATATATATATATATATATATATATATATATCCATAAGAAAAGATGAAATACTGCTCTTTGCCACAACATTGATCAATCTTGAGATTATCATGCTAAATGAAATAAGTCAGAGAGAAAAAGCTGAGAACCATATGAAAATAGGAAACAAACAAACAATAAAAGCTGGGATAACAATACTTATACCAGACAAAATAGACTTTAAAACAAAGGCTATAACAAGAGACAAAGAAAGACCCAGTAACCCCACTTCTGGGTATTTATCCAAAAAAACCCAAAATGCTACTTTGTGGAGACATTTGTAGCCAATGTTTATTGCAGCACTGCTTACAATGGCCAAGATGTAGAGAGAGCTTGGCTGTCTGTCAATGGAAGAATGGATAAAGAGTAGGTGGTATATAAAGAGGTTGCCAAAAAAACGTATACACATTTTAAAAAGGAAAAAACTGTATTAAAATTGTAATACTCGATATATACCAATAACAAAAGATGAATACAAGTCATGTGTATACCGTTTGATGGCACCCCCAGTATATACAATGGAATACTTCTCAGCCATGGAAGGGAATGGGTTCTTGCCATCTGTGGTGGTGTGGATGGACCTGGAGGGTTATGTTCTGAGTAGAGGGTGTAAAAGGAGAAGAGATTAAGAAGTAAAATTGACCGTTACAAAGTAGTCATGGGGATTTAGGGTATAGCATAAGGCATATAGTCAATAATATTGTAATAACTATGTATGGTGTCAGGTGGGTACTGGATTTATCCACGTGATAAATGGAAGGGAGGTTGAGGGGCAGGGTAAAAAAGGTGATGTGATTAAGAAGTACAAATTGGTAGTTACAAAATAGTCATGGGGATGTGAAGTAAAGCATAGACAACAGTCAATAATATGGTAGTCACTATGTGTAGTGCCAGGTGGGTATTAGACTAGCTAGAGAGATTACTTCTTAAATTATATAAATGTCTAACAACTAAAAAATAAAGTTCCATTAGATGATTAAAATATAAAGTTGAAGAAATCTCCCTTAAATTAGAAAGAGGTCAAAACAGAATATTTTTTTAAAAATGAGAACCCATTTATGAAATTTTATAGCCAATAATAGGAATTTCTGAAAAAGTAAGAGAAGAGAGAAAATGGAACAAAAAATTATCGAAAAAAATACAGGAAAAGTCTCCAGGGCAAAAGTTTTTGAGACCTTTGAGTTTTGACAAAGCACCATTGACTAACCAGGGCAATAATGAAATGACCTAGTTTCAGTCAAGGTTCCCCAGAGAAACAGAACCAGTAGGAGAGCTTGCCTGGGGGTCATGGCGTGGGTCCTGGGGGCCAGGGTGCAGGCAGCACAACCGAGGATGCTACATGAATACCCGGCTACCCAACTCCCTGGACCCTCCTGCCAGGGCGGCAACCTTCCCAATGGGCCCCAGAAGCCCTGATCTCGTTTCCATAAATAAACGTCCCTCTCAGACTCTTACTTGGGGAGGGACAGCAGCTCCACACTGAGCGCTTCCCTCCAACCAGCCCAAGAGACCTCTGGCACTCGCCCAAAAGATCAATTTTGGAGCCTCTGCTATTTAGCGGTGACTGTCAAAATACTGTTAGGAAAGAAAGTCTGAGAAAAGACACTTTGCAGAGGCATTTCTGTAGGTTGTCTGACTTCAGATCTTTTACTCCTGACTGAGTGCCCTCAAGTTTAGCAATAATTGTTGGGCAAAAAAAAAAAAAACCCAAAAAAACAAAAAACAAAGGGTGTCATACTAATATGAATAATAGTGGCCCTTCCCAGGTTCATGTGCAAGAGCCCCTCTATCCCCCATCCTTGCCCGGGTAGTACGGAGTAGTGGTATTAGCGTAGTAACTGTATGTGCTACTCAGAGAGTGCATCGCATCTCATATAAGTGACGCGATAAGAGGATTGTAATGACAATGGTGAAAGAGTAAATAGTAAAATAAATAAGGTATTGTTGCTAAAAAAGAAATACAATCTACACTAATAGTTAGATTACACTCTCATTCAACATGTGCACTATATTACATAAGACTGGAAAGATCAACAGTTTTGGAATTTAAAGAGACCGGGATTCCCCTCTTGCTCTTCTCCTCATTTGTCAGTTTATTTAAATCTAAAATGGGGTTAGTAACAACACCTAATTTCCCCCCACACACATTTATTGACATGTAATTGACATATAATATTGTACAAGTTTAAGACATACAACCTGATAATTTGATACACTTATGTATAATGGAAAATCATTACTACCATAGCTTTAGCTGAACCCTCTATCATGTTACACAATTGCCATCTCCTTTTAGTGGTGAACATATTAAGACCTACTCACTTAGCAACTTTCAAGTATATAATACAGTTTATTAGGTATAATCGCCATACCATACATTAGATCCCCAGGACTTAATTCATCTTATAAATGGAAGTTTGTGCCATTTAACCAACATCTCCCCATTCTCCCATCCTCTAGTCTCTGGTAGCCACCATTCTGCTCTCTGTTCCTAGCAGTTTGGTGATTATAGATTTCACATATATGTGATACCATCTATCATACAGTATTTTTCTTTCTCTGATTTACTTCCCTTAGCATAATGCCCTCAAGATTCATCCAAGATGTTCCAAATGGCAGGATTTCCTTCTTTCTCATGGTTGAATAACATTCCATTGTCTGTGTGTGTTTGAGTGTGTGTCACATTTTCTTTTATTAAAAATTTTTATTTTTCAATTACAGTTGACATTCAATGTTATATTAGTTCCAGGTGCACAGCATAGCAGTTAGACATTTACATAATGTATGAAGTGATCTCCCCACATGAGCGTAGTACCCACCTGGTGCCATACATAGTTATTACAATACTATTGACTATATTCCCTATGCTATAGTTTACATCCCTGTAGTCTTTTTGTAACTACCAATTTGTACTTCTTAACCCTTCAGCATTTTCACCCATCCTCCCAACCCCTTCCCATCTGGCAACCATCATTTTGCTTTCTGTATCTATGAGTCTGGGTTTTTGTTGTTGTTTCTTTGTTTTGTTCTTTAGATTCTACATATAAGTGAAATCATATGGTATATGTCTTTCTCTGTGTGACTTATTTCACTTAGCATAATACCTTCTAAGTCCACCCATGTTGTTGTAAATGGTAAAACTTCATTAGTCTTATGGTTAAGTAATATTCCATTGTATATATGTACCACTTCTTCTTTATCCAGTCTTCTATTATTGGGCACTTAGGTTGATTCTGTATCTTGGCTATTGTAAATAGTGCTGCAGTGAACATAGGATGCATACCTCTTTTTTTAATTAGTGTTGTGGATTTCTTCAGATAAATACCTAGCAATGAAATGGCAGGATCATAAGGGAGTTGTATTTTTAATTTTTTGAGGAACCTCCATACTGTTTGCCATAGGGGCTACATCAATTTGCAAACCCATGGACAATGTATGAGGGTTCCCTTTTCTCCACATCCTTGCCAACACTTTTTATCTCTTGATTTTTTGATACAGCCATTCTAAAAGGTGTTAGGTGATATCTTATTGTGGCTTTCCTTTGTATTTCCCTAATGATTAGTGATGTCCAGATCGTTCCATACCTGTTGATCACCTGTATATGTTTTAGACTAATGTCTGGAAAGTTCTTATGTCTGTTTTTTAATCATATTGTGTTTTTTGCTATTGAGTTATATGAGTTCTTCAAATATTTTGCATACTAAACCTTTGATAGATAATTTGCAAATATTTCCTCCCATTCCATAAGTTGACTTTTCATTGTGATAATGGTTTCTTTTGCTTATGTAGAACCATTTTAGTTTAATGTAGCTCCACTTATTTATTTTTGCTTTGATTGTCCATGCTTTTGGCATTATATCCAAAAATTGTTCACAACACCAATGTCAAGGGGAATTTTCTCTGTTTTCTTCTAGGAATTTTATTCTTTCGGGTCTGATGTTTAAATCTTTATACTATTTTTGAGTTAGTTTTTGTGAGTGGTGTAAAACAGGGGTTTGATTTATTTCTTTTCTTTTTTCTTTTTTTGCATGTGGTTATCCAACACCATTTATTGAAGCGGCTGTCCTTTCTCTATTTTATATTCTTGGGCTCCTTTGTCATAAATTAATTGACTATATATACATGGGATTATTTCTTAGTCTCTCTTCTGTTCCCTTGGTCTACATATCTATTTTTAACCAGTAACATGATGTTTGGATGACTATAGCTTTGTAATGTTGTTCGAAATCAGGAAGTGTAATGTCTCCAGCTTTGTTCTTTTTTTTTTCAGGATTGCTTTTGCTATTTGGGGTATTTTATGGCTAAACACAAATTTTAGGATTTTTTTCTATTTTTGTGAAAAATACCATTGGGATTTTGATAAGAATTATTTTTAATCTATAGATGGCTTTGAGTAATATGGACATTTTAATAACATTCATTCCTTGGATCCATGAACATTGGTTATTTTTCCAATTATTTGTGTCTTCTTCAATTTCTTTCATCAAAGTCTTGTAGTTTTTATTGTACATAGCTTTCACATCAATGGATAAATTTATTCCTCAGTATTTGTTTTGATAATATTGTGAATAGAATTATTTTCTTTTTCAGATGTTTTGTTGTTAGTGTATAGAAATGGAACTTATTTCTATATGTTGTTTTTATATCCTACAACTTTACTGTATTTGTTGATTAGTTCCAACAGTTGTTTGGTGAAGTCTCTAAAATTTTCTCTATAAAGATCATGTCATCTGCAAACAAAGACAGTTTTCCTTCTTCCTTTTCAATTTAGATGTTTGTTTGTTTGTTTGTCCTCCCCAATTACTCTGGCTAGAATTTCCAGGATTATGTTGAATAGGAATGGTGAGGGTGGTCACATTAGTCTTGTTCCTGATCTTAGAGAAAAAGCTTTCAACCTTTCACACTTAAGTATTAGGTTGGCTGTGGGCTTGTCATATATGGTTGTTATTGGGTTTGAGAATATTCTTTTTATACTCAATTTGTTGAGCATTTTTATTATGAAAAAATGTATTTTGTCAAATGCTTTTTCTGCAGCTATTGAGATAATCATATGATTTTTAAATTTTTTTTCATTTTATTAATGTGGTGCATCACATTTATTGATTTACCTACGTTGACCATCCTGGCATTCCAGGGATAAATCCCACTTGATAACAGTGTATGAGACACTTAATGTGCTGTTGAATTCAATTTTCTAATATTTTGTTGAGAATTTTTGGATCTATATTATCAGATATTGGTCTGTAATTTTGTTCTCATTTAGTGTACTTATCAGGATAATGCTGGCCTCATAAAATCTTATCTCCACATCTAATTCATCTTTAGATATTCTTAAGTCTTTCTTATCTTGGCCTACTCATGTTATCAGCCTGTTCACTTCTAAGCTAGACTCTCAAAACTGCTTGAATGGATGTATTCCTACTAAAGTATTGCTGCTAATCCTTAATTCATCATTGTCTCACTTTTTAGCCCAAGCTCATTATCTAGGTTCTATAGTGAACATTCTTTCTTTCCAAGAGGAATTCTGGAAACAATTGTTAAGGCAATACAGTTTTTACCACTGACGTATTTGTTTATATGCCAATCACCTGCATTTCAGCTTGTTTCCCTGAAGGGGTGTTTTTTGTTTGTTTGTTTTTATCTCATATGTTTATCATCAAGCAGATGGTAAATAGTCAAATAGTAAAAATAATTGTTAAATAAACAAAAATAAATGAATTTTTTAGGCTTAATGTTTCAGGTTAATTATATTGAAAAAGGATATTATGGACTAAGATATGTCCTTTACTAGAGTTAAAGTAGAATAAAGATGTAATGGGTATTATGCTATTGATAAGCAAGGAACCATTTTCTTTTCAGTATCTTTGCTGGGTTGAAATGCCTTAGGTTGCTAAACAGTGAACTCCATTAATGATCAAATCCCATAACTTTTGAGTCACATGAAGTCATTTTAAAACTTTAATTTCTATCTCCAGGATATCCAAGACTTGTAAAAGAAAGTGGAGAAGAGGTTTTTATTCTTCCCCAAACACTGTCTCCTTCTTTTTTGCCTGTGTCTGTCCAAAGATGTTTCCTTGTGTTATTGCCTTTGGCAAATATGCTGTTTTTTTCTTTTTTAATTAGGAGTAACTTTAACTGGGTTATTTAAAAGATTCCACATGAGTGACTGCGAAAGTCGAAAGTCGAAGCCGCTGGGCCCTTTTTGTTTGTTATCATTGTCTATCTAGATGGGTAAGTATTACACTTGTGGGGGGAGGGGTCACTTCTAAGCAGCTCCCTTTGGCATTTGTGGTCTCCACTAGGCTTTCTGTGGTTTAGCTGCCTCTCAGCTGACAGCATCAATCCTCCTTCACCTGATATCCAAATTTCCTTCATGCTACGGTGCTACCCACCAAGCCTGCAGCTCTTGCTTTTATTGACCATTTGGTATCTAAAAACTTGAGACAGGTCTCCTTACACCCTCTCCCTTGACTTATTACTATTTCCTCTTCATTTGTGAAACAGGAGAAAACCAAAAATTAAATTGCCTAAAAAAAATTAGGAGGAAAATTATAGCTACTTTGAGACATTTTTCAAATAAAATCCTCTCACGGTCAATATAATGAACAATAATATATCAGCTATGGATTAACTCAGACAGTGTGTCACATATTTAATATTGCTAAGATTTATTCTTTTAAGGTTTAAGGCTACGCAGACAGATGTCAAAGGAAAAAAAAAAGCTTGACTTTGTGAACCTCTCCTTTTTAATGTTTAATTCCATCCCTATTTTAAAGGAAATTTAATTTAAGAGAATTATATCCATATGATGCAAGTTCATTTGTATTTAACTGATCAATATGTTGTTTTACAAGGCCTGTTTGATGTAAAGAAAGCAAAGTGAGTCCCTTTCCCCCCTAGGCTTTGAAATGCATTTTTTCCCCTTAGAAGTATTTGGCAGTTTATAAATCCCAACTCCCAAAGACTGAACTTGGGTTTCAAATTCAGAGCATTAAAACACGGAACAGCATCCAAAAGGCAGTAAATTTCAATTTACTGAGAAAATAGCCTTTAACATAATGATTTTTCATGTCTCTCTGCTTATTTTAATTTCTAAGCACAAAACCAATTTCTTAAGCAAAAGAAATGTCTTAGTGAAAGCATTAGAGGAAAGAGAGCTCCATCATATTACAAAAAAAAAGGAGTAATAAATAATTCATTAAATAAGAGAACTTTGAAAAGTTGATGTCTTTGCCTTTTTTAATTATCTCCTTCCATGGAGAGGAAACATGTTATATTGAGAAAAACATGGACTTTGAACTCAGCCAGCTTACTACACTACTCAAACTTAATAGACACATGAATTTAGAAGAGTTTCAACCTTTGTTCCCTCACTTTAAAAAATGGGGATAATATAACTAATCTTTAAATGTGCTCAATACAAGTTCACGCCATTCTCTCCACCCATCTTTCCCTTTGTGCTTGGGGTGGATCTGATATTGACCTTTAATTCTGGAGACCTTACATCCTTTCCAATATAGTTGGCTTTGAGAAACATTTCTTAGAGTGTCTTTCTCACTTTACCTTTTGGATTTGCCAAAATTACTTATACATTTTTGTTATGTATTAGGAGACTATTAATCTTGAAGCTGATTGTGTGTTCTTCATAAATTTTAGTACAGGATGCTTAAAGGTAAATTTCAAAACAAGTTTTAACAACAGTGAAAGAACACATGATCTCTATTTCTATGTGCTGACCTGATTTTTTTCTTAGTCTTTCTGCTCCTTCACTTTGATCCCCTTAACGATTTATTATTATTTTGAATCTGACATATTTTGTCAGGTCTTTTGGCCTCATCAGGGTAAGTAAAATGAATGAATGCACACATATATACATAAACAGTTCTGAGGCTGGACCTATATACAGTGCAGAGGAGCCTAAAACGTACCTTGAGAATTCAGATTATAATTGATCAAGGGCAGATAATCTGAGAAAAAGTGATTAAGACCATATTTATATTGAAAGCTAATATGGACCTCTCCCAAACATGTTTTCCGAAAGCATTTTTAAACTCTACCTTAAAATGTGGCTTTTAAAAAACTATCCTTGTTGGGACGTTTTTACAGAGTAATTTACCAACTTGCAAATCCAGATAGCTCAGGTACATATGCAATCAGCACTACACCAAGAATCTGGGCAGGCTTATAGGGACACAATTATCTGAGATGCCACTTGTGACAATTTTTCTACTTCTATTGGGGCAGGAAGGGAGAAGCAGCTGTGTCTCTTCAAAAATTCATTTTTCTTATATCCTTTGTCTTTGCCAAATTTTATGGTGATTATCATATTGTCTAATAGGTATGAGATAGAGAATAAATGTTGATTGGGGAAAAAAAAGTTGATACCAATGAGAATATTCCTACCACAAGAATGTCTACAGTTATAAGAATCTAGGTCTCCAGAAAAATAAATAAGAATATTTTATTTATTGGTCAATATTTTAGTTCTGAGAACCTTGAAGTTCAGTACTAGGAAGAGACAGAGGATAAAGGCAGATCAAATGTAAGAATTCTGGAAGTTGGTAGATCAGAAAATTGGCCATTCCATTCCTTCCTACCCTTTTTGAATGTACTTTGTCATTTGTACTTCTCCAAACCACTTTTTCTGTTCTATTGGGTCTTCGGAAAAGTCATGATGCATGTTTGCAACAGATGGCACTAGTTCATTTTTGGAAGTACTAGAGTCATTCACATCTATGATATTGCTATGTCATTTGACAGCTGACAGTTCTAAAACAAATTGAGCGATTTGGTTGAGTTTTGGAAATTTTACAAGTTGAAGATGAAAGACCAAACTGTGCATTTTTGCCATATTTTACTGTTTTACTTCCTTAAAGGGAAGAACACGTGTCAAGCTTGTGAAAAGTTGCATAGTTTATAGTGACAATGCTCTACAAGAACGTCAGTGCCAACGATCGTTCACAAAATTCAGAGCTAGTGATTTTGATCTCAACGACGCTCCTCGGTCGTGGGGGGGGGGGCCCACTGAGGTTGATGACAAATAAATAAAGGCATTGATCGAGTCAAACACATGTTATGCAACATAAGAGATTGCAGAAACATTGAACATCCATCATTCAAATATTCATGACCACCTGAAGAAGCTGGGATACATAAGCAAGTTCGATATTTGGGTTCCGCATGAACTCAAAGAAGTTCATTTGATGGTGTGTAAAAACATCTGCAATATGCTCATTAAAAGTGAGGAAAATGATCCTTTTTTGAAGTGACTGATAACTGGTGATGAGAAGTGGCTCATTTATAACAATGTGCTGCACAACCTGTCTTGGTCCCAACGTGATGATTCACCCCAAAAGACATCAAAAGCAGACATTCATCAGAGGAAGGTTATGCTTTCAGTGTGGTGGGATTTTAAAGGTGTCATGTTTTTCAAGCTCCTACCAAAGAACCAAAAATCAATTCAAATATGTACTGTCAACAATTGGACAGTTCGAAAGAATCCATCATCCAGAAACGTCCAGAGCTTGTTAATTGTAAAAGAGTTGTGTTCCATCGCAACAATGCGAGACCACACACAAGTTTGATCACCAGTCAAAAATTATTGGAGCTTGGATGGCATGTGTTGCCACACCCACCATATTCACCTCACCTTGCGCCATCAGACTTCCACTTGTTTTGCTCTCTTCAAAACTCCTTGCATGGTATAATGTTCAATTCAGATGAGGCTGTAAATCAGCACCTTGTTCAGTTTTTTGCAAATTAAGACAGGTCCTTCTATAAATGAGGAATTATGAAGCTCACTAAAAGATGGCAAAAGGTTATCGAACAAAACGGGCAATGTATCATTGATTGATCTTTGTTCTTTATATAAATAAATGACCTTTGAAAAACAAAGACAAAATATGTCATGACTTTTCCGAAGACCCACTAGAGGGTGTTTTTTTTTTGGGCTCTTCAATTACCTTCTTTGTTCTTAATTTCTCATGGTATTGCGTAGCCCTCCTGGTCCCTCAGTGACTGTGGTGTTGGTGTTGATGTGTGTTTGGAATGAGGAAAAAGAATATTTATGAGCTGCAATTATGTTACTTCCAACTGTTGTTATACTAGAACAGATACTAGAATATGTAAATACAGTCAAATCTCTCTTATCCACAGTCCACTTAAACAACCTGCCAGATTAATCAATGCTCTCATTTCCTAATTTAAAACGTACTAACAAATGCCAACAATGCTGTTAGCAGACAGCTCATTAGTATAGGTACACATTTCTCCTAGCCGTTAAGTTGTAATCTAAAAAGACACTGCTTATTCCAAATATGTGTAATATTATAATTAGGCAAATAAATAACTAATAAATAAAAAACTATGTAAATAAATATACTAATAAGACACAAGTATGAAAAGAGAAGCTATTTCACTTCATTTAAATGATTTGAAAAAGCTTAAAGCCAAGTCACTGAAACAAAACAAAAAATGTATTGAATTAGGTGTGAATAAGAAAACTAAAAAAATGCTTTAAGGCTGCATCATCTTGCTTGTAAAAAAACCTCTGCTTTAACCATTTTTTTTGATTAACTGACCAACCAGTGGTCCCAACTGCACTGGTTAAGATATTTACTCTAAGTATTTGGTTGATGGAATGAAAATAATTTATTCAATTCATTCATCCAAAACAATAGAACAGACACTCAACAAGTAGTTTTTATCATATCAGGGCACATTTGCCCTCCTTCCAGCCTTAGACTATGTTTGATTAGGCACAACTCAACTGTACATAGCCGTGCATTTCTGAAGCCAAACAAAATGAGTGTTCTGCATAAATACTCTCATCAAGAGACATTTTTAAGTAGGAGATTATTTGAAATTTTGGTCAGATTTTGGAGTGTTTTCTCTTTGATCCCAAAGAAGCTAATAGTTTTATACTCCTTTCACCCAAACAGTGACTCATTTTGATTTCCTTGCCACTGTCAAAGGCACCCCAGTAAAATATACTTGAATCTAGGGGTTCTTGGAGTCCTGCTTATCTTGCACTCATCGCACTTGTGCATAGTTGTATTCCCTGGGTTCAAGTTCCTCACTGATGCCCCACTCCCTCACATTTTACTGTTTCTTTTCATTCCCACTTCTTGTTAGGCTCTTGGTTCTCCATGCAAGGGAACCAAATGTAAATTTGGTTTATAGGTATAAATAGGAGTAAACATGGTGGAGGTATATGTCCAGAAACAACCCAACAAGAAAATGTATATGAGATAAAGGGACTGAAAACACCATGTAATTTCACACCCTTTCCCCCCCCGCCCCCCATGCCTTTGATCATGCTCTTCTTTTGTTTGCATAACTGATTCAATCCTCTCAACATGGAGCTCCCTATCCATCAGCTTTAAACTATGGTTTCTCATAATAGGGATGGGGACAGCTTTATGTCAGTGTCTCAGGATTATTTTTTTCAGCTCCACCTCTTATTGTGCCTCTTAGCAATACTTTTTATTTTGTTTGTCCTTGCTTGCAAATCCATGCAGTATTAACTTAATACATGTTTATATTTTTTTCCTAGTCCAACAGATTTTAACTTTAACTCAACCCTGGAGTTGCTAAACTAGCCTCACCACTCTGCTTAAAGCTCCATAGCTACAGATTACCTCCAACCTTTCTCTTCCTCGGCTCAACTTCTAGAGTCCTAACCAGTGCTGTTCTCTCCATCTTGTTTTCCCAAGTTAAGTATTGAGAAAAGGCTTTCTGAAAGAAATGGCACCCAAAGTAAACTTGAAGAAAAAATAAAAGTCAAATATGATCTCTGAGGATTCACAGGCTTCCATAGAACCCTGTGCTGTCTTGTAAACATTAAAATTCTCTTCTTTCTCTACAGTCTGGCTCTGTGTCATCACATCTATTTATATAAAATTCAATAACATTTGTAGGATGAAGACTGTCCTATGAGTTATAAATTTTTTATTCTAAATTCCTCATTGGCATCTTCATTTGGATGTCTCACAGATCTTACACTTGATGCATCCCAAACAGAACTCTTAGTTTCCCTTCAAGTTTACTTTTCATGGCTATCTTCCCCTCCTCAGTAAATGGCGTGACTACCCAAACCCTGGGCATGATCATGTCCCAAATCTAGGATTCATCTTTAACCATTACCATCCAAGCCAAAGCACCACTAATCCAAAAGTTAGGTCTTCATGATAGAACTCAAATCTATCCACTTCTTTCTAATCCACTATCACATTTTATATTCTTTATAGTAGTTATCCTTATGAGAAAATGCTGTTGTTATTATTTTACTTTACTGTCCATTTCTCCCAACTAGAAGGCAAAATTCTAGAGGGAAAAGCTTCTGTCTATGCTATTCATTTTCAAAGTATAAGTGCTTAAGAAACAAAACAAAAACTTGGCATATAATAAATAGGTGCTCATTAATAACTAATGAGCGACTGGCTACTGCTACCCAGGTCAAAGTTACTATAAACCTCCTTTGTATTTCTGCATTTACCTCCCTGTATTCCTACTCCTGTATTCTTTAAAACTATTCTCCATGTAGCAAACAAAATAAACTTTTTAATGGTAACACGATATTTAACATAACAGGGACATTTACTGTTACCTTAGGAAAAGCATAATGGCCCAGAGCCACAGGCCACAAACTAAAAATTAACCAAACAAAAAACAGGCATTAAAATCCCCAAACAGTGCCCAACAATTAAGTCTATTTGGCCAGGGGCTTATGAAGTACTGTGAGAAGCAGCTCAACCAAAATCAGTTTCTCCACTAGCCTCCCTTTACCAAGTCTTTCAGGACAAAGTTGTTGGCCTAAGAGGAACTGCGGCAACTTTCCTCCGGGATGGAAAAAAAAGGAGGAATATGTTCCCAGAGTCATAGATCTGAGCTGGCAAGTCTCCCACCCAAGATGCTTGTCCAGTTTAAGGGGCTTTAAGGGACTTAAGTGAGGATGGGAGTTTGGGAGTCTGATGGGTAGGATGACAGACAAGCAGGAAGGGGATTCCTCATGTGTCCAGCACTGCAGTGGGTAGACTCTGCGGGACCTTTGAAGAATTTACAACACCTCTGAAAAAGCCAGCTTTTGAAGCCTTGCCTTAGAGAAGGAATTGAGGGGCAGTCAGTGCTGGCCAACAAAGCAGCAAAAACTACTGATGAGTGAAGCAAGTTGGGCTGTGAAAAGAAAAGGCTGGCATTGTTTCAGGACCACAGAACCAGCTCCCCTAGCCCCCACCCTACTCAGGGCATTCCAGGAGCCAACTCCAGCCCACGTGTAAGTCAAGGGAGAGGATGCAAGTTCAAAAAAATTTGAGAACAAAGATTTAAACTGACCTAGGCTTTTCAAATCTGTAAATGAGTATTTTACACAAAATTTTTCTATTTGGTTTGTTTTTTCAAAGG
This sequence comes from Hipposideros armiger, assembly GCF_001890085.2. Classification (NCBI taxonomy): domain Eukaryota; kingdom Metazoa; phylum Chordata; class Mammalia; order Chiroptera; family Hipposideridae; genus Hipposideros; species Hipposideros armiger. The sequence goes on along the minus strand of NW_017731737.1, from coordinate 705,704 downwards.
ACAAAAAAGAAGAGTATGATTCAGGAAGAGATCTAAGAAAATATAGAGTTTTATGACTGATAAGTCAATTAAAACATAAAATCAGATTATTCCATGATCTGGATCAAATCTGTACTGCTTTCCAGTAGAAAAAGTCAATTTCCTGGCCAGGGTGGCAGCACTGGGTCATCTGGGCCCTGTCAACTTGTCCATCCAGCCTAAGCTCTCTGTCTTCTGGCCAGGCTGGCTTTCTTCTGGTTCCCAGATCCCAGCACATTCTTTTCCATCTCAGGGTGCTTTTGTCACTCTATTCTACTGACTGGATGGTCCTTCCCTGAATCTTTCTAAGGCTGTTCCATGAGGATTTAGCTTAAATGTGAACTTCTGAAATGCTTTATGTGACACCTTCTTCTGCAACTTGTACGCCCCATCAATTTTCCTCGATCTGGCTTCCTCTTGCATCACCTATTTCTTAACACAGTATCTAATATGCAGTAGAGATTCAGTAAATGGGCAATAAATGAAAGACTTGTATGTTTACCACAGTGTAAGAAAAATTATTTGTAACTTAACTTATCATATAACTTTTTAATCAAAATTACTTCACAAAACTTTTTCTTGTAAGATTAGCATTTCTGATAAAATATTTGATTTTCTGATGGAGCTAAATGATATTATGACCTAATAAGAAGTTAATGACTCACCTGTCTAGCTGATTCTCAAATGACCATGATCTTTTTATTCTTGTCTCTAATTTAACTATCATTTTCTAATTATCCCATTTTTTTATAAACTGTCCTTTCTAAGAAGGAATTTTGAAACAGGCCTGCCTAGGGCTCGCCTCTTGCAGCAAACTGGAAATAAACTTGAACATGTAAAAATAATTAATTTGTCAAAAAATGTTTTACACAGTTGTGAACATCCTGTGTTCAATTGCTTCATGAGGATGGATTCAAGTAAAGCCAGGACTTTATCCAGATGAAAAAAGTCACAATAAACTTGCCATTGAGATTATTTGTGTCTCTCCAATTTTTCTGATGCTGAGATCAACCAATGACGTTTTGCTGACATTCAACAAACTTGGCTCATTTTCCGAGCCCTTGTTAATCAAAGTTTTATGGCCATTTTAAGGATGTTTGTCCCATTGAATGTGAGACCAATCCAAATTAAGAATTTGGATATATGGGTTTGGTCAGGATATAACCACTCATCTGAGTGAGAGTCTACAGACACGATTTAATACAGTGGGGTCCCCAGCAGGGTAGCCAGGTGCTGTATAATAGATTTCTTGTCCATGTTTTATGTCAGAAGAATTTCTGGATCTTTGAGGTATCACATGACTAATTATAGCTGGCCAGTGTTTTATATTTAAGAAATTTCATGATTGTTTTGAAGAGTCCCAAGGCTGGGATTATATTGTTACAGAGAAATGACTTAGTCCTTAGAAAGTCTGGGTGGTTGTATAATTATATTCAGAAATGTTTTGGCTGCAGGAAGTTATTTTGTGTTTTGCCTACAGGGTTTTGCTTGTGTATGTATTTATGTCTATTTTTGCAATTATCTTTCGCTAATTGCTTAATTGCTTCAGCAGTTTTCTGTATGTCTGCTTGTCTCTGTAAGCAGTTACTTGGAGTCCTTTATTCTGATGGCCAGTGAGATTCTTTGAGCAGCTTTATGTTTAGAAGTTAGTTCCCCACCTAAGCAATTACATAGAAAACCAGAATGGGGCATTCTAAAGAACTTTAAGACTTTTCTTTTCCATATTCATTCTAACAATGATTAACCATTTCCTTTCACGTAAAATGCATCTACCAAAGAACATATTTGTATTGGCTTGTTTAGTCTATTCTTCTTGTGGCCATCTTGAAATGAAATGTGTACACATGCCAATCAATTCTCTATGTGCCTAAAAATGTGCTGTTGTTGTCAGACATTTGTTTTTGTTCTGTTTTGTTTTCACTTGTCTGCCTGTTTATTTTTGTATTGAAATGAGCTGTTTACAACTCTTTCTTCTCAAATGGAGTATAAGCTTCTCAAAACCATAGGCTATAGTGTATTCATCATTTATCTCTGGCATATAGTAGGTACTCAATAAATATTTATTGAATAATTAAGTCTTCCTCTTTCATACTTGTATCCAGCGCTTAGCACAAATCTTGCAATATGGTAAGCAATTGGTTTTAGAATGAAAGATCTGAAATGAATTCTAGTACGATCTACCCACATAAATGCACTTGCTGACACATTAACATAATTGTAGACAATTTCTGGCATCACCTTCCTTTACTTTCTCTTCTGACTACAATCAACAACATGATGTGCTGTCAACAAAGTTTATCTCGGGGTCTTAATGTTCATGGTAGTTTTGATATTCACTTCAAGTCTTTTCAGTTTGTAGAATTTCCTTCTTTCCTTTTTACATTTAACCTCTAGTTCAGCTCTTGGTTCTGTTCACCTGTCTGATTTTGTCGCCGCAGGTATCTCCCCACCAAACCCTAGCAACTTAAGCTTTGAACCTGTGGGATGCCACTGCTTACATCCAGATACAATTTCTAGAGATTAGGTACTAGAGAATTTTTTAAAAGGTAAACTGAAACACCAGTAGATGCTATAGAATCCAAGAATATTTTCCGTGTAATGACAAGATTCTGGCAAATATATTGCATTTCTCATGAGAACAAACTGTTTTTAAAAAATCCATAATTTAAACATTTCAAACAGTTTTTAGTGCCCTATAAGGCAGAAGTTTGAATTTGCCTTTAAGATAAACTGACCTTCTTATACCATAATCACTCAAACCAACCAATAGGCCTGTATTTATAAAAATAAAATTAAAGAAAAGAAAAAATAAAAAAATGTGATGAAATGATATTCTTTTAGAACAGAAGGATGTTTGTGGCTATGGCTTCAAGGAGATAAACAGTTCTCTATAATAATGCAAAACTTATTTTCTTCTTTTTTTTTTGTTTTTGATTGAGGGAAGATTTGAAACTCATAAAAACATGTTTCCCTTAGTAAAATGTTTATTTTCTAAATAGATCTATAGACTCCACAGTCTCTGAAAATTATTTTTGTTTTCAGAAAGTATATAGGTATGATTCTGTCTTTGTCTCACATTGTAGCAAAACTACTAGAAAATGGCATTTATACGTGCTGTATCTAACTCATCTCATCTTATGTTTTTCTTAAAACATTTCCACTACTCTATCAAAACCGCTCTTGTCAAGGTCAACAAAGACCTCTACACAGCTAAACCCAATCAAAATTTGCCAGTACACAAATTACTTATCTCTCAACAGCATTGCCACAGTTTATCATTCCCTACTCCCTGATAGTTTATTCTCTTGACTTCAGGATATCATTAATTTCTTCTGGTTTTATTCCTAGATCCCTGCTCACTCTTCAGCCTCCTTTTCTGATTCCCATTTCTCTCAAAACTTTTATGCTCAAAAACTCTACAACACAACATATACATATATATGTGTGTGTGGTGTGTGTGTGTATGTGTGTGTGTGTGTGTGTGTGTGTGTGTGTGTG
>NW_017731737.1:690476-702083 GCF_001890085.2 Hipposideros armiger | reverse complement strand
ACTACATTTAATGATGTTCTGCTATAACAATATGTTTATAGTGTGTAGTAGCAAAATGTATATAAAAATGGTTACAAAAAAGAAAATGTATATAACATTTGGCAAAGTGTAACTATCCACCAGAGTTTTTGTAACTTACTCCTTTCATTATAAAATTGCATAAATGGACCAGAAGCAAGTTAATGTTGATATCAATACCTTTGTAAAGAAGATATAAGAAATCAAAATAAATATGCTGTAAGCAAGCCTTACAATTCTGCATAATCCATGGGTATGGGGAGATGAGACTGGTTTGCAGTTTATTGATGGTAGACATTGATAGGAACATTTCTGGACCCATGTAAGCAACCCTGTCTTTTTTATTGGACTCTTTTGCATAAGATTCTGTTTCAAAGGGTGTTTTAAAAAAGGATGAGTTCCATGGTAGAGAAATGGAGTAATGCACATTCACAGGAAGTCTGAATATGCTTAGCCTCTATTAAGAAATTGATGTAATATTAATACTATCACTTACATTAATTTTAAAATATATATGTTAACTTTACATTAAATTGGATTAAAATAGACTTAACTATTTTTATGGATTTGATTAGTTTCTATACCTTCTTTCCCCCAAAAATTAGTGATCATGCTCACATGTTTTGACTGACCACTGTTTTAAATGCACCTAAAATAACACCAAGCAGATTCACCTAAACAGTCTTGGGTGAAGGCTGTAGAATTTAAACAATTACTTTGAACTCTAGATTGTCACATCCATATTGAACATTTGTTTTTTCCTTGTTTAATAGTAAACAATTTCTTCCTACTTTTTTGCAATAATGCAAATTATTTTGCAACATGTAAATATATAAATTCTTGGGACATGACATTTGTACAATAATTAAGAAAGGTAGTCAAAAACATACAGTGAATGGTCAATAAATGTTAAACTAATATTTTTAAGTCATAATTAGGATTTTTAAAAAGTCAGACTTGGTATAATGCACTAATTTTCAAGTTCATGTGAGTTTCTATTCTGTTTGTGTTTATCATTTTTATGAGTGACTACTTCTAATTTTCACTTTCACTAAGTCAATTTCATTTAAACATTAACAAAGCCTTGCATTGTATTTTTAACGTTTATGTGAATAAATACATTTTTTAATCAGATGCACTCATCTAAACAACCACAAAACATTTTCCCAATGTGCATTCTGCATTGTGCTTATGTAATTTGTGCTTTTCAAAAAGGCTTCGTGGAGGCTGTAGAACATGGATCTGAGAAACATGAAACATAGGTGGAAAGCAATAAAAAAATGTTCATAATTTATTATTTATTTTTATATTTATCTTTAATAGTTGAAAATATGCATGGATGGGGCAACCCCTGAGATCATTTTCAAAAACTAAATGAGAATGATATCAAACACAGATGCTGTACATCTATCATAAATTGAATAACAGACCATTTTTACCCTTCCTTCAATGGGAAAAAAAATGAGTAGCTACTAAAAGAAACAATTAGAAATACTGCCAATCTCTTGGAAACTGAAAATCAATTCAGAATATGTTCTGTTACATTTTTCCTTTCAAAGGAAGAGGCCATTTTATGTGTACTTTATATAAGGTAGAATACATTTGCATATACTTGAAATATATTTTATTTTTGTTTTTCTCAATATTCCATATAAAAAACAGGTTGCTCTTTTTGTTGTAATCATATTAGTTTATTTTTATGGAGTCTAGGTTGTGTGAAGGAGCCTAATAGAATATAATGTGTATGAGAAATGCTGTAACAACTAAGAATTAGGATCTAGGAACTGTAATTAAGAAGTGTTCTAAGTCAGACAAGTGGAATCAGCTTGAAGGCAGGCCATGTGTGGTAATACGTTCCAGTTTTTGGAAGAAACCAAGATTGCCACTAAACTGGGAAGAGAGTTAATTAGGAAGCATCCATGAAGGATTGATAACAGTTGAGCTGCTTTGACATGATCCGTCTTCTCTAATCAGCCTTCTCATAGTCTTTATGGATTCTTTCTTATTCTCCTAAGCTTATTTTTCCACACTGTAACTCTGATTCAGTTTCTCTCTAGGTCGCTCTCTCTCACCATCATTGAAACATCAAAAACTTGTTCAACTAGGATGCTTTTGGATAAAATAAATAGAATGACCAGCTAAAGTGGCTTAAAGAATGAGAATGTTGCAATAAGCGAGGAGGTGGACATCATACACCAATTTGAAAATGGTGAAGGAGCACATGAAAAGATACTCAACATCATTAGTCATTAGATAAATGCAAAGCAAAACCACAAAATGAGATGTCACTTCAAATCCCCTAAAATGGCTATGATCAAAATAATGAAAAGTGTTGGTGAGGATGTGGAGAAACTGGAGCACGTATAAATTTCTAGGTGTGCAGGAGAGTATGTAAAATGGTGCAGCTGCTTTGGAAAACAATGTGGAAGTTCTTTTAAAGGCTAGGTGTAGAGCTGCCATATGATCTAACAATTCAACACCTGGGTGTGTACCCAAGATAAATGAAAATATATATCTGCACAAAACTCATACTTGATTGTTCATAGAAATATTATTCATAATGGCCCAAAGTGGAAACAATTCAAATATCCATCAACTGATGAGTGAATCCACAAATGTAGTATCTTACAACAGAATATTGTTAGTCAAAAGAAAAAAAAAAGAAAGAAAAAGAAATGAACCACTACCATACAGTACAACATAAAAAACATTGGAAAAATATGCTAAGTGAAAGAATCCAGTCACAAAAGACCATATATTGCATCATTCCAATTATATGAAATATCTAGATGAGGCAAATCTATAGAAACAGAAAGTAGGTTAATGGTTGCCTAAGACTTGGGAGCTGGAACTCACAGATACTGGGATTTACTGTAAATGGGTACAATGTTTTTTTTACGGTGATGAAAGTGTTTTAAATTTGATCCTGATGACGGTTGTACAACTCTGTTAATATGCTAAAAAAAAAAACCATTGAATGGCACACTTTTAATAGGAGAATTGTATGGTATATACATGATATTTCAATAATTCCGTTTAAAAAAGAAAGGAAAAAAAGAAACTATCTTTTCCACATGCAATGATGGGCAAAACCAAAAAATGGGATTGTAGATTATCATTATTGTATAATTTTTAAAACAGACAGGAAAGTCCAGAAAATTTGCCCTTACTTTTCTTTGTCTCAATCATTCTTTCTCAGACTTTTGCTGGGGGTGAGAAGGGTTAAGACACCCAGGTACCATCGAAGAAATAGATTAAGGCTGAAAACACAGCCTCAGAGAAACCATGGCCAAAACAGCCTTTGCTACAATCCCAGTGGTTACTGCCATGATATTTCTACTGAAGGACAGCTCTACCAATAAACTCTAGAGTGCTAATTCTTAAAAAGTAAAATTAGCTTATATTCCAGAATTCACAGTCCTATCCTGCAAATTTAATAATTCAACAACTATTTCCTGAGCACCTGCATATGTTGGTTTGCAACCTTAGTAGTTCTCCCAGTGAAATTTGAAACCTCCCAACACAGAAAACAGAGAAAGTAAAAGAGGAGGCAGACCACTGGAGATTGGTATGTGGTAGTTTTAAAAAGCAAGGGATTATAGTCCCCAGACTGTCTTTTCTATCCCTGAGGCCATATTGTAGTTACCGAAGCTGATGTTGAATAATCTTGCATGTCAACTATAATTATATATACATATAGTCACGGGACGTGGAGTAGAGTGTGAGAATGGAGTCAATGGAATTGTAATAGATAAGTATGATATCGAGGGTGGGAAGGCAGTGGATGGGGGAGTGGGGTTGTTACTTTGTGAGGGGTGAAAAGAATAACTATTGAATTGTTTTGTACACCTGAAACTAATAATAATAAAAAATAAATTTAAAAAAATAAATTAAAAAATATAAATATAAAAAGCAAGGGAACTTACACAGGAGGCTTGTCTCGGGCTATCGCAAAGTGAGACGATCACTGCGCCTGCCCACCAAGATCTTAAACGTTTATATAGAGGCCCTAATGGGGTCAGCACACTACTTTCTTAAGGCTCTGCCCTTGAAAGAGCAGCTAGTGCTGAATGATGATCAGAATGTACCTTTCAAGGACAGGGAGTAAGGAGCCTCCCATTGCCTGTTGTCTAGTTCTGGGGTCAACTGGTGATCAGCCCTTTCCATGACTTCCTCCAACCGCATACTAATACATCAGTGGACGAAACAAAACGAAAGGCTCTGATTCCGTGGAACTCAGCCTCTAGGGAAATAGAGAGCCCTGATAACACCTCTGTGCCCTTTGTACCAGGTGCTAAGCACCCTTGTTGCATTTTCACATTAAGCAGTCACCACAACCCTATGAAACAGGTACTACTCTCACTTTGCAGGAAGGTGTGAAGACACTGAATAATTGCTTACAACCCAAACAATGAAGGAGTCGGGACTCCTACCCAAGTGGCCTCTTTGGAAGCCCCACACTTGACTGAACAATGGGCACATGTGAGTGCCTCAGTCCCCTTGAAGCACCTCCCCAGACACTGTTAGAAGGGGAGGAAGAGCAGCAGTTGTGGTCATTTGAGAGACAGGAAAGGTGAGACCTCATAAAGTATCAGAAGCGCGCCCTGGCCCTGGGGACTCACCAGGTCTTTCCTGTAGTCACTCTGTCTATCATGAGAGCTGAGCCTGAGGGACCATCCAGCGCATGCAGCCTCCCTCACTGCTCTCAGCCGCCCAATACCCTGACACTCCACTGCAGAGAGAATCGGGGTAAATACGACTAGGTCACTGGGGCACCTCACAAACTATCCCTCCTGTCCCCTGACTTAGTTTGAATAGAACTTGGCCAGATGACTAACCCTAAACTTAAGAGGATAGAATTTTCAAATCCTGGTGACTCTTTTTCTTGAGCAAAATGTCCCCTTGATACTTAAGTATCTATCTATCTATTTATCTATCTATCTATCTATCTATCTATCTATCTATCATCTAGATAGATAGATAGATAGATAGATAGATAGATAGATAGATAGATAGATAGATAGATATACATATGAATTGCTATTGGGTAAGTAGAACTGTAGATAGTACAGATCAAAGGGCTAGAAGAGACCCTTGACTGACAGCGCAGGACAAAGCTATATATCAGTGTATATTTACTCCATACACACACTGGCTGATGAAAAGCCACACAAATGATGATTTGAAATGCTGTCCCATATGATAAGATTGCTACAGAAATCTCATTGTAAACAAGGCTAAAGCACAGAAAATTTTCTCAGGGCCACCTTCCCAGGTTCCATTATTTTTCCACAGGCTCTTGAGGGCCTATTTTAATATGAAAAGTATCCATAGTTCATTGATATAGTAAATCAAGACCATATCCAGTTTCTGAGTATTTCTGAAAGGCCAGATAATCACAGGGTTTTGTTTTTACAGGCTTTAATTGCACGATAGTTGTAAACAATAATTCAGTGAGAAAATTCTGTGTTATTATTGACTGCTCTGAACATCTCTTTTAAAGACAATTTGACAAAAATTAGGAAAGCTTCTTTAGACCAGCATTCTTGGCTTTAGACCAGACTTTAAAGATCCTTTTTGATGTAAGAGCTCCTCAGTACTTACTGTGGATAACTCATTGTAATAATGACTGTAACTGATGTAAGCAGGTTAATTGAAAAATTGGAAATAACTCATACTTTAGAACAGTGGAAAATAAAATTTTGAGTGTCCTAATTCATGTGGAATATAAATTACTCTGGATTCTGTAAGGGGACAAGGGCTGACTGATTAGTTATATTTATTTATTTATGCATCTATTTACTTTGATATACTCTGACCAGAAAAATCATTACTTTATTCATCAGGGAGTGAATATACTGCATATAACAAAACTGCAACTGAAACTGGCTTTCAAAGTTGAAATGAATTTATTGGTTCAAGTGACTGAAAGAACCCAAGGTAGTTTGTCTTCAGCTGATTTGATCCAGGGCTTAATTAATGTCACTGGGAACTAGTGTGTCTGTCTGTCTCTCTATCGTTTTCCCTCTCTTTCACTTACTCAATTTGAATAATCTTCTTAGGTCTCAGGCAGTTACAAAATGAATTGTGTAGCTCTTGTTGCTACTGTTCTTTTAGGTTGAAATTTAGTGAGGGGAGAATAAGGCTTTCTTTTCCAGAACCTCTAGTAAGTCTCCTTTAATTTTGTTGGTAAAGAAGCACATGAGTATTATGCCCATCCATATTGAATCAACGTGTGAACTATTCAGATTGCTTAGGCATGAGCAACCACGGATAAGGTCAACTCCACCAAGAACATCGAGATAAGAATGGGGTTGCAATGCAAAACCCTCAAAGGAAAACCTACTAAAGTAACGAGAGAGAGAGAGAAGACTGGATGGTATGTAACACAAACAGAAGTTATTCATAAAGTCCACTATTTTATCTCTCTCTCTCTCTCTCTCTCTCTCTCTCTCTCTCTNACACACACACACACACACACACACACACACACACACACATGCATTCCATAAACACACATAAAAATGTCTGCCTGTCTGAAAAGCACTTGCTAACTCACTAATATACACAACTAGGAGTCTCATTTCATTTCTGTGTACAAATTCAAATGCCAAATACTTTAACATGTAATGCAGTCTCTGCAGGCACCCCAACAAATCCAATACATACATTGAAGAAAGAGTTAAACATGATAAAATGAGACATAAATGAGATGGAACTCTCTCTGAGACAATCTATCATGTCTATCGTGTTCCATGTCCGTAGTGGTGATTGGCATTCCCAGGATATCTCTTCTGGGACCTGCACCTCATCAGAGGCCCATTTCCCTTTACCATCGATTTGAGAAATCAGATATTTCATTACATCATTATTGTCCAAACATGAAGTTTTTCTCACACTACATCTTATTTAAAAAGCAGTATGGTTTCAATTCATTCTCATATGTTGAACATTAGAGGCCTTTAAGAAAAGTCAAAGAGCCTGTTGATCATTTAAATATAGAAAAGTTCTAGACATATTCAGTCCCAGAAAGCAGCCTTGGTGGCCTCAGTACTCCATGGGTCCCAAAGCCTCATTTACATGCTGCCAGCCTTAACCTTAGCCTCAGCCTCAGGACAGTTTTGGGGAGAATATATATATATATTCACACATATACATACATACATATACATATGAATATATTTATACTGTGGTGAGAAGGGGTTATTTATTAATCTATTTCTTTCCTTATGGTGCATTCCAATTTTATCTCGTCAACAACAGCAACCATTCACTTTATCTGATAGACAAAGCCAAGCAAGACATTCTTAATCGAAACCTGTCAGGATCAGCATAATTTTCAAATAAAGGGCTAGATAGTAAATATGTTAGGCATTTTTGGCCACATTATTCTTATTAGTTTTATTTTACACTTTTAAAATGTAAAAACCTTTATTAGCTATGGAATGGGCCTGGGACCAGATCTGACGTAGGGGGTGTAGGCCGCCATGTCTGGGCAAATGAGAGAGTCTTCTACCAGGACCCGACCTTACTTCCTGCTGTGGATCCCACCTCTCACCCTCTGCGCGCAATAATTCTCGTTTAGGATAAAGAGTTCTTCTCTTCCAACACAAATTAATGGATTTGCACCCATCTCAGATTATAAAACAGAACAATTTCACTAAAGTTGTAGTACCTTTTCTCAGTGACTTGAAATGTTTTCATTCTAGGCCATTTTTTTGTCTCATGGAACGCTATTAAAGGTTGTTATAGGTACTCAGCACATTCCAACATCTTGAATGTATCCTACAAAATCACCTAATGCTGGAGCATTGAAATGCCCAAGGTCTGAGACTCCAAAACTGGAGGCATTTGTTTAATTGTTTTTCTACAGCATAAAATACTTGTAGATTGTCAATATTCAGCCCAGGTTAGAGTTCCTTTTTGTCTTCCACCTATTTCCAGATAATCTAAATCCACATGTTAGCATGGTCTATTTAGCACCCTGTTTCTGAATGTCTGAATCAGTTGGGGTCTTCTTGTTTTTAACTTCTTGTTTTTAAGTAAAAAACAGATAAGCATACATACTTAATTTAATATAGTCTACCTTCAAAGGACATACTATGTCACCTGTACCATAAGAACCTCATAATAATATACTTCCATTTCTTCCCCAAAAGTTCTACTAAACGTTTTATTTTAATATGGTATAAACTCCATACTACATTACTATTATTTTTAAACATCAATTAATTTTTAAAGCTATATAAATCATAAGATAACAGCACCAGAGGTATTTATTTACCATGTAGTTACAACTTCCAGTTCTTTACAGTTGTTTGTGTAGATCCCTATTTCTGATCTGTTATAATTATTCTTCTGCCTGAAGGATTACCTCTAACATTTTTTATAGTATAAGTCTATTGATGATGACTTTCATTTTTTTTTCTTTTTTTTAATGTCTGAAAAGGTCCTTATCTCACCGTCATTTTTGAAAGATATTGTCAATGGGTATAGAATTCTAGGGAGATACAATTTTTTTTTCTTTTAGTACTTTAAATGTTATTCTACTTTTCTTAAGTACATAGTTTTCTATAAGAAATCTATTAAATCTTTATTTTCCTATACATGTCTTTTTTTTTCCTGAGGCTACTTCTAATGGTTTTCTATAGAAGTGTTTTTCTATATGTTCTATATGTTTTTCTTTATAAATTTTGTTAAGCGATTTAATTGTGACATGACAGCGGTGTTTCATCTATCTTTCTTTAGGCTTCGATGTTAGCTGAAATTTTTAGATGTGTGTATTTAAAGTTTTCATTAAATTTGAGTATTTTCATGCCATATTTATTCAAATACATATATATATATATACATATATACATACATATACACATATAAATTTCTTTCTGTTCTCTCTCTTCTACTTCAGGCATCAAAATAACACATATACTAAAATGTAACTTGTGCCATAATTTTTGATAACATATTATTTTTTTAACAAATTATTCTCCTTTTGCTTTGTTTCATTTTTAGATTTTCTATTGTTAAGTCTTCAAGTTCATTATTCTCTTCTTCTGCACTATCTAGTTGCCTATTAATCTTATCTAGTATTTTTTTCACATTATAGTTTTTTATCTTATTTGGGGCTCTTTTATCACCCAATCATCTACATGAATTTGAAATATATAGAAGAGTTATAATGATTGTTTTAATGTTTTTGTCGGCTACTTCTAAAATCAGTATCAGATCTTCATTAGTGTTGATTAATTTGTTAATCTTCCCATTATAGGGCAAGTTTCCTTCTTTTTTGCAAAACTGTCAAGTTTTGAGAGTATGATAGACATTGTAAGTTTTATCTTATTGAATGCTGGATATTTTTATATTCAGTATGGATACAATTTGATCCTTTGGTGGTCTCACATTACAATTTGCTCTGAAAGGCCAGAGCTGTGCTCAGTTGAGGATTAATTATTCTCCACTACTAAGGTAAGACACGCCTGTGTCAGTGCCCTATGAATCTTGAGCTTTTGCCATCTGGCTGGTGAGAAGAGGCACATTTCCTGATTCTGGTGAGTTCTAGGCACTATTTCTTCTTATCCTTTTGTGGTTTGGTCCCTGGTCCTGGGTAGTTTCCTCACACAAGATTTGATCAGTATACAGTTGACCACTCCAGGGGGATCCTTTGAAGGTCACTAAGAGTTCTCTCTGTAAAGCTGTTTTTCTCTTGTATTCTGTTCTGTGAAAGCTTAGCCACCTTCGTCTACCTAGACTCTTACATCTGTCTCCTGATTTAGAGAATCCACTGTGTTTTGCCTGAGTTTTCCCTTTCTGTGCCATAGGCTGGAAAGCCTCTTAAGGCCGAAAGCTAAGGCAATGACAAAGCTTACCTTATTTGTCCCCTATGTATCAGGAATCACTCTCCTTCATTGCTTGATGTGCAGTAACTCCTATAGTGATGTTCCTCTTTTTTTTGTTTTACATGAGAAGGTGTATCTAGTCCCGATTTACTCCCATCACAGACCCCAATTTTTTTTGTATCATTAATAACTCAAATGTGTAGTAATTCAAATGTGGTAGTTGAATGTGTAGGAATTTACTTGTCACATCTTCAGACACATTATAAAGTTATAATATGTAAAATTCCTTGGTTAGTCTGGCCTGTTGTTCCATATTCTGCTTGCTGCTGAAAGGAATGGATCTCCCCTGATAAAATGTTCCCACTCCTCACGCCTCACACTTGGCTGTACAATGCACATGATATAACACACACACACACACACACACATATATATATACACATACGTTAACTGTGATAATTTTTCATAAATGAGAAGAAAAGTTAAGGCTGTACACCACAGAGATTATTCAGAGTTTAAAAAAAACACACTTAAGTAGAATAAGCATTCTCTTTGTGAGCTTAAACTCACTGCTTTACTTAGTGTTCCTCCAACACACCTCACTTCTTCAGTTGCTCCTTGCAAACTGTACTCCCCTGCAAGAAACCCCTGTACAAATGAAATTCTCTCTTCCTTAATTTCTTCTGTACATTAGTATATTTCCAAGGTTTGATTCACAATGTTTGGATAGCTCCCAGGGACTTTACTAGGACAGTCTATAAGGCCTGTTGACATTCAAATTCTCAAGAATGAAGGGTGAGAAAGAGGCCTTTTAGTTCTAGGTCCCTTGGTTCAATGGGTATACAGGTTCTCCCCTTTAGGTCTATCTTTCACTGTGTCTTAACTAATGTAGTTAGTTAGTTAGCTAGTTAGTTTTCTTGAGTGTTTGTTTTTAGTAACTCTAAATTCATTACAATTATATGACTATAGACTTATCACCCAAAGCAGGTTATTTATGAGAGTGAAACTACATATGTGAAATGTTGCTGTCCTGGGCAAAACAAACATAAGATTACCTTACTTAGAATTTGGCAAACAGTAGCTCCTTCCATAAAGCCATGAATTTATATTAATACAGAATAGTATCTGTTTTCCTGTTTCTAATCAGGTCTGTTTGAATAAGAAGAGGTCTCCTATATTCTTTAGTTACAAGAGATGAATACTGAAATGACCATGCTAGTAAGCATTGCATTATATTTTTGCCCAGTGTTCTTTGTGATCTTTAGTCTCTGTTTTTACTAACTGAACAAATGGTCAAAACCTTTAATCCTATCTATCTATCTATCTATCTATCTATCTATCTATCTATCTATTATCTATCTATCTATCATCTATATATCTAATCTATCATCTATCTATCTAATCTATCTATTATCTTTTGTAAACAATATATTTACTGAATTATTAATGGATTAAATGATGGATTATTCAGACATAGTATATTGAAGAACTTCAGAATAGTCCCTAATATGACCCAAAGAATGATGGATAAATGTTAATTAGGAAAATCTTAAAATATATTTGGGAATTACAAATGAATATTTAGAGGGGAATATGAGGAATAAAAGAAATCATATGCTTTTTTAATTGGATTGTGTGTTTTTTTGGTGTTGAGTTGGCTGTTAGTTGGGAGGGGGTGGGGATGAGGGAGAAGGGGAAGGGGTTAGACAGCATAAATACATAACTACAATATTGCCACAGGGACATGAAAGAC
>NW_017731737.1:677904-690156 GCF_001890085.2 Hipposideros armiger | reverse complement strand
TACAGCTGAAACTAATTCTAAAAAATGTGTATTTCATAATAAAAATAATTAAAAGAAAAAAAAAAGAAATCATATGCAAAATGGGGGATGTGGCTCCTTTTTTATTCCTGAAAAACAACAGTTCCTCCCCAACCCCTCACTCAAATGCAGAAAAAGAACTAAGTAAAATGCTATATATAATCATGGCATCTTGCAATCATGGGAAAGGGAAATGCACTGCATATTACGAGACAGTGAGGAAATATTTCCTCCATTATTATTTGTTTAGGAACATCCACTATAAACACTTTCAGTTCTGGAAAAACTAACAAAGTTAAAAAGCAACTGATAACTTAAATAGAATAGTTGCACAAAGGGACAGATAATCAATTTTAATATGAAGCATTTAGAAAGAAAACCTAACATTCATGGTCAAAGAACACAAATGAACAATGAGCACAAAATTAAATCTGAATGGCTTATGCACAGCTGAATAAATGTTCTCTATGTTTGAAAATTAAAACATTATTTTTTAGTCAAATTTGAGGTAGACATTCACTTTCATAAAATTCTGAAAAGAATATCAATCAGCATAATCTTTCCAAAAAGAAAATTACCATCATCTAGTAGAGGTGTTAAAAAGCTCATACATTTTTATCTCATGGGTTTACCTCTAGGAACTAACCATAAGGATTGAGATTAAAAAAAAAAAGACTATTTTCCTTTATTCTCTAAATGTTATGTTTTATAATCAGAAGGGAACAAAAATATTACATGAAAACCTCATAGCAAATATCAACCTCTACTTGAACCAATAGCCCTCAGGAAAATTAAGCAATCGATCTAAAAAAATGAGGGTTTTTTTATTGTATTAGACTTTATTTCTTTTCATTGCCTTTACATTATGTATTTTACAAAATATATATAGACATACAAATATAAGTAACTATAGACACACACTCATTGTGAATCCTTGTCTATACAGAAATTTTGTGAAGCAAGTCAACTCTTCCATATAGGTGAGATTTAGCTGAGTTTCTGATTTGTGAAGAATAATTCTGTACCTTTGAAGTGTTATTTACAAAAATACTCTCTTCTGCACATAATGCTAAGAATAAGGAAGCATAAAAAGTAATGTCTGGCTGGACAAAATAGATGGTTCTCGGACACTAATACCTAAAACTATTCGTAGAAGACTTGTACTAAAATATATTTAGTGTATGTCTTATCCTAATAGTTATAATAACAATAGATACTACTTATTGAAAATCTATCATATGCTAGGAACTTTGTATACACTGGGCCTATTCACAAAAATGCTGAAAGCAGGTGTTACAATGCTATTTTTATAAAAAAGGAAACAGTGAAAGCAGTTTTGTAGGAAAATAGACCTAAATTATGCAATTAATAAATAGTAAAGCCAAGATTTTAGAACAAGTCTCTTTAATATGAAGCAAGTGTCTTTTTTTAAATTATTATCTGTAGGACCCTAAAGTTATTTAATGTAAACCTATTGGGTGGCTCTCTGCACCCCATTTCCCATCCACAGAAACCCTTTCAGACCTTCCTCACACACACACACACTTCAACAGGAGTAGCTCCCTTTTTATATGACTTATTTTTAGAGTTCTTGGCAACATTCAAGTTGAAAACAATCGAGAACATCAACAGAAAAAAAGCAATGCAACTGACCAAACTGAACCTTCCTGTTCTCCTTCCTCTTCTTCCTTTACTCCCTCACTGCCCCACTTTCTTTCTTCCCTGCTCCTCTTTTTCACATTCGTTCACTCCTCATAAAGCTCCCTAAAGCCAAAGCAAACAATAATACATAGGTATAAAAATGAAATCAAGAAACATTTATCATGTAGGGGAAATGGAGAAAAATATTTATTACTGAATTCTACTTGTTTGTAATACCTGGAATTCAGATAAATTGTCTATCTCAATAGTAGCTTTGCAGCAGCTTTTCTGTAAGGAGTTATTTATTTATCTGGTCTAGGAGCAATGGCTGAAGACTGTAGCTTTATTAAATGTCATTGAGGTCAATGCAAGATTTGTGTGCTGATGGAAAATATGTGTCCCTAAAGTCTTGTGAAAATGACAATTCTGAGTGCAATTAGAGAGGCTTATTGGAGTTGCAACTGGATTTAACATTCAAATTCATATAGGAAAGTGGATGTACTTAAATGGTCTATGACATAAAACAGAGGTTCTCAACCCTGGAAGGTGTATCAGAATTACCTGGGAAACTTTTGAAACACACACAGACATGGAATTTACTCATACACACTGAATCAGAATCTCCAGGAATTAACTTTTGAAAAGCACTGCAGGTATTACGATACATAGAATTGAGAACAATTTAAATATGAGATCACTGAAAGTGGCATATATTTCAACATAGATACATTCAATAAGTGCATGTATCTATGCACCCATACACACATATACTTAACATTTATATTCAAGTTCTATAGCTAATATATTAATTTATCAGTCCCTTAGGAATGTTCTGCCTTTCAATTTGCTTTTACTTTGTTCTTAATAGCTTAGATTTAATTTCCACCTAAGCTAAAATTTAAAATTGACAAGGTCAGTGATAATTATAATGAGACAGATTCTCACTGAGATGTTAATGTATTGAACTGAACTCCCTTTAATATTAATGGGAGTTCAATGGGGAGATGACAGTGATAAGTATGTAATATGTGTTTTCTTCCTAGAATGTAAATATAAAAACGTAAAAGAATTGTATTTGTTTGCAACATAACAGGAAGTACTTCTTTTTTATCCTTTCAATCATTATTTTGGAGAAATAACTAAAATTCTGCAATGGTAAATATTTGCTTCTTGTGTTCAACAGTTCTTTTATTCCATCACCTTAAAATTAATATGCAGGAATAGATTATTTTAGATACAAACTAAAGAGATGTTGGATGATTGAATATATCTTCATGAGCTAGCATAATAGGAATTGACAATGGGGCAAAGTTCTACTAATTTAATAGTTGACTTTACTCTGGCACAAAATGAAAGCCTATTTTCTAAAACCTAAAAATTAAGACTCCACTTAAGAATTCAATTTGCAAGGAAGGTTGCAGATAATTTTTGGTTATCTAGTTACTAATTATTCAAATACCTTTTGGATCTTGCCTTTTCATCTTCTATCATATAACATTTCATTACATTCCTACTTGATAACATAAATTGCATTTTATAATTCAAGAAATGGGTTTCTTTTTGTTGCTACATTTAATCCACATGAAAGTTTGGCAAAGTAGGTGGACAGATGTCATTAACTTCACTTTATAGATTAAGGCACCAAGTCCCCTAAAGATAAAGGCCAGTTTTCCAGCTAAGAAGTGCTAATGTGAAGACTGAAACAAAGGTCTCCTTACTCCAAGTCCATAAGACGAAGGGTTAACATTATAAAAATAAATCAATAAAATATTCTTTTCTCATTTATTGGAAAAAGTTTTAAAGAGATATGAATGAACAAATTATAAAATAAATTAATTGTGGGGTTATCTTTGAATTTTGTTTTTTAAGTACTTTCTCCTGTTTTCCTAAATGGCTTTGAATTGGCTAGCAGCAATTTGACTAATTATATAAAAAGTTACACAAGTAATCTAATTTCTTAATGATATATTTATCAACTTGTTCTTATCTCTTCTTATGGCTAGTATTTGTATATTAACTATTAAGTACTTGGCACAGTGTTTAGTACAGGAAAGCACTCAAAACTTTGAGATGTGATCTTATTAAGAAATATTACTGGACATTTGATGTATGCCTGACCTATCATTAGCTATATCTATGGATGTAAACCAACTACTAATCATTTAAAAAAGGATTTTATCACAACTAGTTGGCGTGCTAACATAATACACATTAGCAGAGCTTAGTATTATGTATAATAGGCAAGTAGGATGTAAGTATATACTTATCAGGAGGAGATGCTTGATGGAGCTGGTTGACAAAGCTCGAATACAATCAAGTTGAAAGGTGTCACCATGATTCTATTTCATAATTATCATCATATCCATCAAGGCAAATAGTAGTAGGGAGAGAACATCTTCTAGAATCTCACCTAATCTATTCAAGTATCATTCTCCTTACCTTTCCCATGAAGTTTGTCATGTCCACTTAGAAATTTCAATGACTTTTTAATAGTTAATTTTTAAGTGACTCTTTTATCCTTTAATAATTTTAGTCAGTAGCAAAGTATCTTGCCTGAAATATCCCATTAAAATAAGTAAGCAACAAAGGAATAAATTTTATAATTAAATTTTTTACATCTCACAGAAATTCTACATTTACAAAATGATGTATGCTGATGATCAATAGATTGAGCTAGAAGTTGGGGGAAATAAATAATAAGGAAGAGATTATTTTTAGATTGAAATCTAGATATGAAGAGAGAAAGGCAAAATACTAGATAATGTTTAACATTATTTATATAAAGTTCAACCTACTTGAATGTGAGCTTTAATTTTGTAGTTTTGTAAAAATTGTGGCATGTATTTCTTTGTAACATGCAGAATTTTAGTATACTGCTAGAACTGGAATTTATAATCTTGAAAGACATGGTTTAAGATTTCATATGTAATACACTAAATTATAAGGTTCATTATGCTTCTGGCATAAAATGGGAGACTGTAATATCGTTGTAACAAAGTATACCCAGAGGGTAGGAGGGACCACAAAGCCACCTACCATAAAAGAACACACATGAACAAGACCCAACAACATCTCTCAGTGTGTCTTTTTTCACATATAAATAGAAACAGGGTTAGAGTTGAAATTCTTAGTGATAGCTCAGAGGAAATTACATTATTTCATACAGGAATGTTTACTTCATCCAACTATCAGCTTATATGAATAAATCAGATGCTAAGTAAAAAGATGAAGAAAAAGAAAAAAAAAAGAAAATCACACATCAATTCTTCAGTTTTTAAAATCAGACACCTTAGTAGTTAGACCCAATAAAGAAAATCTGTCCTGAAATGTGATAACCACAATCACCACATATTAAGTCATGAGTAGTGAGTCAGATAATTCCATAATTAACAGTCATTTATTTAAGATATACTTTCAAAAATTTAAATGTGTTTATGAAATAATTATATGATTGCCACTTTTCTCAAGAAACTGGCTTATGACCAAAGCTAATGATGGGTTTTAGCTACCAAAAATACTATCTTTTCTTCTGAAGAAATTGTGAAAAGTACTCGTAGTATAGGTAAATTACCTGATAATTATTGATTCAGTGAAAGTTTTTTAAAAACTTACCTCTATTGAAACAACTTATGGTTAATTGATATTTTAACATTCTCTCTTCTTATTTAATTACTGTTAAAAATAAACTGTTATAGATTATTGTAGATACAAACAAAGTTATAGTAATTCATTGGTGTCCAAGGTACAGTTTATGTTCATCGTTAGTGAGTGACAGAATACAGGACTCAGAAACAAAGCACACGAGTATGGTCAATTAATTTTCAACAAAGGCACCAAAATACACAATGCAGAAAAGATAGACTCTTCAATAAATGGTGCAAGGATGTGCTGGCCGAGTGGCGCACTGGTTAAGAACTGTCTTGGGACGCCAGCTCTGAGCAGCAGGGCCCCGGTTCTGATCCCACATGAGGGCCAGTGACGCTGCATCCTCTACAGCTATGATGGTGAACAACAGCTGGACCTGGAGCTGGGCTGAGGGGAGTCACCTGCAGTGAGGCTGCAGTGGGGCTGCAGTGGGCTGCTGTGAGCTACTGTGAGTGGCTGGCAGCTGGCATGAGCTGCCAAGAGCTGCTGTGAGCAGCTGTCCAATGGCCGGTGACCGATCTGCCTTACCCAGGAAGAGCACAATGATAATATCAGCATGGGCCAGTGAAGCGACATCCTCCACAACTAGACTGAAGAACAAAAGGACAGCAACTTGTCTATTCCCCTTGCCCGATTCCTCAATAAAATCTTTAAAATAAATAAATAAATAAAAATAAATGGTGCAGGGAAAACTGGATATCCACATGCAAAAGAATAAAATTAGACCTCTATCTTACACCATACATATAAATCAACTTGAAATGGATTAAAGACTTGAATGTAAGACCTGAGACTGTAAAACTTCTAGAAGGAAACATAAGGGATAAGCTCCTTGACATTGGTCTTTGTAACTATTATTATATTATTATTATTGTTATTATTTTTATTATTATTATTGAATTTGACACCAAAAGCAAAGGCAACAGAAACAAAACTTAAACAGTTGGGACTACGCCAAACTAAAAAGGTTCTGTACAGCAAAGGAAACCATCAACAAAATGAAACACAACCTATGGAATGGGGAAAAGTATTTTCAAACCACATAGCCAATAAGTGGTTAATATCCAATATGTATTAGGAACTAAAACAACTCAATAGCAAAAACAAACAAACAAAAAACAAATGACTCAATTGAAAAATAGACAAAGGATCTGAATAGATATTTTTCCAAGAAGACATATAAATGGCCATTAGATATATAAAAAGATGCTCAACATCCTTAATTATCAGAGACATGAAAATCAAAACCACAATGAGATATTACCTCATACCTCATAATGTTTATTATCAAAAAGACAAGCAGTAACAAATGCTGGTAAGGATGTGGACAGAAGGAAAGCCTTATACACTGCTGGTGGGAATGAAAACTGTTACAGCCACTATAGAAAACAGTATGGAGGTTCTTCATAAAAGTAAGACTGGAATTGCCACCTTGTTCCCATGGGTGGGCACTGGAAGTGCTTTGTGCTGGCAGGTTGTCTCAGGCCAGCCAAACTTAATAGTGGGATGCTTATGCTCAGCAGTAGGGCAGAGTTTTAGCTTACTTCCCTACCTGGTCAGAGCTGTAGAATGGGCTCCACAGCTGGCAATGAGGGTTGGCTGGGCTCCCAAACCTGGAAGAATTGTGGACTGAGCTCCCTGGCTGAGTGAGGCCACTGGCTGGGCTCTGTAAATGCAGAGAGACACTGCGGTGATCTTGGCTTGGGCACTGCCACCTGCAGAAATGTGGTCCATCAAGATCTGAACACGGGTTGTTCTAAGCTCCACTCCTTTCCTCCATCCCTATTGATCCTCAGTGGTCCAGGTCCTCAGATATCCCCAGTGATCACCATGAGGAGAGACCCAAGTGGACCTCCTGGGAAGCGTCCCACAACGCTGGGGAAGCTGTATGAGTACCCCGGGCTCTCTATTTCCTGTAGGGTCAGGACAGCCCTCTGGGATCTGCACTGTGCCTGCCTGAGGGTGGGGCTATGTGCTCAAAGTGAAACTGCTGCTCCTATCCTCTAATCTGGTCCGTCTTGGTCTCTGTGTTCCAAAGGTGCTTCAGTCTCAACCCAAGGTTCTGGGATTTGCCCAGTGTTGTCTTGTTTAGGGAAAAGTTGCGACCTGGTCTTCTTGTGAGGTGGACTGAGGTTGGGAACCACATATTTTGCCATCTCGATATCTCTCCTCAATTTTTTTAACAGCTTACTGAGTAATAATTCACATATCGTATAACTCACCTATTTAAAATATATAATTTGATAGTTTTTACTAAATTTATAAAGTGGTGTAACCATCATCACAATCAATTTTAGCATATTTTTATTACCCCAAAAAGAAACTCATAGTCCTTAAAGTCATCCCCCATTAACCATCCCTTCCCTCACCCCTGCCAGCTCTGGGTAACTGCTAATCTACTTTTTGTCTCTATAGATTAACCTATTCTGGGCATTGCAGATAAATGGAATTATACAATATGTGGTGTTTTGTGACTGGCTTCATTTGGGTTCTTTTACTTTGGAGCTAATATGAATAATGCTTCTGTGAAGATTCGCATACAAGGGTTTTACGGGACACATGTTGATTTCTCTAGAATAAATACCTAAGAGTGGAACTTTTCTGTTATATTGTTAACTCTATGTTCAACCTTTTGAGGAATGGTTAGACTGTTTTCCAAAGTGCTTGCACCATTTTGCAATCACCCAAAGCGTATGAGTTACTGATTTCTTTGCATACTGGCCGACATTTATTAATCAGACTATATAATTACCACCATTTTAGTAGCTGTGAAATGTTTTCTCACTGTGGTTATGATTTATCTTTCCCTGATGGCTAGTGATATTGAACATTTTCACGTGTGCTTATTGGCCATTTATATATCTTCTTTGGAGAAATATTTATTCAAATCCTTGCCCATTTTTTTTAATCAGGTAATCTGTGTTAGAATTGATTTCTCGTATCAGCAGTTTTGCTTATATTAATTATCTTTGCCTACTTGGGCTATACCCTACTTGTTCATAATGGATAATACTTCCAATGTAATAGTTCACTTTATTTACTAATATTTTACATGAAAAATTTAAATTAATACTCAGTGGTGAGACTGTTATTTTTAAGTTATAAATGTCATATTTTAACACCACGGTTTTGCTAACATTATAAAATTTGAAAGATTCCAAATTTTTTAACACATATTTAAAGTTATTGCTTGATTAAACTCTATGTTAAAAGCTCTCTCTCCACAGAATATTCTTTAAAGATAATTGGCATAGTCAGGAAAGTGTTATCTGGGAGAGCTGAGGTGAATGTGAGGAAGTCAATAAAGCTACTGGACTAGAAAGTTGAGAAGAAATTGAGTTACACTCACCTTTTAACGTCAGCCATACAAGCCAGCTGGGCAAGCAACTTTCGGGGGTAAAATACATCACTTTGGAAACCTGTGGAGACAAAAGAATTGCAGTCAAGAACATTGTACTCTCCTGCCATCCAGAAGGTGCATAATAACAATGGCAACACCCTAAGGAGAGAAGCAGAGGAGGGGACAAGCTATACAAAAGTTACATTTTCAGCCAAGGGAGAATTTAAAAAGTCCTTTAATGGATTTTAGCTTACTAAAGAATGCTCTAATTTATATTGCACATTTAGTTGTTTTGTTGTTTCCCTCAACCCAGCAGATGGTGGTTGTGCTGTAAAGTACATGAGAAACAGAGAAAATAAAGAAGCTACATTTCTCTGAGTTGTAGTGTGAGGTAAAATATGCACAGCCCCACTAAGACTATGCTTAGTATTAATAATAACCCACAAATACTAAACTTAGAAGTTTAAAATAAACTAAATCCTGTGCAATAAGTATAACCTTTGTATCACAAAGTATAATGATCCTCATGGATATTCCTCTCATTTTTACTTAACTCTAGGGCTTTAGCTTTTCGGTGGTGGAAAGGAAATAAGATGAGAAACAATTAGCTTCACATTCAAGAGTTTTCCATCAGTTGATGTTTTTCATCCAGTTGGTGTTGACGCTGCTAGTCTGTGGACCACACTTTGAGTACTGAGGGTTTATAGCAGTTGATTCTAACTAAATGATACTGACAGAATCATCTAAAGAACTATTTTTAAAAGCACATAGCCAATCCCATCTTGCCTCCATTCCTCACTTCTCCAGACAGAGCTGAGAGCTTATCAGTGATCTCAGAGATGGGGATCTAGTGATAAATATTTTGAATAACATCAGAAAAGGCAAAAAGTGCCCAAATGATTCTAATATGATGCATTTTTATTGGGGGTGAGGGCTGGGGGGAAGGTCAAAATCATTACTTGGTAATCATAAGAGTCATGCACAAAATCCTCAAATTCTACATGTAAACCTATAATTATATAATCAAGTTTAAGATGGATTGACTAAATTTGGGATGAATATAGAGTGGGTAATTTTGATTTTGATAAAATGACATAATGGAGATAGACTGGTACATGGAGACATGTCCCAAATCACCAAGATAAATGCCCAATTGCATTAAACCCAAGAAATGCATGAGTTGCGCTTCTATTCCATCATTCATGTGATTCTAATTATAACCACTGTGAACATGTTAACGATTTTAGCCTCATATACATTACAATGACATTCAACAGATAAATTAGATTATTCACTCATAACTTTATTTAGGAAGAAACTTATTCCCATTAGGAACAACTCATTTTCTCCATGGAATATCAGTGTGGTTCCTAGGAGGAATTACTTGGTCAACGCGAGCAGTCTGCTTCAATTTCCTATTATCCAGGGATCCTGAGATTCAAACATCTGTGAAATTTCCAATGGCTTCTTCATGCCAGTGGAAAGTAAAAAATTTCTTGCTTTGATGGTGTTTCCAGATGTTCTTAATGCTGCACATATGGCGAGGGCCATTCTTTTTTAATAAGCTGTGGTTTTCAAAGAATCACACTAGGCAACTGAAATGCAACAGACCCTGAAATCTATCCATAGATTGGCTTTATCTCAAAAGCATTTATATTCCTGACAACCAATATAATTATCCCAATACCTATATGCAAGGTTTTACACAGTCATAATGATGGAACAATTTGTAAAATACTCTTGGTTTCTGGCACAGAAAAGCAATTTAATTACTGAAAAGAAACTTCAGTTTGTTAAAATTTCCTATTGAAATTGTATGTTTTTCTATTGTTACAGACCTTGAGGATTTGGTATTGGGAGGTTTTTTAGGGACATATAGCTGGGGAAGAGAAGCTGCCTTTGGTTTAATACTCTTATTTTAATGTGCCCTTAGTCACATCCTCAACTGCTATACTCAGTTAATGTTTTTTTAGTTACATTTTAATACATTTTTTTGTGTGTGTGGTTCCTGGACCAGCAGAACCATCACTTAGAAAGTTGCTAAAAATGCTGATTATCTGGCACCACCAGAGATCTTCTGAATTAGTAACTCTGGGGTGGGACCCAGCATATTGTATTTTAACAAAGCTTTGAGGGGACTGTGATGCAAGGTAAAGTTAGAGAACCACTGAATTAGACTCAAGTGCATAATACAAATCTGAACAATTGTGGCTGGACAGTAAGGGAGAAGTTAGCTACAACTCAGGGGAACAAGGATGGCTTCACAGAGACCATGGAATTTAAACAATGTAAAAAATATCTTATACAAGTTGAGAAGAATTTTAATGAAGAAAAGAATGTTGAGACTGAAAAAAATAATATCAAGTTTTCACAGAAATGCACTGTGTGTTGGGGCACATGGGGCTGCTTAGTGAGAAGCAATGGTGAGAGAGTGGAGAGAGTTGTTTGATGCACTTTTTGAAAGACTGCATATGAATTTTTTCTTCTCAGAAAGAAGAAGCCATCAGAGGTTGTCAAACAGAAGAGTGTTGCTTCTAGAAACATAACTTTGGCAGCAGTGTGGTGGATTGAGTTATGTAGAGAGTGGGAAAGAAACTAATTAATTGGTTATTTTGGTATCAAGCTGAGAGATGATGAGGTTTTAAACTATGATTATGGTAACCAAGCCAATTAAGTTATTGGAGATCCTCTCGAGTTAACATGTACAAGGTAACAATAGATCATTTCTCCCATCTCAACAAGAAAACACCAGATAAACTAAAAACCATACTTCTCTTAAAAATTCTTAAAGAGTGGTGGACACACACACACAAAAGTCTAAATTATCTAACTCAAAAGAAGAAAGATCCCATATAGGTGAACAAAGAGTAAAAGCTCTCTGTGTTCAGAAATCAGTTGCAAGTTAAAGGGTGAACAAAAAATATACCATGTCAAATCAATCATAAGAAAGCTGTTGAATCAGTCAGGAGAGAGAAACCACATCATTATTTTGAACAGGGATAATTTAATATAAAATTTCTTAATTAAAATAGTGATATAAGGATTACATAAGATAAAAGAATTGCAAAGGCAGAAAGTAGTTACTACCTGTGGGAGAATGAATAGAGAAAAAACTAGGAACTTAGAAGAGCCCAACAAGGCTAAGATCTAGGCCTCTTTGGATAGGGTGTAAATGCAATGGGAAAAATGCATCTTAAAAGTGGTGGAGGAATTTTCTAGATGGTATTGTTGGGCAAGAGCTGGTTTTAGGTACAGGTCTGGCTTTCAGAACAAGGTTAAAAAGGTATGCCAAATGAGGGTGATAATTTAAAAAAATAGGTGGGAATCAGATAACTCATGCATATAGAATAAAATATAGAGTAGAGGACCCACTTGAAACAATAGGTGATAATGGGTCCATTGTATTAAGAAAGAATGATAAGATGAAAGGAGCAGAAAGCAAAGTGTGATCTTATAAAACAAAGGAAGCTCAATATATGGCATATATTTACTATTTTTTTTAATCTGGAAGGAATATCTATATGTGGAAAGAAGAAACTCTTGTACTGCTGGGAAGAATATATATATATATATATATATATATATATATATATATATATATATATATA
>NW_017731737.1:674216-677786 GCF_001890085.2 Hipposideros armiger | reverse complement strand
AGATAGATAGATAGATAGATGATAGATATATTTTTTCACTTGATATTAAACGTTCTCCACTGGGACAGTTGCAGGATAGCATGAGACTATATTGCTGTCAACTAATATTTACTATAAAAAGCTTAATATTATTGTAAAGAAAATGTGAGATGAATACTGGCACCATGGAGATAGCTTTTGGAATTTTTGTGGGTTTTAGGGTTAAAGGTGAAGTCATTGATTCGTTGTTGTGTTTCACATATCTGCCATAGTCATATTATTGGGAAGAGTCCTGTGGAGTTAGGAAAATCTGTAGACTTTAATTGCTTCTCTTTGCACCAAGATGAGCTAGCTGTTTGGGATTTGACACTTTCTTTGTAATGTCTGTAGGGTGAACACAAAAGAGAAGTCAAAGGTGAGTCATTCTGTTGAGTTAAAAAGAATAGATTTTTGGCTGTGTATAAATACAGCTACAAGATTGACTATTCTCATTGAATTGATTATTCAATTTGGTCCAACAACAAACATCTTTCAGTTTATTGATTAATTCCACTGGTTGTTTTGTACAGTTGCTTGTATGTGGACGGCCACAGCAGTTAGTTAACGTGGACCTCGGAGTCAGATAACCTCAGTGTATATTCTGCCCCCTCTGGAAATAACTGTGTGCCCTTCTTTTGTCTCAGTTTTCTCATATGTGAAATGGAGATTATAATGAAACCAGTTTTCTTTGGGTTATCATGAAAATTAACTTAGATAATATACCCAATGGGCTTGAACAGTGCCTGGCATAAAATATTAGTAGGCATTTTGACTGTTGTTTTCTCATCATTACATTTGTGTCTACATATATACACACACAAGTTTGGGTACCAAATTATGTATATATACTACAGATTTACTTAAGATATTTAATTTGAAGACTCACTTAACTAAATAAAAAATTTAATTAATTTATTTAATTTGGCGTATTCCTTAAAATCATATGGAGAAAATAACCAGATGTTTGACAACCTATGTTGTGTCAATCTGCCACAAATAGGCCAATTCAATTAAAAAATGTAATTATTCATTCCAATGGTCTGTTTACACAGTACAAGGCATTTAGTTTGGCCACATTTTTACTTAATTGCTCAAATAATTGGACTTTAGGTAGAAAGAGCCTGGAATGGTCAAATTTGATGCTACTGAATGATTTGGTTGTTTAGATTTGTCATGACTCATTAACTATAAGTAGCAACAGAATTATTTCTGGTTTCCTGCCATTCACAGGACCATGTTGTTAGGTTACAAAAAATTTTAACAGCAAGAACATTTTGTTGTTGTATCTAATTCTTCTTCATCCATGAAAATATAATAATATTAAAAAATTCACTATGTTTTGGAGACTACATATATACGTGCAATATATATATTGGGTTGTCGGAAAAGTCATGATGCATTTTTGCAACAAAAAACATAGAAAAAATATGTCATGACTTTTCCGACAACCCAATATATACCCCCCACACGCACTGGATAGATAGAAAGACATATAGTTAGCCATTAGTGCAGCAAGCAAATTTCACTCTTTACCATTTATCATACTATTATAAAAATATAAGAATATTTCAGGTAAATGTATAATTATGTGATATATTATACTCATTACCTGAAATGTTCTTATATTCTTATAAGAGTATGAGAAATGGTAAAGTGAAATTTGCTGCTGCACTAAAGGCTAACTATGTCTTTCTATTTAACCAGTGAAAATATTTAAAAGGCAAATGCTCATATTTGCTCATTTAAATAACATGACACTGTAGTATTCTTGTCATTCAGAATTATACAAATAGGACAATGATAATCAATGAAGAAATAGAAATATATGAAAAGCAATTTATAGAGAACTCAATTACCTAAAAGTTTTCACTAAAGGCAATTCAAATATGTACAATCCATTAATTCATATTTATTTAGGAGTTATAGTTAGCCTTACCACTGGAATCAATATGTAGGTATTTCTTTTTTCCCCAAACTATTCCTGATGTTTTGCGATATAAATTGAAATACAAAATAGACAAAACCACAAAGGAATGTCCCTCTGTCAAGGACTTAAATAATAAAAAATAAAAAAATTACATAGTTTGAAAAATCAGTTGTGCATTAACTCGCTTCAAAAGAAATTTAAAAGAGGAAGGAAAGTTCCAGGCAATAAAAAACCCAATTAAAAAACCAAGAGGAACTGCTGTGCAGTTTCAGGTTTTGTATTTTTCCTTTGTTCTTTTTTATTTATTGTTCTTTTTCTGTAAATCATCAAAAAACAGAAAAGCTTTCATAGTTGTTTACCAAAATTATATCAAAATGTACACAACATATGTCTACTCATTACCTGAAAGATAGTTATAAGGTAAATAATAAATAGTGAAGGGTGAGAATGTGCTTGCTATGCTACAGCCTGAGTAAGCAGAAAACTAGTTTGTTTTTGGGGTTTTTTTGGTTTTTTTACTGAGAAATAGCTCCTCTCTTTCCAGTTTGTACACAAGGTCTTAGGCAACTATCAAAACCCCCAAGTGGATCTGAGGTAAGGAAAGAATATCATTTAAGTAGAGTTGTTTTCCTTCAAGGCATGAAATAACTGGAAAGAGTGTACCCTTTTTACCTTTTCAGCTAGAGTTGAATGTGTTTGAATCTGATGTGTCAAAAATATTTATAATAAATGACTTGAGGCCTGACGCTGCAGCCCTCAGGCAGTCAAAACTCCAATTGACTTCAGTGAGAATGTTACCTGTCCAAGGTCCATGTGCCTTGTGCCTACAAGGTAAAAAGAGAGCTTAAATGAAGCACTGGTTCAGGGTGTCAAGAACCAGAGACAAAAAGTCTTAGATGGCTAGAGAACGAAATTTGCAGATGATTGTCTGTGAGCTTTAATTGACAAAAGTGGCCTTGTTAACTACAAAAATAATAATTTTGATTGATTCTCCCCCACTTACTTATGAACATAAAGTCTGTATATATAAATAGCAAAGTATAATGCCAATGACCCCAGACTTCATAATTCTGCTTTGATGTCAAGTGCTCTTAACAAATATTCTTGACGAGCCTATCAACTCCCTCTTTCCCTTAGATTATCAATGGCAAGAGAAATATAGTAGCATAAATTACAGGTAAAAAGATAATTGTGTCAAATCTTAAGGACGATTTTCTACTAATAGAAATTAAAAAGGTAAACTGAAATGCAGGTACTATAGAAATCTCCTAGTCCTAACACTTCACTATGTCTAAAACTGGAACCTACAGGCAGGGAGACTTATCTTTCCACTCTACTATAAGGATCTCTGCGATACTTCCGTCTCATCTATTTGTCTTTATTCCCCTGCCTCTCAAAAAAGCTTTCTTTTTTTTTTTTCTGGGAAAACTTTTTGTGTAATGGATATAAACTTGATTTAATCATGTGCTGATTTACCGTATTTGCCGGCGTATAAGACGATTTTTTGGCCCTGAAAAATATGCCTCCAAGTGGGGGGTCATCTTATACGCCAGGTACACTTCAGATAGACTGCCCATAGTGCTTGCCCCGTGCCATAGTGGCCTCCCGATGCCCGCCCACTTCAT
>NW_017731737.1:650105-673831 GCF_001890085.2 Hipposideros armiger | reverse complement strand
CGGCAAATACGGTAGTATTTCAGACTTATTTTTCCTCATCTATTAAATAGGGTGCCTGTGCTAGATTATCAGTTAACTTCCAAACATATTATAATTCCACCTCATTTTATTTTCTTAACCAGTTTTCACTTCTCCCACTTCGATTTTCCTAATCGACGTATCTAGGCAAAAACTATTGAGTAACATTGTGTTGAATGAGCCCCTTGCTTGTTTCTTTAACATTTCCCTTCCTTATTTCAAATACTAGCCGGTACCTTAATACTCCCCTGTCAAGTTCAGTGAGACATGCTATGGCACCTCGCACTTCAGACATGATGCAGAAGCATTCAAACATTTAACCATTACCCACAGTAAGAAATATATATTTACCTAGCAATTAAGTGCACATCCCCCAATAGCTGAAGAACATTTTCCTGAATACTTACCCTTCTAATGTATAATGAAAGATAATATTTCCTATTAACTAGAACTCATTTCATTAAAAATGCTGGGTGGGTACCAGTAAATTGATTTTACAACCACTAATGAGTTGCAACATATAGTTGCAAAAATAGTAAACTGTGTTCCTTTTGCAACTGTTAATAAGATAGGCATCTTGGTAACATGTTTGCATTTTAGAAAAGATAGATGGAGATCTGGTACTTTTAATGAAGTAATAACTGGAACAGTGTCGGTTGAATTGCCATGGGGCAGTAGTGGAAGGGGAATTTGAAAGCAAGAAGTGTTTTTCACTTTTGACCTATTCCCAGGTACTCTTAGATGTTGATAACATCTCCATGTTCATCAGTGAGACCTCCCCAAGTGCTATTTCAGAATTTCATAGATATTTATCATGTTGATTCGAATACATGAATATAGATATCAAGTAAAGTTATGCTGTACTCAATAGTAGGGTTCTCATAGAGACCACTACTGAAATGGCAATCCAGATAACTGGGAACACTTTGATTTTGTTTCTCACATATAGCCTGATCCTACCTGTTCTGATAGCCTTTGTTCTTACAGTATGTCTAAAACCACCATGAATCAAGGCCTGTCTCCCTATTTCCCAAGATTCCTTTGGGCCCTGGAAGGTTAAGTGTTTTTAAGTGTTTATATAAGTTATGTAGTCTGAATCAAGATGAAACTTCTGAGGAAATTAATGATTTTTTTTTTATGTTTCACATTTGCTGGAAGGTAAACATATAGAGTCTTACAGTGTTTGTATGAAGTAGCAGCTAAGCCAGTGCCACTAATACCTCCCCAAACTAGGCACATGACTAATCATTGAACCAAGAACCAAACAGTTGTTTCATGAGCTATCTTCATAAAATGAGATTCCCCTAAGACTAGAGCTCATGGGTTAGAATAAAAATCTTTAAAAAGTATTCATTTGGAGTGCCATTCATTTATTCAGTGCTTCTTTATTGAGCACCTGAGATGTACCTGACAATACTGTAAGTATTAAGTGCTAGAGAATAAATGATGAAATACAGGTTGGCAGAATAAGATTTGTGAGGAAGAGCTAAAGATGCTTACAAGTATCAGCACTGTCACCAGACTAATTCTAATAATAACATTTCAGTACACAACAACCAAAGAGAATTGTTTCATTTCTCCACATTTGTGTTTTACTCTGAACTGCAATAAAAATGCTGACAAAAGAGAATAAAGCAAAAAGTGAAAGAACTCTCAAACCGTAATAATTTTATTTTATGCTGAAAATTATAAAGCAGTCTTTAAAGTTATTTTGCTATCAAAGTAATTAATTTAAAATAGCAACTGACAATTTTACAGTTACTCAGGACCCATTATTCAAAATTCATTGTCCAACAAAGCATTTAAAAGACTGTTTTTGGCAGTATAAAATGAGGAAAATAAAGCTTAAGAGAGAGCAACTACTGATAGGAGGTGCAGGTAATGTTTCCTAGTGGTGAAATATATTATCATAAGATGGAACACTTACCATAAAAGATTCCATCGGGGAATGATTGGGATTATGTCCCCTTTCATTATGTTTATATAATGTGAAAACAGCCAGTCAAATCATTCTGATTTTTAATTGCACGTAATAAAACCACCAGACAACCACTGACAGCATCAGTCACTTTTCAACTTCTTTTGCATTAAGAGGAAAAAAACTTTAGTCTGTCTTTTGGTCAGTTTTTTTTACACAGTTTCAGTTAAAAATGTCAAAGGTTGGTTTACTTTATAGATTTTACAAAGGATACATGTTCATTTTCAATTAGAAACTGTTCATTTTCTTGATTACATGGGACTTTAATTGTATGCAGGATTGTCCTCCTGGAAAGGTAAATTGATACAATTGCCCACAGACCCTCAGGATCTATGAGGAGAGGGAAAAAAAAAAAAAGGCAGCTAGCAGCTGGTGGCTAAAATATAATTAGTGTCAATATGTAAAATAGAATTAGCATCAGCATGCAACCTGCTCCCTAGGCTGCCTCAGCTGTTGTTGGTCTTCTGTGATACCTTTTTCCTCAAATCATCTACACGCCAACCAACTGCTGTTCTTGATATCTGTAGTTACTAACTATTGGTTAAAATATTCACCATAACAAAATTCCTAAATTTAATCTGCATAAAGATATTAAACTTACAGAACAGATGGCTGAATGATTTGTTCTGGGTCCTGCCCCTCCAAAAGCAAGGCCTGTGTGTACTTGAACTTGGCTATAAAGACTAACCTTGCTAAAACTTATCATCAAATAAGGACATATTTGTCACAATAAATCACTGTAGCTTTAAAAGTGCAAGAACTGTTACTACCATCTTATCATGTTATCAAAATCAGACAGCTAAGACTTGAAAATATTTATATTTATTTTAAAAAGTAGAATAAAATTTGATAAAGAGATTACACTAAAAAAGTTAACTTATGATTCATGAAATGAAAAGTAAGGAGCCCATTTTATACATCATTAGGATGAAGGACAATAAATAACTAATAAACTTTCCCCTTCTAGAAAAGTAGCAAAGGCATTTATCAATTTAGGAGTGAATTGTACTTTAACATTTATTTAGTGAACAATTTAGAACTTAAGAGTATGTTTTCTTAGAAACATTGGGTTTAACATGGTTTTAAATTTACAATGGAGCCAAGAAAAGTCTCTGAAACCTATAACATACATGGGGATAGGGCATAATCCCAATTAACAGGACTTTTCTAAGTTCAGGATCTTGCAACTTCTTACTGTTATAAAACTCTTACACATCTCATAGTTCATATCAATCTCGTTTTCCCTTCCTCTCTTTCCACCTTCCTCATTTTTTTTTTGGATAACATTTCAAATTGAATAATTTTTCCATTGATTTCCATTATAATTTCCCAAATGATTTCTTTTCATTTTTATTGACAGTTAAATACTGCCTCCACACTTGAGCTTAAAATTTCTTTTCTTAACTCATCATCAAATAATTTATTTCAAGAACTATTAATACACTGGAGGACTTAGCATTTGATGAAATTTCAGTGACTCACTTTATAAGAAGAAACCTTATAAAATATAAAGATAAGCCATTGGTTTATCTTTTCAACTTCTCCAAAACTGTATATATTTAAACATCAGCACCTGGTAAGTTTTGAGAAGTATATATAATATATAAATAATGCCCAGGATGATGCAAATCACACAAGAACATTAGGTATGTCTTTGATGGGTGCTTGGATCTCGCTGCCATTTTATACAGATTCATTGTTAATCCTGCATCCTCTGCTAGGAGCTAGGCTATGGAGAGTTAGTTCCTGAAGAAGGACTTTCAGGCTGAACGAGAGTATTTGTGAGGGTATGCAGTCACAAGATGGGGTCTATACAGTATTTATCAGCATGCAGATGTCAAGTTTTATGTGTGTCTCGGGCAAGAGGCTCGTGTTGAGACAACAGCCAATAAGAGCTTAGCAAGCAGGTGTCTCATTATGGATGATGCCACATTTATGAAACATATAAGCTGAAAACTTTAGTCACCAGCTACCACATCAATTAAAAAAAATAACTTCATTACCATAATCACTAACTGAAGCAAATGTCAGTTTTATTTAAAAGCAGTCAGTATCGTATTGTTTTAAGGAAGATAATACTCTGTATACTTCCTGCTTGACATCGCATCCAATAGTCAACTCTCTGGTTTACTTTAAATTTGTTGTGTAGTAGTTATAAAAGTGCTAAAGTATAATATTTTTAAAAGGTAAAAATTAAATTCTCATAAAAATAAAAAATGAACAAGTGTCAATGATTTTAACTGATTAATTAAAAAAAGAACCAGCAAGATGTTACAACAGGTTGAAAAGAGAGTTCTACGTTCCACACACATACAAGCCATTGGGAATACTGAAAAATTTACAGACAGATGAAGAACAGGTCATTGCCCACAGGCCAATAGTTACTTGCATTCTATTAGACACAATTCATTTTGTATTTGTATGGACAAGAGTCACTTGCATTTTTATCAGACTTCTACAGAATACAAAATGGTAAAACAGCTCAAAGACAATGAATAGTGGAGCAAACCCCAGCGAGTGCCTTAAGACAGGGCTCCTAATAAATATTTTATTGACCATCTTAAAGACATTCACAATTTTTCTTGATAGAGACATAAGTCTCATTTGGCTATTAATCCGAAATTCAAAGTCAATGTGAGACAGAGATGTTTGGGGTCACTTTATTTCTCTAGTAGAAAGATGTATGCCATTTTAGACTGAAGTATATCTTCTACCAACATAATGGCTGAGCGCTTGAGCTCTGAAGTCAGACACTTTGGCTCTAACACTTATAATTAAATATTTTTATGAATCTATTTTTATTTCTTTTGTTGGCTTCTTGTTATATCTTTTAAAAAAACTGTTCACTTTAAGATTTATCTCATGCCTCTTTATCTTATCACAGTCTACCTTCGAGATTCTCTCTCTCTCTCTCTCTCTCTCTCTCTCTCTCTCTATATATATATATATATATATATATATACACATATTTATTATATATATTAAACATTTCATATATAGCATAAGAATCTCACAATGTTTTACTTCCATTTCTCCTCTCATGACCTTATAATATTGTTTTCATAGATTTTATTAATATATATTCTATGACCCCTTGCTACATTTTACTACACTATACACTATTTTTATTTAAACAATTATATTTTAAATACATTTAAACATTAAGAAAAATCTTACATATATTTACACATAGTCTCAGTTCCCAGTGATCTTCATTCCTTTGTGTAGATCCATAATTCCATTTGGCATGCTTTCTTTTCTGCCTGAAATGTTATATTTTATATATATTTTTAGTGCAGGACTGCTTGTGATGAATTCTTTCAACCTTTATATATTTGAAAAAGCCTATCCTTTATTTTTGAAAGATATTTTCACAGAGTATAGAATTCTAGATTGACAGTTTTATCCAGCACTTTAAAGATGTTGCTCCAATGTTTTCTCCCTTTTATTGTTTCCAAGGGAAAATCTGTCATCTATATATTTTTTCCTGTGTATAAATCATGCTTTTTCCCCCACTCTGGCTGCTTTAAATATTTTCACTTTATCATTGTTTTTGAGCAATTTGATTTCAATATTCCTTGGTGTAGTTTTCTTTGTTTCTAGTGCTTGGGATGCATTGTGCTTTTTGTATTTCTGATATGACATTTTTTCGTCAAATTTGAAAAATTTTAGACCATTATTTCTTCAAACATTTTTTTCCATCCCATCTATCCTTATTTATTTAAGGGACTCTAATATATATATATATAAAATTTGGCTGCTTAAACTTTTCCCATAGATCATTATTGCTTTGTTCATTAATTTTTTTTCTGCTATTTTTATTTCAAGTTCACTGATCTTTTCTTCTAAAATATATAAGCTGATGATACAATCCAGTGTATTTTTTTCATCTCAGATATTGTACTTTATATTTCTAAGAGTTTGAGTCTTTATATTTTCTATGACTCTCTTTTTGAAAATATGCATATATATACATGTAATATGTATTAAAACATTTATGATAAAACTTTTAATGCCTTTGTCTGCTAATTTTACATTTATTTCAGTTCTGGGTTTGCATCAAATGATTTATTCTTCATTATGCATTATGTTTCCCTGCATCTTTGAATGTCTGCTGGTTTGTTTGGTATTTTTTGGACTGGGTGCCAGACATTGTGAATTTTTTCTTGTTGATTGATATATTTTTGTTTTCCTATAAATACTCATAAACTATATTCTGTGTCACAGTTAAATTACTTAAAAACCATTTGATT
Organism: Hipposideros armiger; assembly: GCF_001890085.2. NCBI lineage: Eukaryota > Metazoa > Chordata > Mammalia > Chiroptera > Hipposideridae > Hipposideros > Hipposideros armiger. The sequence goes on along the minus strand of NW_017731737.1, from coordinate 667,582 downwards.
TTTTCAGATCTCATTAAGATTTGTTAAGTGAACTAGAGCGGTGTTTAGTATAGTGTCTTCCCTCTACTGAGGCAAGGTCGCTCTGAGTACCCCACTCAATGTCAATTATGATAATTTGTCAGTCTGTCTGGTGGTACAAGGCACTATTCCTGACATGTGTATGCATCAGGTTCTGTCTCCTTTAATCCTTTTAGGTGGTTTTTTTTCCCCAACTTCAGATAGTTTCTTTACACTGATATGGTAATCAGTACTTGACTGAATGTTTAAGTGTTATATAAACAGACCAGTGTTCTCGCTCTTTAAAGTTCTCTCTGGCATACTCTGTCCCATGTACTCTACCCACTCCAGTCTCCCCAGACTCTCAGCTTCACCTCCTTAACTGAGAAAGTCGGTTGGACTCTGTCTAGTTTCTATTGTTCTATGCTAAAGCCTAACAACTCTCTCAGGAAGATAATCTGCCCTAATCATATGGCGCACCACTTCTATTTCCTATCTCTCTTGGATCACTGTCCATTGTTGCCTGGTGTCCAGTGGTTTAAAACCATTGTTTCATACATTTCATTCCAATATCTAGTTGTTTGTGAGGGAGGGTACACCTCTTTCCTTTTACTTTTTCTTTGCTTAAAGGGGAAGTTTGTATTTTAACACTTGATACCATAAAAAAAATGGTTGTCAGTCTCACCAAGCAGGCTTAGAATATTCTGTTGACTCCTTAAAAATTATATATACTGATTGAAAAGATTGTTTTGCTGCAGTCAACACAGACAGCTTCTGAGAAAATGCCAGCAAATGGTAAAGAAGGAATTCCAAATAAGTTCTACATACAAACAGGACAGAAAGACAAACAATATTTTGAACTAAGAGCAGGCATACTAGCAAACATACTGATTCTGGAAACCGAGTCACAAAGTTATAAATACCTACAGAGAAGGATATATAGTTAAACAAACATGTATTTATCTCTACTATACTTCCCAGTCATTTTTAATAAGAGAAACCCTTTTCAATTTGATCAAAAAAAAAAGTGCAATGCCCATATAACACAGTTGCATTCTTTGTATTTTTTGATTTGGAAATTACAAAATAACAAAATTTGACTTTGAATGTAGTAATGTCCCATTTCTTCTAAGCATAATAGCATCTATATACATATGATGTATATATGTATATATGAGCTATGCATTTATTTAACCAAATGTTTATTTATCTACAGATAATTACTGACACATGAATTAAGACCTCTTTAAGAATTCCAGAGTCCTACAGAGGTCTGAAAACAAAATTCACGAAAACTTTAACTGATTATATGTACACACACACACACACACACACACTCACACACAAATACACACACACACACACAGCTATTTGTAAAAACCTAGATAGTTTTCCACAGGGTTTAGATTCTTCTCACTTAATTTTCTGTTAGTGGAAACAAACAAACAAAAATATTTAGAATATTTTAGCCTGAGTTATATGAATTGGACTAGATCCAGTCTCTCACAGTCAGCTCCCTCTGCCCATTTATATTCAGACATACTTATTCAAGTTACACTGGGAGTGAGAAGGAAAATGATTTCTGGTCTCAAACAAGGTTAATTAATCAGTGGTGTGTAAGCTTGAGACAAAATTATAATTTATGTTTCTAACTTACATAACATACATGAGTTTTTTTGCAATCTCAACATGAAATCAAGATTCTTGAAATAATAGTGTTTTTTGTTTGTTTGTTTTTTATTCAAAGTACACATTTATTATGCTTAAATCTCCTGTTTTCTTCAAATGAGAACTTTAAAAGATTCACAGGCCTTTAATGGAAATCATCAAAATTATTAAAGTGAGCATATACAAAGATTAAAGTCAGAGTCAGCAGAGAAATAGAAAAAGACATTTTGGCAAAAACAATAGACAAAAACTCAAAGACATAAGGTCTGCTCACAGAATACTTCCCAAAGGTTACATACCAGCTCCAGGCAAATAGCAGCAGAGAATCACCCTTGAAACTTGTAAAATATTAGGACCAATAACAAATTAAACAGTAAAACACAGGGAAGACTTGAAGCTCTCCACATATCTCTAAATCAAACAATAACAACAAAAATGTAGCTTGAATTAATGTCTGTTGAATCAAACATCTTTTCCTCTTTCTGCTCTGTCTTGTACTTTTAGCTCTGTAGCTAGCTGACCTTTTTCTTTTGTTATTCTCTGACATATGTAGCATCTAGATTCATATTTACAGACTTATTTGTTGAAATGATGCTGACACATTTTTCAACTGCATTCCATGATTCTATTTTAAAAATATTATATATATATATATGATCTATAATATATATGTAATTATTGATTATTGGTTGCTTTCTAGAGCTTGCAGAAGTCTGACAAGAATGTGGCCTATTATCTTATTCTTTTTGCATGGAGCTGTCTCAAAATATATAATAATATTTTAGGTTTCTGTCTTCTTTCAATGTGTTTTATTTAGCTCCTATTGTATGAGTATTATACAATCGCTGCCTTTTAAAATTTACATCTTAGCTGGGTGATAAATTTGGCATTATACATGGTTGACTGAAATATTAATAAGCATCACCAGAGGCATTGGCATTAAGTTGGGTGTGATATCCTGGAAAGATGGAAAATACGAGATAGAAAACAAAGAAAACTGGGTCATTTAAAATTTGGCAACAATAAAGTTTGATGACTCTATACCTCTGTTACTTAAGTCAAGTTTCTTAAATTTCTGAGATTTAGTGTTTTATCAATAAAATGAAAGCTGTATTCTCTAGAACTATTTTAAGGGTTAATGAGTTAAATTAAAGATTCAAGTATTTAGTAGGTACAAAATTATGTTACTTTTATATTAACTAAGGGTCTCAGATTTTACAAAAATTTAGGTCTTTGCCTCAAATAAGGGTGGAGTTGGTCATGTTAGAAAATAATATGGTTTTTGTTTCTTCATTTGCTTGTCTTGCTCTTTTGTTGTTTTCTGTTTTATAGAAACAAAAACTCATAGACACAGACAATAGTTTAGTGGTTACCAGAGAGTAAGTGGGGAGGAGTGGTAGATAAGGGTAAAGGGGATTAAATATATGGTTATGGAAAGACAGCTGACTCTGGGTGGCGAACACACTATGTGATATATAGATGATGTATTACAGAATTTTATACCTGAAACCTATGTGACTTTACTAAGTCACCCCAATAAACTTTAATTTTAAAAAATAATATGGAGTAGAATAATCTAGAAAGAGTTAAGCATGAATAAAATAATAGATGGGGGAAAGTGCAAGGCAGGGCCAAAGCTCAAATTATTTGGAAGAATCATATACATAGGAAAGTCTTTAGAGAAAAATCTAGAATAGAAAGCTAAAGTAACAGGAAGACAATTTTAAATGACAGTTATTATGAATGAATGGTATTCAGATGGCAAATTGGAACTATTAAATGTTTTGAACTGGCTTCATTACACAAGTAACCACAGAGAAAACACTTAAAAGGCTAGAGAGTCAAACTGGTTTCTGGCTATGTATGAGACATATAAAAAGTACTCACATCACCAGGATTCTTTTGCCAAATTCTACATTCTTAAAAAAATAATTATATTTTTTGGTAGTAATATTATATACAAATATCTTCTCCCATTTGGTTGGTCACCTCTTTGTTTTGTTGATGGTTTCTTTTGCTGTGCAGAAGCATTTTAGTCTAATATAGTCCCATTCATTTATTTTAGCTTTTATTTCCCTTGCCTTTGTGGTCAAATTCATGAAATCCTCTTGAATCCAAGATCCCTAAGTTTAGTACCTATGTTTTCTTCTATGCAGTTTATTGTTTCAGGTCTGAGGTTTAGGTCTTTGATCCATTTTGATTTAATTTTGGTACATGGTAACAGATAGCAGTCTTGTTTTACTATTTTGCATGTAGCTTTCTAATTCTCCCAGCACCATTTATTGAAGAGGCTTTCTTTTCTCCATTGTACATTTTTGGCTCCTTTGTAGAAAATCATCTGTCCATATTTATGTGGGTTTATTTCTGGGATTTCCATTCTGCTTTATTGGTTTGTGTGTCTGTTTTTCGGCCAGTACCACACTGTTTTGATTACTGTTGCTCTGCAGTACAACCTGAAGTCAGGGAGTGTGATACATCCAACATTATTCTTTTTTCTCAGGATTGCTTTGGCTATTCAGGGTCTTTTGTGGTTTCATACAAATTTGATGTTTTTTGTTGTTGTTGTTGCTGTTTTTTTTTGGGGGGGGTTGTTATTCTATTTCTTTAAAAAATGCCACTGGGGGCCGGGCCAAGTGGTGCATTGGTTGAGAGTTGCCTTGGGACCCCAGCTCCGAGCAGCAGGGCCTAGTTCAGATCCCACACGAGGGCCAGTGATGCTGTGCCCTCTACAGCTAAGATGGTGAAAAACATCTCGACCTGGGACTGGGCTGCCGTGAGCTTCCAGCGATGGCGTAGGCTACAGTGGGGCTGCAGTGAGCTGCTGTGAGTGGCCGTCCAGTGACTGGAGACCAATCTGCCTCAGCAGGGAAGAGTGCAATGATCACAATATCAACATGGGCAGTGAAGTGATGTCCTCCACAACTAGACTGAAGAACAAAAGGACAGCAACTTTTCTGTTCCCCTTCCCTGATTCCCCAACAAATCTTAAATAATAATAATAATAATAATAATAATAATAATAATGCCATTGGGATTTTGATGGGGATTGCATTAAATCTGCATTACATACAACTCTCATAAACTTATTGACAGGTGAAAAAATACACTCAAATTTGTCTTTGGGCATGAGTGGTATACTTCTCAGTTTATACAGCAATACTCAGATCAGTGCCTAGCACAATATCAATATTTAATAAAATTTGGCACATGAAAAAATAAACTAACTTTAAAACATTTTCAAATATTTAGTTCCAAGTTCATTTTTTTTCTGATTATTTTTACACCAAATCTAACTTTCTATGTGTGAAGTCAATATATGATTTACTTGGTTTCTTTTTGCCAAGATTTTTGGCTTAAATTCTTTTAATATTTTTTATATGTAACTGTATTATAGAAGAAAAAGGCTTGCAAATTTCCACATACCACACCTTTGTTCATTATGAAAAACAAATCAATGTACCAGTATGTTGCAATAAAAATGAGCATATAATATTGTTTTGACAGCCAAGGATGAAGAAAGACAAAATTGAAACCAATATGATTTAGTCATTTCAAAGTATAAGGCATTTTACATACATGAATCCACTTATCTTTCTCAACATTCTTATAGTTTATATATTATTAACAACCCCATTTCACAGAACAGGAAGCTGAAGCTTAGCCTGCCAACATATGAAAAGGAAAAATAGTGGATATAGAATTCCAACAGATCTGACTGACTCAAAACCATTTACTAGTTTCTGATTAGCCATGCTGCCTCATAAAATTTTACCCAATGTTAATATCAAATGTGTACATAGCCAATGTACCAAAATTAAATTATTTACCTGATACATCTAAGGAAATGCTTTCACAAATGTGACATCATGATAACTGAAGCAAAGTTTTGGCTGGTAGAGACAAGTAGAAGTCTTAAATATTCTAATATTTACATTTAAGCTCCTTTGTATTTTGATCATTCATTTCAAGTGATGGAATTAGAGCCCAAATGATCCTATAGGATGTTATGTTGTTCATTCATAATGAGCATTTGCTACCTTATTGGGTTTTACTGGCAAGTTTTCTTTGTTAATCACTGTTAGACACATGTATATTTTTGAGATATACAAGCCATGCCTCCTAAAAAATTAATTCCATAAATTATAATTACTTCAGAAAAGTTTTCACCATACTATAAATATAAAACATCATGCTTTTGCCTGCGTTGTAAAATATCCTATGATGCCAGGGGAAAAAGAAACAGATAATGCTCTTTACTTTATAGAATGTTTCAGAGTCATTTGTTTTATAGATAAATTAAAACTATAATGCAGTTTCTTAAAAATAAAATATGTACTTTGGGGGAAAAAGAAAACAAAAAACTACAAAATATTTTTTCTACTGACACTTAATTTCACCAAATTTAAACCAGAAAAGAATAACATATTTGTGACATGACATTGCATTGCAAAAGAAAACTGTAACATGGTGGATTTTTTTTCCAAGAAAGCATTCCTGAGAACAACATAGCTTAGAGAACACATATAAGTGCCTAACACAGAAATAGGTATGTGTTAAGCTACTTCATATTTGGCCTATACATCAATAACAGAAAGGGTGTAAATGGGAAGATGCTTTAAACATATCATGTCAAATGCATATATGGTTGTCAGCTACTGGAGTTGAGCCAGAATCCTGTGTAAATACACACACATACGTTTGTGTGCATGTGCACACACACAGAGATAGAGATAAAGATAGAGAGATACAAGCAACTCAATGAAATCTCCATCAGGTATATTATGTACAGGAAGAAGGCAGCGTGAGCAGAAAACACTGAAACAAAAAACTTTATAATAATGGAGAGTTCTGATCAAGATGGCAGAATAGGTAAATGTTGTGCTTACATTCTTCTAATGACCATGTCAAAATTATAACTAAACTACAGAACAACCATCATTGAGAATTACCTGAAGTCTAGCTGAACCAAATCTTTAAAACTGAGGACATATAGAAGAATCTACCTCGAAATTGGTAGGAGGGGCGGAAACTGGGATCAGGCTGGTCCTACACCCACAAGTGACCATTAAAAATCGAGAGTCAAGAGGGATATCTTGGTTTCAAATGACCCACCAGAGGAGCGGGGAGAGGTAGGGGTGCTAGCCCCACACCAGGCTCCCCAGCCCTGCATTTCAGTGCTGTGCAGGGAGGGAAGTCCCCACAACTTCTGGTTGTGAAAACCCGTGGAGATTGCGGCTGAGCGAGACAGAGGGCAGCTGGAATCCCAGGCGTTCCTCATAAAGGTCCTGCACAAGGACATACTCGCTGACAGACCCACTCACTCTGAGCTCCAGCACTGGGGCAGCAACTGGAAAGAAGCCAGGGACATACAGGGAGGAATGGAATTGTCTGGTTTTAGGGTGAGAGTTGAATGGGGCAGCTTTCTCGCAGGTGGAGGAGCTGGTGGGAGCCATTGTTTCTTTGTTGAGCCATCCCCTCTCTGAGCATGCAGACACAGGCAGCCACCATATCTTAGTGTCCATCAACCTAGCTAACACCATTTATTTTCCCTGATTCCCTGAGACCACATCCCACCCAAATTTTGGGCCCACCCAAGCAGCTTCCAGTGGCTTTTCCGTATAAACAGCTTGTTTTGGATCATGCTGTGGTCTTTCCTAAAATTTCTCAAAGGTTCTCAAAACCCAAACAAGCAGCATTTGGCTTTGGCATGTCCCATAACTCTGGCTGGGCAACCGTTAGCCCAGCACTAGTGACAGCTGGTGTTGGTTCACTACTTGGCCTCTTGAGGTACCTCCAAACCCAATGTGGGTGACAGCCATCTATGGATTGCTTTGTGGCCCATGCCACATCTCCCTGGGCATTAAAGATTGCAGCAGAGAATGAAGTTATTAATGTGTTATTATTCTTAAAGCCAATTGAACACATAAACATCAATACTACATGTGAATTAGCAGAAATAAGCACTAAGACATCACATAGTATTAGGAAAAAACCCTCATCTCAGAACAGATAATTCTACAATTTACAACTACAAAAGCAGCAACAAAAATTAGACATGGATGTGGACATATAGCTATGTAATAAGATTTTTCATCGTCATTACAATATTACATTCAAAATAACTGGAGTGAGACCAGCCTTGGTATTCCTTTTGACAGTAATCACAACCCAAGAAACAATAGACTAAACTTGCATAAAATTATTAACTATTATACCCAGTCATTTCCCATTCATATACAAACTCAAGAGTGAGGGCTTCTCAGATTTTTGGTCTCAGAAAGTTCATTAGCTCAAGATTTCATCTGCAGGCTTCAAATACCTGACAGCTTCCCTTCGAAAGAAGAAATGTACAATCTATTTGTTTTCACTGACTACTATGAGATCTTAGATACTTAGATAAGTAAATAAGATCACCAACTACTACTGAGAAATAAATTTGCTATTTATCAGCTTAACTAATAGAATTATTGATATAAAAAGGTCATACATTTTCAATATGAAAAGAAAATCAGGTAGCTTAAAAAAGACTTTAGGCTTGTAGATTACCTTCTGAAGAAAGGGTAAGAATGGAGGGATGTATATTAAAAAAAAAACAAAATTCCTGGTATTATAAGACCTCAAAATTGGTTTTTATAACAAAAATAGATAAGCATAGAACCTTGAATGCAAATCATAGTAAGCTGTAGATTACAAAAATGGCCACAATTCTTTGCAGTATCTCCCATCGATAGGTAAAGTCTATTTCCCCACCCCTTGAATCTGTCCGATGTGCTTGTCCAATAGAGTGAGACAGAAGTGATGCGGTGTGAGTTCTGAGCTTACGTCTCAGAGAGCCCTACAGCTGCTGTGTGAGAAAGTCCACCTGTGCCTACTATAGGCCAGGGCAGTGTGAGGCAAGAAGGGTTTTCTGGAGTTCCTATCCTTTTTCACAAGAAAATCACACAGATTTTAGAAGGCATAAGAGCCTCATAGTTGCTGGAAACTCCAGAACTTGCTAAAGAAGGATGAAATCAAGAAAGAAAGTCAACTCAGTACATGACATGCTGGCCTGTAAAATAATTCTTATCAGCTAGTGGAATTCATGTCATCTACTTCCGGAACAGCAAGATGCCTGTCAATATAATTATTGAAAAGAGATAATCAAGACTTAGGCATTTTTAAACAAATTTATAAGGAAACAAAAGACAAATACACTTCCAAAATAAAAGAACCCTTTAAAAAAAAACTCAGAAAAAAATTAAGTAGCATAATCTAAAAATGCATAAAAAGTGATAATTGAAAGATGCTGTTCTTTTGATGATGCACCTTTAGGTATTTAGGGATTAATTATCAAAATTGCATCAAAATGATAGATTGAAAGCATAGATAATACCATAAACTACAACTTGCATGCATCACTGGATTCCTGTATTGCAGAAAATAAAATATATGAGTCTGTGCTTTTGCAACAAGCCTTCTCACAAAAGTCTTTTCTACTTTAAAAAGTAGAAAACAGAAGAAAAGCAAATACCAGATATTTATTTTCATTACATTATTCAAGGATAACAACTGCTAAAATCAGCATTATTCTTTCAGTAGTTTTCTGTGTATATTTAAAGGAAACATAATCTCCAAACCCTTACTTTTTATCTCTTTGTTTTATTTAACACAGCCCAGAATATGCTCAGTATTTAAACTCTAAATCTAGTGTGCATAGTTTCTATGCAAAAACATTGTCATATATTTGACAGGAGTGAAAATTGCTACTATCTTTAGAAAGGAAAATTTGTCAATGTACATTAACATTTTTAAATGTGTGTACCATTTGATTCAGAAATTCTGGGAATTTACCTTAAGAAAACAATGACAAATAAATGCAAAAAGTGTGCTACAAGGATCTCATTATTTAAACAATAATTTTTTAAAGCATGTATATCCAACTAGAAGGCATTGCTAGGTACTCTTTAGTCAACGGAATAGTATTCAACCATTAAAAACAATGTTGTGAAAAAAAAGTAATGGTATTTCCATGTTGTGATATATTAAGTGAAAGAGTTAAATATCAGGTTATCTAACATGACCTCATTTCTAGAGCATTTTTTTTCATTTAACATACACTTACCATGTACAAAGCTCTTTATAAATAATAACTCATTCAACCTTAAAACTTCCCAACACCCCTGTTTTTTTCACTGTATCAATAAACACACTGAAGAATGGACAGGCTAAATAATTTTCCTGAGGTCACACAACTACTAAAAAGCAGACATTCAAACCCAGCCAGTTTACTCCAGAGTTGCTACTTTTAATACACTATGTTATGTTGCTGCATATTCATCTCTGTGTGTATATGTGTACATGCATATTCATACACATGTAAATTATTTGTGTTTGTGTAAAGACATGCTTAATATATGTGCATACATGATTGTAACCATTTTTAAGTATGTTGTACTTTTTTTTGCAACTTATTTTAATCTAAATCAAGTTACATGACTAAGTTTTATAGTCCAAAATACTATCAGAGTCTGCTAAATTCATTTAAAAGGTTATAGGCAGCGATTACTAACACTTTATATTATATAATATTGATGGAATACAGGGAATTATCCATCATATTCCCTGTAGCTGTGGTGAAATTAAAGCATGAGAGAAAGAGGGTGGAATACCACTGATGTGCATGATAAGTCGTATGGACTTTACACAATATTTTTGCACATAGTCCTAAGTAATACTTCTTATAAAACTCTCTCAGGTAAGTATTATCCTTCATTTACACTGAAAAAATTGAGATTCAGACAGATTCACTTCTCTGGGTCACACAACCCTTAAATAGACAAGCTTTTCCTTTCGCCAAGTTTCATGTTCAGTTTTGTTGTGTGTTTTTCAGTTCAAGCCTACAATTCTCTCCATCTGATTGAAAGTTGAGATGAGATCCAGAATTTTCCAAAGTGCCTCACTGAAAATAAATTGCTTTCCACTAGAAAATGTTGCTTTTTTTTCAATTCTAAAGGAGTGTCTGATATTTTAACCACCACATGTGTGCTCCCCCTCCTCTCAGCATTATAACTGGTATAAATTTATTCTTTGTGAAACTGCTGTATTTAATAGGAATGTCTAAGATGCCTTCTGTGATTGTTCCAACATGCTTAATTGAACCAAAGAAAGCATTACTGTGAACTACTTTTATTAAGGCAACAAATTTTAGAATAAAACCTGATGCTATTCTTCTCTTAGTTTCAATCAAAAGGCAGCTCCCTCAAAGCAGCCCTAGTAACTAACCAAGAAAAAATGAAGTAGTTTAAATTGTACCATGGGTTGGTTATACATACATGTTCAGACAATGAATTTCTTAAAAATGCTAAATAGCACATGCTTTCTTCTGTCAATTTTTAGAAGTAATCTTTCTGTCTATCAATGATTTTTTTTTTACTAACTTATTTAACCAAATGTCCAGAAACTCAATGTAAAATCTAAGTATAATCTTTGAGGTCAATGTGAAATAGTTTACAATATCAATTAACTTACTATCTCTCAACTCTTCTTATTCTGATACCATAAGCTTTAACTTAATTGATAATTTATGATATTAGAAACTGTACTTGATCTTTTCATGGTGTATATATTAGCAACTGGAGGCATAATGAAAGGCTTCAGCAGATGGGTTGGATGTTGAGTGAGCTAACTGATGTTATAGCCTTAGTTCACATGGAACCAGAACTACATCTAAAACATGATTGACTAGTATATCAGGAATAATATTAGTTAGTTAAGACATGATGCTTCTCTTGTTAAAAGGCATGCACATTTTGTTTCTATTCATGAAGTAGTTCCCTGAGCTACCAGTTATGCAAGATTTGTTTTGTTCTCTAGGCATTAGATAAATCCAGTTAAAAGCCGTATTATGCAGTTGTGTTCTAAAAGTCAGTGTCACAATACTCTACAAATTTATTTATATATTCACCCCATCCTCTTAATCTGCATTTAGTGACACATTTGCTGGTAAAAATCTTTATATTTGGGCTGTCCTGCATTGTACATGGATTGCCATAAGAGAGGAGATGGTAGTTACCAGACTTGCAACTAAATATATGAAATTATAAGGTAGAATATAAATTAGGAAAATAACAATTCTTAGGCTAATGGAGGAGTTTATTTATTAATGTGATCTGGAAAAAAATAGTAAATAGATAAATAAATAGAATTTGATGTTGTTTAAACTCTAGGGAGCTGAGGTCTTTGGTAAATATTCCCAGTTCCCATGACTTATGGCATCAGGGAAGTTTGCACTTCCTAGCCTTCTTGTAATTGGGTGAGGCCATATAACCAGTTCTAGCTAATGAGCTACTAGTATCCTTTCCAGACTGGGGCATTCGATTGTAGATGGCCAAGGCTGTATTTCTACTCTGACATAGAGACTGGGAATATAGGAGAGCTGGATACCTGTTGGACTATGTAGAGTAGTTACTATTAATGACCTGGAAGACATATAGCATAAAGATGAAAAAAGTATTCTTTTAAAACATGGATATTTAGAGCCTACTTATTATAGCAATATAAGCTTGCTTATCTTGATCTATACATAAATTGGTACCTAGAAATTAAGTACTACTATCAAAAACCTAAAATGTGTGCATTGCTTAGAAGCCGGGCTATCAGTGGTAGAGAAACTGATATGCAATGGCTGAATGATGAATAATCATGTTATTGTATTATGTAGTGGTAAAACATTTGGTGAAACTGTTTCCTATAATAACTTGCCAGGCAGGTAATTCATCTGATGATAAATATGATTACACACTGTGCACACTCCCAAATATAATGATACATTATAGGAGAAGAGATGGGAAAACAGGTTAGTAGTACGTGTTGGTTAATGTTGGAGGCATTGACAAAGTGTTGTAAGAATGATGAGAGGTCATAAAAAGGATCACCTGGTTTGCAAGCAGGACAGAAAGAAAACAGTGGTGAGAAATTCACAATTTTGTGTGTTTTCTTAAAGCAATTACTTCTCATACCAACCCAGTAAAAATGCAATGGAAATGGTCACTGAGTAACAAAAACCTATTAGAACTCACCCTATGCCCAAGAGCAAATAAGGGGTATGGCTGTCACATCCACTATTAAACCTCTAAATGAATTAATGTAGCACCCAGTAAATCTTTTCAGTTGGAAAAATAGCTCAGAGAAAAGGGAGTGATTTACTGGGAGCATGCTAAGAAAGTTGTTAGTCCTTCCAGGGAACATGCTCTCCAATGCCCACTTCATACGGGGCCATGGAAGTTAATGAAAAAGAAAGTGCCTGTTAGAGGGAAGAGCTGAAGACCAAGGAGAACAATGGACGGGATGCCTTCCCAGAGGACACCAAGGGGCACAATCTCCCACCTGCTGTACAGTGTACCTTCATTCATCTGCCAATCTGAATTTCAGACTTGGTATGGAACAGTGCCTCTTCTTTTTGAACAACAACAAAATATTGTGGTTGTCTTGACCCCGTTTCACCATTATACATTGAATTTTTAGTTTATAGATTTCCAAACTAAAACTAATCCTTTTTGTTCATAGATTTCCACATTAAAATGAATCCCATTTGAGTCTGATACAGAAGCCATCATAGATCACCCAGCGATTTTAAATTTTACTTTGATCCTGTGACTGAATCTGGGAACTTTAGATGCCTCCCTTATCATGTGGTTATGAGACTAATGGAATATTTTGGAACCAGAAGAATAGACTTCTTCAGTAATTATTGTTGTTTATCACATTTTCCTTTCTCAGAAAACAACATCAGTGAGCCTTCTTGCTCCCTGTGTGTTGAAAGGCCCACGTAGCCAGTTATTCCATCACATACAGGCTTTGCATTATGCCTTTATTAGGTAGCACAGTAATTCTGGCAGCATCCTATCTTTATTTCCTAACAGTAGTGCACTTTATTCTCCCTACAGTTAAATATGAAATGCAAAATGAGCTGCCCACCTGTATTATCTGTAGGACTAGCACACAGTGGTCAAAAATGAGATAGTTAATGAAGAAGAAAAGGAAATGTTCAGAGGCAATATTCTTAGGGCCATTGTTTCCACAGGAAACGTTCTCCTCTCTAAGCTCCATTTTCTGATTGGTGGTAACAAAAAGATTACTGAAGCAATAGGAACTTAGGGTTATTATCTATTTGGGGAAATCAACTTATTACATGTCCTGTTTTATGGGGATTGTTCAGATAGTCACTATTGGTAGATAAATGCTTAATCAGGAGGAAGGGAAGAGGGTGGTAAAGAAAGGTAGACAGAGAGAGAGTAAGGGAAGACAGAGAAAAATAAATTTGCATAGCAGAAATTCCATTTAGTCCCTAACAAAACGAGAGGAGGCAAAAATCTATCATGATGTAAGGGCATATGTGTGTGTGTGGGGGGGTGAGCAATTGATGAGACTTATACTAGTTTAACATTTTAATAATTCAGCAGTAAATTAAAACAAAATAATAAACTCAATTGGTTCCAGTTATAAACAAAAGAAGTTGTAACTTATGTTACAGGAGTTTTACACTAAATCTTTGAGTCTGTTGATCAATTTGTAATTTATATTAATATTGCACACTTAGCACAGTTTTGTACATTGTCTGACCACTCTTGCATTAATCACCACCCTTTTCTATAGGAAGAAGACTGCCACAAGAGACACTCAAACCCATGTCTCCTGATGCTCAGTCCATTGCTCCATGCAATAGGCCTACAATTACGAGGAACTAAGAAGTATTTATAAGAAAAGCTATAGTGCATAACTTGATATTGCCCTTAACCGAAAACATCTTCAATACTAGAGGGAAACAGGCTCATTTTGTAGTTCAATCAAATATGGGATCAAACACTGATAGGGTCTTTCTGGTCTACACACTTCCAAGTTATTCAGGACAATAAGTGAGTATCTGTCCATACCTTAATGAAAACACTTTGTCTTAATATGCTGCATAGAGAATATTCTGTGTACAGTGGCAGGAAATTCACAAGCAGGCTCATCCTTCCTTTCTTTCTAGTTTCTCCCACACACCACTCTCCCTTTGTCAGCTTCTCATTAAGCAGCCTGTGTACATGAACAAAGCCATTCTGATGGCCGACAATGAGGAAAACAGAGATATGCAACAGGGTTTCTATGATTTGTCAACCATAACATGAAAACACGTTTCTGCTTTTAAATAAAATTAAACAATTCGCACATGAGGAAGTTTTCTTCACTTTTATGTGGAAATATTCAAAGATATTATTTAGGTAAGTTTTGTCGTTTCTCTTCCTATCTCCTATTCACAGTACCTTTTTTTTTTCTTTTACTTTCTATTCTCAAGAAACTCTACAAATATTCATGGCAGCCACTGGCACCATTTTCCCCATGGGAATGGTCATAATTTAGTTATATCTAGTGAGGTATTTTGAGGAAAGAGTTCAGTCAACAGAGCTTCCCCATTATATTAGGAACTGAGAAAGAATAACTTGAGAAGGGTATACATTCCTTGGTATCTGAAAAATCTATTTCATTAATATGAAATGCTAAGGGTGCAAATTAGCCTATTCTTGTAATTTGGTCCTCTGCCCATTAATGTAAGCTCTAGAGAGAGCAATGATTTTCCATATTAAAAAATATATATATATGGAAAAAAGCCATGGACCTTAAATTGCAAAGTAAAACAAACAAACAAAAGTATTAGGTGCATTTCCTCTTTAATTTTGCTGATAAACAATTCTTAAACATTATCCCCATGACGATTTGTAGTGCGTGCTATTAGGAAATCCAATTAGCTATTCAAGGCTGTATTTGCAAAGAAACGGTTTGCTTAATAAAGAAAAATAAACAATTGACAATGTGCATTTTCATTTTGTGGCAAGTAACCTGTGGATTTTATGTTTAAAAAAATTAGCTTTGCTGTTAATAATAAAAATTATAATGTCACACTAAAAGAAAATATAATAGTAAAAATAGCCATTTTTCTTTCCTTTTGCAGAAAATAAGTTTATCTGTTTTCCTTTTATAAATATCCAGCAAATTATTGCGCTGACCAAGTGGCTCAGTTGGTAAAGAGCACAAGCTCTGAGCAACAGGGTCGGAGGTTTGATTCCCACATGGGCCAGTGAGCTGCGCCCAAGCTGAGTTGCCGCTTAGCTGCCAACAGGTGGTAGGATGACTCAGCTGGTGAGAGCTCATGCTCCTAACAACAAGGTTGCCGGTTCGACTCCCACATGGGATGGTGGGCTATGCCCTCCCGCAACTAAGATTGAACATGGCACCTTGAGCTGAGTGGTTGTGAGCTACTGACAGGTGGCTAGATGGTGACTGGACTTGGAGCTGAGCCGGGTGCACCCTCCACAACTAAGATTAAAGGACAACAACTTGGCTGTTCCACTTCCCCAATTCCCCAATAAAATCTTTAAAAATAATAATAAAAATAAATAAATAAAATAAATATCCAGCAACTAAAATATAAAGTGATGTATAGGAAAATTATTTATCCAATATGTTGCAATTAATCACCATGTCCTACTTCATATTCATCCAGACTTCTAATACTTTTATTGGGCCTTTGATATTAAATTTTTATAATCTTCATTTTTATTACCCATTTTGGATATACCATGTATAAATAAACCATGATTGATTCTGGGTAAAATATGTTTCACAGATAGGCTTTGTACATACAAAGAAGTTTTCTTGTTTAAGTCTGAAAATTACATAATTTAATCCTAAAATAAATTTATAATTTTTGTGGAACAGTTATAGTGCCATTTTGTAGATTACCACACATACAATATGTGTAATTTCTATTCACATGTCTCTAAAACTGTGGAAGAACAAGTAACAAAGATGCCCAAGATTAGGGACAATTAATGAAGTGTGATAGTACATTGGACACCTTCAAAAAGTCAATATTATCAATCATGTAAGTAGGTTTGTTGTTGAAAGGTCTGCATGATACCAATTCTATGGCATTAGAAGGTCACATCTAGGATAAAGTTAAAAGATATATACAGATATAGAGATATACAGATATAGATATATAGATATAGATATAGATATTTCTGCCTATATATAACTTTGCTGTTGACTCTTGAACAACACGGATTTGAACTGTGTGGGTCTATTTATACACAGATTTTTCCAATAAAAACCTGTACAGTTTTTGTTCCACAGTTGGGAGTCTGAAGATTCTAAGGCCAATAATACTCATTGATCTATGCCAGTTAATAAAGGGGACTTGAGCATGTGCAAGTTTGGATATCCATGGGGGTACTGGTACAAATACCCCATGGATACTGAGGGGCAATTAAGTTTTTGGTAAGTCAAAGTTACATGTGAATTTCTGATTAAACAAGGGTTAGTTAGTGTCCTAAAACCCACATTGTTTAAGGCTCAAAATGTATATTCTATCTGTCTTCATATTCATATTTTCTCTATATATAGTCATATTTTGACTGCAGAATATTCAAATTAGATATTATGTCAATGAAAATTAGAACTAGGATTCCTTGAGCACCTAGAAGTTATTTTAATCTAAATACATATATATATGTGTGTGTGTGTGTGTGTGTGTGTGTCTGTGTGTGTGATAGTAGTTAATGCATTCTTATTTCTGTATTGCATTCCATTTATAATTGTATCTTCATAATGGATTGACCTTTTTGTGGTTATTATTTGTACCAATGATATTTACATTAAGTGGAGGGCCGGCCGAGTGGCTCAGTTGTTTAAGAGCTCACTCAAGGTTTGAGCTCTGAGCAACAGCGGTTCGAGTCCAGCCCAAGCTGAGCAGCCGCTGAGCTGCCAACAGGTAGCAGGATGGCTCAGCTAAA
>NW_017731737.1:594714-648680 GCF_001890085.2 Hipposideros armiger | reverse complement strand
CTGCTGTGTTCAATGTGCTTTTAATCTCACACATTTCTATTTCCATCATTGTATTTTTATTCCTAGAATTTCCGTTTTGACTTTTTTTTATATATGCAAGTTTTCTGGTCAAATTCTTTTTTTGTTATTAGTTTTTCCTGATTATATAAAGTACAGTTATTTTAGTTTCCTAGTGATGAGTCCAATAGCTCAATCACCTATGGGTCTCTTTCAGTTTTCTGCATTATTTTCCTTCATTCCATTTCTTATTGCAGTGTTGTTGGTTTGTTTGTTTTTATTGAACACCCTAAATATTGCAAGAAAAGTATTGAGGCTGTGGATGCTCTTATCTCCCTGCAGAAAAGGCATATCTAGTCTAGCCTCTGGCAGTTCCCCAGAGGCAGTTCACCGCCATCCAATTTGGGACTTAAGCTACGAAAGACTGGATTACAGTCTACAAGTTCAGACAATTAAGTTCGAGAACTTGTTGCAACAATGTTGCTAAACTTTATTGATATCAAAGGGGTTATTTATTATTAATTTGTACCAACTGGACAAACAGTTAACCAAGTTTACTATTTGGAAGTGTTGAAAAGGCTGCATGAAAAAGTTAGACGACCCGAACTTTTCACCAACAGTTCATGGCTCTTGTATCATGACAATGCACCAACTTACACGGCACTGTCTGTAAGGGAGTTTTTAGCCAGTAAACAAATAACTGTATTGGAACACCCTCCCCACTCACCTGATCTGGCCCCTAATGACTTCTTTCTTTACCTGAAGATAAAGGAAATATTGAAAGGAAGACAGTTTGATGATATTCAGGACATAAAGGTAATACGACGACAGCTCTGATGGCCAGTCCAGAAAAAGAATTCCAAAATTGCTTTCAGGGGCGGACTAGGTGCTGGCTTCTGTGCATAGCTTCTCAAGGGGAGTACTTTGAAGGTGACTGTAGTGATATTCAGCAATGAGGTATGTAGCACTTTTTCTAGGATGAGTTCGCAAAGTTAATTGTCAGCCCTCAAATGTAAATCTGAGTTGCCAACATTAGCGCTATCCCTAAAATGTAGCTGTCTAAGGTTCCCAGTTGAGGATATCATTTTACGAGTATCTGGTTTACTTCATTTGCAGGTCTCGATCTCCAATTTTTGTATTCCCATCATGGCAAGACTACAGAAAATTCTGGTTTTCTATAATCTATTACCCTTTGGAACTTAAAAAACAGCAAATACTTTATGGAGAATTCCATATATGATCTTTGCTCCAATCTCCTGGCTCTCTAGATAGTCCTGAACTCCATGTTTTATCTCACTAATCTCACAAATATCCACAAAGTCTGCTGGCTGGCTTCTCTGCCTGCTAACACTTGCCCTTTGCTTAGCTTCTCAGTCCCAGCCCACAAGCAATACTGGTAAATATTGAAAATGAAAACACATCACATAGAAATCAGGGTTCATCTCAATGGATTTTCTTCTTTGGGAGGATCTTGGTCCCTAAGGCCTTGCACGCCTCGAAAGATTTCTAATGCTAATGATTTCATCTTTTTCTCTTTTTTACATTTTATATTTTATCTAAATTTTTTAGATTGAAAAGTTGTGTCTTTTACCTGAATTTTTTGATAGGCTTGTTATCATTTAAAAATTTCTATTATAATAAAATAAACATTCTCAAATCTTTAGCAATTCTACAAAATAGGTATTATGTACATTCTTAAAACATTCAAAGATTTATGTGACTTCTCTGATTCCGAAGCATCTTATACAGCTTTCTTTCTATAAATATAAACTCATTCTTCAAAAATAAAGATTAGTACTCTTAACAGAGACCACCAAAAAATGGCTGGGCATAGTTAGCAATGCTGGCATATCAAAAATATTCAACATCCTTTCAATATAAACGTGTGAGTTAAAATTATTTCAGGACACACTCCTTATTCTTTGTCATGTAGGACTACCCCTCATCGTTTAACTTACTATTTCTATACAATAAAAAAAAATATTGTAGTATGATTGCATTCATCTTTGATTTAATCATCCTGTTTCTTGTTGTTGTTTTTTGTATTAATAAGACATTTATTGCTAAGGGTTTCTACTCTACCTTCTTTCAAGTGAGTTCTACATAAAACCAAAAATCATATGTTAAAATATTATATGAATTAGGAATACACAAAGAGGCAAAATTTGACTTTTATGACTATGTTAGCTATTTATT
Source organism: Hipposideros armiger (assembly GCF_001890085.2). NCBI lineage: Eukaryota > Metazoa > Chordata > Mammalia > Chiroptera > Hipposideridae > Hipposideros > Hipposideros armiger. The sequence continues at coordinate 646,487 of NW_017731737.1, read as the reverse complement.
AAAATAAGTGGTAAACGCCCTTGTCTTTGATTGTTTTAAGTTTACTTCATGAAGAACAGTAAGTCTCTTTTGTAAGTTTTCTCTTCTATATCCAGTGTGATTTGGCTAACATTAACTATTGGGAGAGGCATATTTCTAGGAACCATTTTGCACATAATAGCCTCCTAACTTACAATCCAGGTAGTAGAAAAAATCATGAAAATCACTCTGTAAGACTTTTTATAATACCCTTATTTTATAAATAAAATTCAATATATTTGAAAGACATTATAGCATTGAAAAGAAGAAGAATATAGTGGAATAATCTTTCTATTACAGTAAAGTGTTGTCAATATTTTATTTTTGTAAATTCTTTCTAAATAAAATTAGTAGCCATACTGAAATAGTTCATGATTAAATTCTCATTTCCTAGTCAATTCAGTTCAATGCCCTGTGCTGCTAATATTTGGTTATCTCCTCAATTATTTTAAATATGCGAAACATTTTTACAAATGTTGATATAAACCCCTTCTCTTCCAATAGTGATTTTCTCAAGTATGGAAAGGGGATGAACATTTTTTTCTCTACTCTTCAAATGGCTATAGTAATAGGTTCTAATACCTGGAATTGTGATTGGCTTCTAATATTAATAAAAAGGTTTGATTAAGTCCACATAAAATAAGCTATATAAATACTCAGAATTGAAGACTACGATAGGAAGGCAGCATTTATGATCTGTTAGCATAGCTAATGTTAATAATAATGGTAACTAATTATCAAATAGACTATTTCAACATTCCCTAGTATAACTTCACTGTTAACTTAGGTAAAAAAAAATAAATAAGGAAAGTACAACTGCATTCTGTTTTCTACTATGTGAAAACTGAGCTTCCGTGAAATTTTGTTTATTCAATTTCACGTAGCAAAAAGTGGGACAGGAAATAAAGTATACAGAGCCCTAAGTTTATTTTTTCCACTATTTTACACAAATAAAGTCTTTAATAAAATATTAACAATATCCTCATAGCCACAACAACTTAAACATACCTCTAACTCAAAAACTAAAAGGTAAAAATGGAAAAATAAATAAATAAATAAATAAATAAATAAATAAATAAATAAATAAATAAAACATTATTGCTTTGTTCTCTGATTCCTGTCAGGGTATAACCTGATTCCCCTAAGTATGTTCTTGTAATTCAGATACTTTTAAGGATCAAAGAAGTAATATAAATTAGTGAAATAGGTCACACATAACTAACAGGGAATGGTCAGGACTGTGGGGATAATAGAGTTCATGTCCATGCAAATTCAATTTTAACAAACGTTAACCAGCGTGTGGGTAACACAAAACTGCAGACAGCTGGTGAAGAGTAGCCTAGGAAGGCAGGCAGGAGATGACTTAAGAGAGAGATGTGCTTGTCTTGGGGTTTAAGGCTATATGTGAGTAAATTCCTGATGAGATAGCTGATGATTAGCTTTGAGAAATTCTTAAATAGCAAGGGAAACTAAAAGTTAATCGACTCAGTAAAATCAATGCTATTACTTTTCTCTTAGGGTTTGGAAAGGATTAGAGAAGAGCATGTATTTAAAGGTGAGCTGAAACAATGCTGTTAAAGACAAGGAGTAGTAAAGTTCTGAAAGGCAGATATGGTACTTACGTTTGGGGGAGAGAGGCAAAGAAACATGACTGAGTTTGGAAGAATTTACAAATAGTTTTATAATGGTCTTTTTGAAGTTGTTTTCTGAATCAATCCACAGTTAGTATTTTATTTTTCTATAAAATATTCCTACCAACTGGTAATATGACAGGAAACATTATCTACGATGTATTACAATTTAATTTTAAAAAGATCTTATTCTTAGAATTGGCTTTTATATGACAAGCACAATATTTATCTCTACTTTTCTATCCATTAGTTTTAGTTTGAGTGTGCCCTTTAAATTTACATAGGCTAATAAATCCAATCCCACGGCATGTGAAATCCTTCAGTTATGAATGGGAACTGGTCAGATTCCCAAGAATTTTCATGTCTCTGGATTTACAAATCCTGAGTTCATTAAACATGTTTGTGAATCTTCTCCCTTCCTGCTGCTTCTTCATACTTTTCATATCTTAACAAGCAAGATTGAGATTTTTGAAATGGGAAGTACAATCTAGGAATGGGAGGGTGGAGAATTATGACCAGAAAATAAACCCAATTAAATATCTTGAGATCAATCATGAAATTTACCTAGGATGTTGATAATAAGTAGGTAAGATATTTAAGACCATAGATTGACAATGTAACTATTTAATTGACAAATATTTACTGAAGACATATTATGCCAAATCAATGTGTTAGACTCCAGGGATATAGTGGTTTTGTTTACCACTGTTTAAAACAATATGAAAGGAAACGGGAAAAAATGAAAAAGAAAGTACTGTAGCCATGTATCAAAGTAGGTAAATAAAAGGGAGGGGGGTGTCTAGAATCTCAAATTCTAGGATATTCATGATCTAATCTAAGAAATCTGAATATGTTTAAGTCACACAAATGCAAAACTTCAAATATTTTGTCAGCATTGGCAATCTGAAAGAAGCAGCCAAAATTCACCCTAACTAATGCTCATAAAAATGTAACTTTTTAAGTAAACTGAGCAAAGTATGTTGCTCTTAGTTGTATATAATCACATAACACCAAATCTAAACACTGATTTAAAAAATAAGGGTATTGCTGGTGCCTTAGGGGATTCTTTAGATTGATTCCACAAGCAATCTAATCAATTTTGAGGAAAGTGGACATTTAAATAGAAAAGAAAATATCATGACCATGGTAAATTTCATAGCTGATGTGCCTTCTGAGGCTGAGTTGTAAACACAGGCAGAATATGTAAATAACATCTGCTTTCATAAACCTGGGAAAAATCTTTCTATAATACATAGTGGAAATATGGTGCTGTGGGCCGGCCAAGTGGCACGTTGGTTAAGAACTGGCTTGGGATGCCAGAGGGCCCCGGTTCGGATCCCACATATTGCCAGTGACACTGCCCTCTACAGCTAAGATGCTGAACAACAGCTCAACCTGGAGCTGGGCTGCCATGAGTCCCTGGCGACAGCATAGGCTGCAGCCCCTGCTGCAGTGGGCTGTCATAAGCTACCGTGTGTAGCCAGCAGCCAGCGTGAGCGGCCAATAGCCACCGTGAGCGGCCGTCCAGAGGCCAGCGACTGATCTGCCTTGCCCGGGAAGAGCAAAATGATGGTGCCAGCTTGGGCCAGTGAAGCAACATCCTCCACAACCAGATTGAAGAACAAAACAACAGCAACTTGTCTGTTCCCCTCCCAGAATTTCCCCAATAAAATCTTTAAAAAAAAAAAAAGAAAGAAATATGGTGCTGTGGCCACATATAAGAAGAAAAAGATGTATATTCCACATATGTGCCTATATTATACATACTCACACACAATATATGGATTTTTTTGCTAAGTTAGGCGTGTATAATGTTACTACTTCCAGACTATTTGATATTCCAATTATCTGCTTCTACTAACATATGCACCGATGAAAACACCCTGGTCTACACATTGGTAAATAAGGAATTTGGGTTCATTACTAACAGTGAACAAAGGACTTCAATATAGCTATGATTTAGATTATTTTACCATTATCATACTATATAAATAAAAACTTGATAGACTGCAAGAGCTATATAAAGTACTTGAGAATTGTAAATTTTTGTACTACCTTTATATGCTATTTCAGATAAATGTTAATTGCAATAAGGTATCCAAGAAATGTCAATCTGCTTTCGATATTTCCAAGTCTGTGAATTTATAAAAGATGTTCAACTTTTGAATGGCTTTTAAGTTTCTGAGCAGTAGGGAAGTGTTACATGCATACAGTCTCAAAGTATTTATTTATTCATTCATTCATTCATTCATTCATTTACTTTTTACAGAATTCTGTTAGCAATCACGTGCTCTGTAAGTAATGACAAGATGCTGAAGCCTGGCTGTAAGAGCAAAGGTAAGGATCTGGGTGCTGGAGTGAACAACTGGCTCTGTGCCATCTCTACATGCATGCATGACAAGTATGGGTACTTTCCAGTGAAAGCAGAAGCTGTGTTTTCATTTAAGCCTCAATTAAAATAATCAAGTAGAGCATTAGAACAGAGACATTGTTAGTACATTACATTCATTAACGATTTTAGTATGAGATAATCCTTCAGTTTCATGAAACAAGTGGAGCACCTCCAGTCTTTCTATGTCCTAGGCAATTTCTTGGGCATCATTACCAACAAAACGAAAGCAGAAGGAAACATGATACCTACATCACAACAAATGTTTCCATCAAAGCTAAGCATCTATTAAATTTCACAATAGTATTGTGAATAAGACCTTTCTGTTCATAAAGTGCTAATTATTGCTTGTTATATACTGTGTTAATGCTCACTTTTCATTAGCTTCACATATATTAGTATTGTGTAGTTTATTTTCCTATGAAAAGTACGGTAGCCTATTTCATCTCTTGTCAAAAGGATTCTGTTTTAACTTCTAGGTCAAGAGCGAATCATTTTAGATTGTCTAATATGTCAATATTCTTATCATGATGCCATTATCAAGGGACAAACAGTAATGCCATATTGTGCTAGGGCTATTTCTAATTATGTCATCATTTATGAATGTTAATTTGGGAGGTAAATTCTCTTTACTAAAAAAGACTGAGCAAAAAGTCATAATTAACATAAATTTTGAATAATTTGATTTTTGAATTTTATTTTATTTTCTGGGGTAAAAACCCACCAAAAGAGTTCCAGGAAAGTAAAGTGAAATGCCTATTTTTATTTGTGCCACTGATGACTCAAATTTCCAGCATTTTCATGGAATTTTGTACAAACCTTATGACTATCTTTGGCTTAAGGGGTATGAAGAAATCTACTGACTTCCCTACTAACTTTAATTCATCAAACAAGCTGTTGTTGTTTTTTTTAATTGTTGTTTTCTCTAAAATCTGTCCCCATCCAAAAAAGGATAGAGCTCATTTAAATAAGCACATTTACCTTCGGTTTTGGTGAATGTAGTGAAAGACAGTTTTCTTACAGAGGCAAATAATTACAGTGTAGTTTGAATTACTGGGACATTCCCAGAACTCTCTCTGTGCACCGAATTCTTTCCATCAACATTAACACTCTCTCAAGTCCTTCCTGCACCCCTTACCACTCCAGACACTAAAATAATAAAACCTCTCTCTTACCTGTTTCCTCCCGCTGCTATTACCCTCCTCCATCTTCCCCATTACAAACTTTTAAATGAAATAGATTTCTAGCCGCGTCTCTAGTTTCTCAATTCCTCAATTCACTTGTCACAGTTAGGTATCGCCAGAGTAGATGCTCTGTTGAAGTTTGAAATGCAAGGTGTTAGAGATCAACACCTGTGAAAAGAAGGGGTAGACACCCGATTGGCCAAAGAGAGGAAGTGAACTCGATACTGACTGGTGGAAACACCAACCAAGTCAGCAAGAAACTTGGGAGCCATATTGCCCATCAGACTCCCACACAGGGTGAACATGCCTGCACCTTGCTCAACAACTTGGTGCAACTGCCCCTGGGAGGGTGCAGCCAGGGCTGAGGCAGCTCCCTGAAGCTGATGCCCACCTGGAAGGACTGACAGGCAGAGGCTGTTTGCTGACTGCACGCCCACTGAAGAGGGGCCTGGAGAGCAACCCTCCTTGTGTACCACATCATTATTCCATTATAGATTTACAATTGTTCAGCAAAGCTGCTCTAGCAAACATCACCCATGACCATCTCTCTAAGTTTAATAAACAATTTTCAGCCTTATGTCATTTGACCTCCATTTCAAGCACAAGCATTGTATTCATTCTGCCTTGGCTATTCAATTCCATCACGGAGAAGGACTGAGTTTACACTGTCAAGGTCTGCTCTCCAAGATACTGATACACTTCTGTATGTGCAACTCAAGAAACAGAAACATTTATATTATCCTCTGTAATTTTCCTTCAATCAAAAGGATGGATTTTTCTGCTTTGCTTTTTTTTTTTTAGTTTCTAAAATGTATAGTCCGTCTCAGGGAAAAAAAAAAATTGGCCCTTCTGTATCAGATGTGGTTAAGAAGAACAAGGTTTGTATAGCAATTACACCACAATCAATAGAAAGATTCTGCAAACCCTGATTTGCAGCAAACTCTAGGTTTAGAGTTAGTGACATTTCTTGCATTGTTCATTTGGCTGCTTTTATTGAACTATTACAAAAGTTAGGGGGAAAATGGCCTCTTAGAACATTTTAGCAATCATGGGCATTGCTTCTGGTTTCTTTGTTTCTGCCTTGTTCAATTAATTGAGATTGATACAGAACACCCAATTTCATGGATACTGCTTATTTTTAAACAGAACCATCCCATTAAAGATTACTTTGTGAAGTAGGGAAATGAAAATATGTGATAAATTACCTAGCATCAAGCCAAATCTAATCTCAACAATAGCCTGGAACAAAAGAGATTATAGTAATAGCTGCTACCTACAAAGTGTCTAATATGTAAAAGACTTATGTTACTCACTTTGCATACATAATTTGCTTCTCAAAATAATGAGGTAGGTGTTTTAATACTCATTTTATAGATGAGAAAATTGAGGCCTAATGAGGTTTATTTTTTGTTTGTTTGTTTTTAAATGTCAAATATGGCACAGTCAAGATTCAAACTCAAAACTGCATGGACCTGACTCCTTTAACAAGAAACTCAGTTCCCACTTTGAAGACAAGAAGTTGCTTATCATATCCTTTCACTTCCTGATCTCATTTGCACACCTCCCACCCATGTGCCATCCATTCTGAACTCTCTCAGCTCCTTGAAAGAGTTAGATGTTGGAACCTGGTGTTTCTTTTGTACTGACATTCAAAAACACCCTTCTCACTCTGCCCATGTCGCTCTGTTTTCTGCACTCCTCCTCTACTCATTCTTCAGATTCAATTTACAGCTCACTTGTTCAGGAACAGAATGGTCAACCTCCCAAGAAAGGTTATGATCCTCTGTATTTACATCGACAATACCTCTGACATCCCCTTTATAGCACTTACCTCAGAAACTTAGTATTGTCTTCTCAACAAACTTGAATTACTAAATGAAATACATAATCTGGGTTAAAACTCAAGAAGAGCCTAATGAAAAACCAAAATTTCCTCCCTCACTCCCAATCCTACCTCTTGAATTAATCATTGGTAAGAGTTAGCATTTTTATACTTCTACGTCCTTAATTCAAAGATATACGTGCATATTTAGAGGCTATTTTTTAAAAGGTGGGATGATTATTATAGGAGGTCTGACAATTAAGTTGTGAACTCATCCTAGAAAAAGTGCTACATACCTCAACGCTGAATGTCAGTCATCTTCAAAGTACTCCCGTTTGGGATGCCAGTGCCTAGTCCACCCTTCAAAGCATTTTTGGAACTCTTTTTCTAGAATGGCCATCAGAGCCACTGTTATATTACCCTCAGTGTCCTGAATGTCATTAAAATGTCTTCCTTTCAATATATCCTTGGGGGCCAGATCAGGTGAGTAGAGAGGGTGTTCCAATACACTTATTTGTTTACTGGCTAAAAATCCCCTCACAGACAGTGCTGTGTGAAGTGGTGTACTGCCGTGATGCAAAAGCCATGAATTGTTGGCGAAAAGTTTAGGTTGTCTAACTCTTTCATGCAGCCTTTTCAGCACTTCCAAATAGTAAACTTGGTTAACTGTTTGCCCACTTGGTACAAACACAATGAATAATCCCTCTGATATAAAAAAAGTTTAGTAACATCATTGCAACAAGTTCGCACATTTAATTGAGACTTAATACATAAACATGTACACCAGGGGTGCCAAAAAAAGGTAAACAAGCGGACACTTTGCTCAACATTGCTCAAGCAGTAGTTTGTCATAATCAGAAGTGTCTAGACACTGATAGTAACCACTTTGAGCACCTCTTGTAATTGCAGAAGTCAGATGTGACTTGTATTCATCTTTTGTTATTGGTATATATTAAGTATTACAATTTTAATAAGGTTTTTCTTTTTAAAAATGTGTATACATTTTTTGGCACCATATATATGTGTATATATATATATATATCTATTCACACATATACATATACACACACATTATTAATACTATGCATATATATATATATATATATATATATATAATTTGCATTTTATCTCAAACTTTGAGTGTTCCAATATTAGTTCAATCATCCTACTATTATTAGGAAGTCAGGTTGTTTCTAGTTTATCGATACATTAAATATCCTTGTGCATATTCTTTACTTACTGCTTCTCAGCATTTCTACCTGTGGAAGTTCAGTCAAAATACATAAGACACAGTAAATAAAGACGATGCACAAGGGTATTTAATGTAGCAGTAAACCTGCAATGAAAAATAAGCTTCAGGCCTCTACTCACCAGGTTTCCATTCAACCCTGTACCTTATATTTAGAATTTTAATTTTTCCCTTAAGGGGTTGCCCCTTAAATGGTATAAACATGAGGCTCTACCCAAGTCCACCCCTAAAGTCACTCACATGCTTCTTTACTTCTCATTTATCTTGATCTCTTCGTTGCATTGGATTCTGCTGATCTCTTCTTTGCTGAAACTTCTGTTACTCTTTAGTTTGCTGAGATCTTCGAGTAGTTCCCTGTGAATCATTTTCTGAGTTAGTCAGTTCTGGCTCTCTACTTGAAAGGTTTGGAGAATCCAAAATACATTTTTGTTTATTGCAATTTGTCATTGTTACCAACATGCTTGGGGTGATGATTGGCACAACTATCATCATTCAAGAAAACAACAACAAATTCAAAATTTTGTTTTCACTTAGTACCTCTTTATTTTCTGTGACTAAGCCTATTAATTTGTTCCATCCTTTAAACACCATATTTATTTTTTTCAAATGTTTCAAACCAGAATTTATCCATCAATCTGCACTAGATTTGTGAATCAATATCATCTTTACCTTAACTCTGAATTCTCTTGCTACAATCCAACTGACACTACTAAAGGACCTTTTTCTTAATAGCTATTTTCAAGTATTTGTTCCCACATTTAATAATTTGTTATATTATAGTATCTATCAAGCCAAGCTTAAACTCCATAGCCTAACTCAGTTATTTAACAACCCTCTTCTGTTTAAAACTGCCTCCACCCCAATTTTAATGTCAAATTTCACTGCCATAGTCATGTCCATTACTTTGAACTAGGTTTTCTCAATCTCTGTACTTTTTGCATTTTGGTCTGGGGAATTCCTTCCTGTGCTCTGTGCTTAGACTACTTAGCTGCTTCCCTGTACCCACTAAACGCCCAAAGCACTCTCCCCTGCTCGTTTTCAACAATTAAAGGTTTCGCCAGACGTTGCCAAATGTTCCCTGGGAGGAAAATCTTCTCTGTTGATAACCACTAGTTTATAACCAGAAATTATTATCAGACACTTCATATTTAAAAAGGACCTAATAGTTTTATTTTCGTATTTATTTCCCGTTCCCTCTTTAAATGTCACAGTTTCTTTTGTATTGAAAATATTTATTCTGTGTTATCTTCCTATATATTTTTTACACATTTTACTCATCTTTTCATAAGATGACATTCAAGAAGAAACTCTGAGTTCAGAATTTCATACACACTTGATTACTACCTAATCAACACTATCAAAAAATGAGGTATTCAGAATGAAGGAGCAGTTTATCTTTCCCATTTCTGTCTTTCAGTAAGTGAAATAATGTAGTACGTGAGATGTAGTTTTGAAATATAATGAAAGAGCTGAAGTATCGTGCAACTAGTAATGATATTTAATGAAGCTCAGCTCAGTCTTGCTAACATTGTTTTAGCTCTTTAATTCTATAATAATAACACTAATTTTCTCAGAAAGAAGTATTACTTTTCCTTTTTATAAATGATTCATCTTTTGGTTTTGTAAGGTAGTTTGAACTTATAGTTTAGCATAATTGAGGCCATTTATAAAAGGGAAGTAAAATGTTTCTGATAGTTACTGTTATTAAGAGAGAACAATAGTCAAAGCTGTATTATAAAAACAGGAGATTGAAGAAACATACTTAGTCTATTTAAAATCTAATTATGAGTTGAATAGAAATCTTTAAAATGTGTTTGGTTATTAAGTTCTGCTTCACCTTATTTTTAGATTCTAAGTAAGTAACTCTTGTTAAACAAATGGAATATATATATACATATATATATTGCATGTATTCATGCAATATATGAATACATATGTATGTGTGTATACATCTAAATATGTATCATACACACACAATTAATCACACTGGATGTAATTATTTATAAAAAGATGTATTTCCTTTGTTCTCTCCTATCAGATATTAAATACATATGAAAATCAAGTTTATGGACATTTCCCAGATTGTGTTGAACTGCCCCATGCACGTACATGAATTTCTATGTGTTCAGCATATGATACACAGACTGCCAATTTGAGCATTAGGAAAAATGCAACGGATTTTCCATTAAGTATGCTCCCTCAGTGAACACCCTCTGCTTTTCTGGCAGGACCCAGCAGGATCTAAAAAATATGCAGCATATTGGGAACAATAATGAATATTTATATTTTAAGAAATCCTTTATACATTCATTTTCCATCTGCACTTCTAGACCCCCGAATACTAAAATAGTAGAGGGGGTAAGGAGAACCATTATAACTCACTGGTTTAGTGGCAGGGAAATATCGGGAGACTACGAAGCAGCTGATACCTAGGCTACATACAGGCACAACTGATGCAAACTGAAGTGTATTGGCTATTTGCACTTTTATTGAACACTTCTGCATCACACGGTTTCTACAAAATAAACTTTAGTTTATATAATTGTAGAAGAATAGATGATGGAATACATAAATATTGTTTCATGAAGAAGAAAAACTTATTAAAAATGTAAAAGAAAATAAGAGATAAAAAGGAATATACTAGGAAGAATAATTGTTTGGGGGAAATAACATATTCTTTTGGCTTAGTTTTAACCATTAATACATTAATTCATAGACCTAAGAGAAAAAACAAAAGTAAGAGTGAAAAACTATGGATTAATCTATGTTGGCTAATAATAATTTACAAAGACAAACCCAAGATGCATATGGTCCAATGAGTCTCTTTTAATTAAATACTTTACTTCACAGGGCTTGTCAATTAAGTGTTTATGTCTGTTTCCTGCTTAAAGTTTCAGTGATCTATATTTGGTAGTAAATGCTAGTAGATCCTGCTTTTAAGTAATCTCCAACTATGGACAAAAGAGTGCAAAACATCTGGATGAGAACTGGAATTTTTTCTTTTTTATGACATCCTAATATTTTAGAAAATCCAGAGGTTGAATGTCACCAAGAAGAGTTGTTTATTGCTTGATTTGTTTTTTTTGTTTATAGTCAGATGGTAGAAAACAGAACTCTTCTCTTTTCTGGTAAATATTAACCAGATAAACTAATATAGAAAAACAACAATATCAGTAAAAACATACCTTTTCTAATTGATAAGCATAAGTATTTTAACAAAATGTAATAACATTTCTAATCAACATGAATGTCTCCTCAATTTGAAAATTATGCCTAATTTACATTGCCGCCAGAATTTTAACATAGTACTACAATAGGATAGCGACATATTAGAGAAAAACAAAAAGGGAAAGTTTTCAGTCTATTTTAAAGTTTTAAATCCCGGAGATGGTGACCATAATTCATTTCTCAATGTTTGTGGAGAAAGACTCCATTCCTAAGCCATGTGTATGGAATCTCAAAGCAATCAGTGTGAAATGCTAACTTTTATCTAGGAGAGACTGCAAGGGCTTATAGAACATACTCATATTAATCTTTGAACAAGAATAAAATAAACAAAAGGGAAGTTTTCTACACTTGGCAGTCAGTGTCCTCTTAAATGCGAAAGTGGGACTTGATCACATAGCTTAATTAAAGGCTGCTAGCTCCGTAAAGAAAGAGCTACCTTAAAGGAAACTGCAGCTGTGGTGCCAGTATCCTTCTGCTCTGTTAAAAAGAAAAATAATTGAACAGCAAAGACTGTGACAGAAAAGTCTGAATGTTCTAGGGACTCTCTCAGACATTTGTTTGAAGTTTTTCTCAAGCATTTTATGCCTAAGACACCGCTAGATTCTCCCTGTTGGGAGGACAGAGTGCTGGAGATCACATGCCCAGGACTGAGCTCAAGATGTGCCGCATCAAACTGTTTACCCCTTGACCTCCTCTCCCTCCTCTGTTGGGCTACACATATTCCGTTTCCTCTAGATTAAGAAAAAAATCAATTTCACCGGTGAAAAAGGCTTTTAACTTAAAGCTAAATTCCCTCAAGTTAAAAAAAAAGGACAAAATCTCTCAACTTTTTCATGAACTTCACTAAAGACCCAATTTCTCGTTACATTATGAGGAAATTTTTCACCTGTATCTCTCACTCTCTCTGTTTCTCACTTTTCTAAATTAAATAGAAATATGTTGAAAAGAATGAAACCTCTAATACCTCCATAAGTGAAAAGCCTATTACTTTCACTTTGAAGCAGTATATTCTATCACCAAAGTGTAACCTTTGAACTTAGCTAGACCTGTCATAATCTTTTAAAACACATTTAATTTCATTAAGTATTTTAAAAACATTGAATTGCATTACACTTTATCTCAAATTCTCCTGCAATAATAATTAAATGTCTGTGTTCTCATCACCATGACTTGAAAGGCTAGTGTTTACAGACTAAGCAAAAGGTAAGGAGGCAAAAAAACTAAAACCATGTAAGCATGAGAAAATAGGTCACCATATTCCCACCAAGCCCTTTTGGAGTGGTCCCTTTTCACTGGTTTGTGTACCGACCATGGCAGAATCAATTGGACTGAAATAATCCTAACATTCAGACTGTTCTCATGCTTTAAAACTCTTGCAATACAAGCAAAACTCTATGAAGTGTATTCATATTTTTGAAATTATGAAACTGGTCATGATAGATTGTGCTATAGATTGTGCTTTAGGTCTTAGTCATTTACTTTACTGGTCAGAACTCAGTAACCACCTATCCATCAACAATATGGGGCTGAAAAGTGTCTGTTCCTGCTGATAAACCAGAAATACTGGCATAATACTCGTATGAACATGGTCCATATTTAAAATCTTTCTAAACTGTCTATAAGTTTGAGGCACAGGATTTAATTAAACACACACACACATGCACATACATGCATGCATACAGAGAGTATTTTTGAGGTACTAACAAACAATCTAGAAGTCCTATCTTCATAGATAATTTCCATATTTTACAATGTGGTTTTACCCAAAGCATATTTTACCTTTTTTTATTTTCTGTGGCTAATTTGTTTGCATGATTTAAACATGAATTACCTGAAATGAAGTTTAGCTTTCCTTCTTTGAAGGCCTGGAAGCCTTAGTTATTGTACCTTTAGCCCTGAATCATTATGTCATTATATATATAGTGCCTCTAGGAAAACTATGCCCATTGACCAGCAAGCAGGAATATCTTTTCAAGTAGCCTTCTTCAGTATAGAACTAAAGACGGAACAAGTTCATAAGAATACTACAAATTTCAGTTTAATAGTTTGAGGTAGTAACTAAGTATTTAATAAATAATGAATAATTGATGAATAATTGAATCAGTATGTTCCAGAATTTTTGATATACTATTGAGGCACAAGTTAAAAGGAATGATTTCCAGGCTTGCTGTAGGCTACTCAAAAAAATTTTGCTGGCAACTTGTATTTTCCTAAAATTACACAGTGGAGCACATCATTCTCTTTACATTGAAATAAATGTTAGTTGTATTTCAAGACTGGGAATTTCATTTAAATCTTTTGTTCTTTGTAACATGTGTTACGGTATGAAGTTAAATAAATGTAAAAACAGAACATGGCTTTTTCAGCTCCAATATATAAAGATCTTGGAAGCCATCATTCTCTTCCTTAAAACAACAAAAAAATCTGAACAAACTGAAAACTGATAACTTTTCTTGGGCTGGTCAGAGAACTGAGCTGGCAGGACAAAAGAAAACAGAAATTGCATAGAGACACTGTACTCTAGTTTTGGGAAAGAGTGAATTTGTTCCCCACAGGGGTAGAAGTAAAAAATCCTGATACCTGCTAATCATATATACTGGAATTGAACAATTCAGTAAATTCATGGCAGATGTGGGAGCTAGCTTTCTCCCATTGATGGATAGAAAGTTTATAGATAAGCAAAGGTATGAGGCTAAAATGATCCATGTAATGGATAAGAGCTGGATACATCATTAGGAACTCGTGTTTTTAAATAGAGATGTAAGTGTTTACATAAAGGAATGCTTACAGATATGTGTGTATACATAAGTTAGTATACACACATATATTTCCTAGCTTTGCGGGCCTAGAAGAAATAATATATACCCTACTAGCAATGAGCACACTGAGCTGCTACATTTTTGGTTCATAATGCCATTTTCCATCAAGAGGAACCAGGGCTCTAATGAGAAATAGCTAATGCAAACATGGGGCAAAATATATGTAAGTTGGGCCTGACACATAGGCTAGTGCCCGAAAGTGAGGAAGTGCTGAAACAAACAACAAATAACATTGAGAGGAGTATCTGAAAGTGACACCAGATCCAACTGAAAAAGTTCCCCAGTGCTATAGCTAAAACAATTTGAACAATAAAATACAGCAGAATTAGATTATAAGCCAAGTTTAAATTAAATATCCATGAGTCTATACTGATATAAATAAATGATTGACTAATGGTGGAGAAGACACTAATATCCTGTGCAGAAGAATTCTAAGTAATTTACATACATACTCTGGCCTTAAGAAGGTGGAGTATAAATCTCTCCTTCTTAAATGTGGGCTGTGCATAGTGAATTCCTTCCAAAGAGGACAGCATGAAAAACAGGGAAACACAGTAACTCTACATTGGAGAAATCTGACAAACACTATCTCAAACAGATGATCAAGGTCAACATAAACAGTGATAAGTCATGTTGATAGTATGTACCCTTGATTTAATATGATGAAAATAGAACTTTCTTCTTTAGTCTTCCTCTCCCAAAAGACATAATCCCGGTCTAATCATGTGAAAACCACAATACAAATCCCAATGGAAACATTCTACAAAATACTTGACCATTACTTTTCAAAATGGCAAAGGGCATCAAAAACAAGCCAAGTCTGAGAAACTGTCACAGCTAAGAGGAGCCTGAGGAGACACGGCTACACAATTTAATGCGGTACGGTATCCTGGATGAAGTCCTGGTACAGGAAAAAGGTAAAAACTAAGAAAATTTGAACAGAGTATCAATTTTATTTAATAATGTATCAATATTGGTTCACTAATTTAAATAAATGAATTGTGCTAATGTAAGATGATAAAAATAGAGGAAATTGGGACATTGGGTATAAGGTATATGGAAACTCACTGTAATAGCTTTGTAATTTGTCTTTAAATCTGAAACTGTTCTAAAATAGTTTATTAAAAAATAATATGCTCAGAAGGAATGTGTGACATAATACTGTCAAAAGACCTTTTATAATCCCATACCAATATGGCTAACACACTTGCAAGGAACTACTGTCAGCCATGAACTTGACCCTTGAGGACTCAAGCCCATGGCCTAGTTCCAAAGGCAGCACAGTGCATACATTTTGAGTATAAATCAGACTGGCAGAAAGAACACAGTTGAAGTGACTCAGTGGCAAATATTCTTTAGATATGGAGAGACTTGTAACAAGAGCCCAATTTTACAGGGGAAAAGTAGAGATAATTTAAAACATCAAACAAAATATTTGAGTTATTGATTTTCGGAAGTGGGTAGATGATGATGCTCGCAAAAATTTTAATGGTTTTTACCTGCTGGCACATTGTTTTCTTTGGTTTATTAATGCTATTTGCTGAGAATGTGTCTAAGAGATTTAACACTAAGCAGTTAAATGCAGTCAAATATTTAACATATAATGCACAGAAGGTTATTTAAGCAATTATGGCATCTAAGGTTTTTAATTTTTTAATGATGTTGAATTTCAATTAGGGATTGAATACATTATAAAAGTAGCTGTTTTGTGTTTTGATTCAGTTAAAATTTTGATTAGCAGTATGCTTTAGATGCTTTTTCAATAAAAGCCCGCAACACTTTTCACATTCCTTGTGGCAAAATGAAATTAAATTCAGCCCTGTAAAAAATAAAAATTATTTAACCAGGTTTTCCATTTATTGTAAATATATTGAGTTATAGAAATCAGTGTTTAGACACAAGACACAAAGCAAAGAGCTGAAAGAAGTTATGAATGAGTGAACACAATCTATTGGGCTTACGGAATACCCCCTCTTCAGCACGAATTTAAATATTTACTGAATGTTAATATTCAGATCTAGATGTGTGTGTGTTTTGTCCCTAAAGGTCTAGGAAAGAAATGATGAATGTTGAGCTTAGAATTAAAATAGCCTATTCAGCAGGGAAGGGGTTTTTGGTGTCCTGTTATTGTTCTTTTATGAAACATGATTTATTTTCCCTACAGATTTCTTCCCTGATTCTTATGTTTCAGTGTTTAACTACAAACTTTAGATTAAAAGGGTATTCATGCATATCATAGTAAGGTATGAAGGGTACCTGATGATATAAATGTGAAATACATTATAGAACAGGGTGTTTGTAAAAAAGCAAACAAGTTGAAAGAAACTTGAATTTAAGAGGTTTTTCTAAGTTATCTAAATTAACAAAGGGGGAGAGGGGTTCAGACTTATATTCAAATTAAAATGTATAGCTCACAGATTTTTTACTTCTCTACATTAAAGTGATTTTCTTTTTTTCTTTTATAGAAATGATATATCAAGAATTCATAAATTAATTATAACACTAATTTGCATGTATTTGAAAAAGTGTTTTTTTATTCAAATCACTTCTAGAGAAAGAAGAATGTTTAAATTAATCCTAAAATATTGGTCCAAAATGTTATATGATCTTCATAAAGAGTGCTGCCCACAGACCCAGGAAAGTAGAGCCCCTGACCTGGGCCCCATATTTTCCAAGGCCTGTTTGATCCTCCTTTAACTGTGCTTTGCTCCAGTCTTTGCAGTGAAGAGCATGTTCTCTAAGATCTCACACCTGTCTGGAACCATCCTTCAAGTCTAGAAGGAGCAACCTGAGCCATTTTCCAGGTCTGCACTTGCCATCAACATTGGAGTGTGCACCCAGAGGCTGACAGTGGCCATTGGGTGGTTATTTGTAGCAGTGGGTACATGGAGCTTACACCTTCAGAAGTATGAGTCCATAGGCATGTGTAAAGAACCCCCATGAAGCAGAACAGAGACAGGCATAGGAAGAGAAAAGTCCACGGGCAGAGATCTCCATTTGTGGTCACTAAAATGTTAAGGATGGATGTTTTCATAATTAAATTTCTCTCCCTACTACATGAGTATACTAGTTTCTTCTGCGAAACAAACAAACAACAACAACAAAAAACATTTTGAACCTAACAAAAAAAGGGACACAATTTAAGTGTTTTAGACTTGCCTATGAAAATTTAATTAGTGTTGTTGTTGAACACTTTTTCTAAATTGAACTCTTCTCAATTTAATATGCATGCGAATCATTTGTGGATCTTGTTAAAATTCAGAATCTGTTCTATTCAACAGATCTCTGGGGCCTGGTATTCTGCATTTCTAATTAGCTCATCTACAGACAATATTTTGAGTAGCAAGTTTGTAGAAGACAAGGCAAAGCAAGGCTGCTATAGTTATCTCTGACTACATTATAGGGTAGTAATATTGGGGAAATGACAATTCAAATATTTAATCAATGAAAATATGACAATGCAAAAAAAGTGAATTTATTTCACCCCTTTGCTGCCAAGTCAACCGGTCACTGCAACTTGTTTATGGTTGCCTAAGGGATTTCAAAATTCGTTCTCATTCATTAATGATATTTAAACTTAAATTAAAAGAAACAATTTGTTAATTTGCATTTAGTTCTTATTTCTCTCTATAGATGTAATACAATACCACCTAAGAAATACCACTCACATATGAGGTTTATGAAACTATTTACTTTTGATTTAACTATGGCTAGGTTGAATTATTTTTCTTCTGAGGTAACAAGGATTTGTTGTATCTTTGCAGAAACAATGGAGAACATACAAAAAAATGATTCTATAATGTTGTATTAAAAATGTAAACCAAACCAAAAAAAAAAAAAAACACAGGAAAAAAATGAAAAAAAGAATGGTAGAAATTCAATCATATCAAAATTAGAAGACACACTGATGCTGAATTCTTGACTAAGCTGTAGCCATGTGGAATCCCTACCTAATCAGCAGTCCTTTATTCCCCTTCCTGCTCCCACCCTCTACTTAATACTCTCATATAGTAATTAATAAACATCAAATTAATGTTTTCAATATTATCTGTTGTGGGGAAAATTTGGTGAATAAAGACATTAAAGTTTTGCTTAAAAGAAGGTCTAATATTCTATCCGTTGAATTGGTATAGGTGTACAGGTGGTTTAGAGTATGTGTCCAATCTGACGTGGTCATCATCCAGTCTTACACGTCAGTAAATGCTAAATATTTTGTATATTCTCCTGTCCATCCTCGCTCCTTCCAAATGAGAACCCTCTAAATTTAAATGGCTCATTCTGCTATTATCTCCTTTTGCCTTAACAATAGATTATTGAAATGTGTATTAAATTCTTATTGAATATAGTCCACTACAGAATATTTTACGAAAAATTATAAAAGGTAAATCAGTTCAAATATTTAAAGGTTAACCAGAATTTAACAAATATTTTCTATCATATTGTTGTCATAAACTCCATGGAGTGAATTATCTAAGTTAATTTTCCAAAATCTCCTAGGAAAAATATAGCTAAAATTAAAATAAAGAATATTTTTACATTAATTTTAAATACTGGTAATTTTGAGTTTGGGAAAACAATTTCTAACTATTATAAATTTTATAAAAATGTTCCTAATAAGTAGGATTAATAAAGTGGAGTCAGATATAATGTTATATTTCATGATTAATGTAATTCGCACATATGAGCTTTAAGTACATGGTAAATTTATTGTCTTTTTGTCACAGACTATAACTATTATTTATTGGGAAGGAATTTGTACATTCTTAATTTATACATTCATTATAGATTCAGAAGATAATTGTATATTTAGTGAGCCGTCCACTGAATAAGTTATATATTTTAAGGATACAAGCCCATAAAATTTTAACAAATTTAATCTCTTCATGATTATAGGCTGGTGAGTGTTTGTGGTTCAACAATATTTTGTATGTATTAATTCAAACTTTTCATTAGATATTTTTTATATTATGATTAATAAATCAAAGGGACTACATTTACTATAAGTATTGATATTATTATGTGGATATAAGCTCTTTACCAAAAAGCTTAATTACAAACTAATGCTGGGTTGTAAGAAAACTAAGAACACCCTTGATAGTACATATTTATTTTGTAAACAGACACTTTAATTAGTATTCTTATAAATTGTTGTTTTCCAGTAGATTCTCCTTTACCTATGGATAAAATAAAATTATTTATAAATTAATAAACAATTCTATTTTGCAAACCTCCTTCAATTACTATAGCTCTAATTTCTATTCCATATCATATTGCATTAATTAGACTTTATGAGTCATAGTGATAAGAGAATGCACCCTTGATATACTCTGGAGTTTGAGAAAATAATCGCATTAAGTCTGTATATATTTACAATAAATTTCTTTATCCTTGTATTTTTTTTCAATAATGTCAATTTTTATTATTTTTTTCTGGTGATAAGCTCTCATTAGTATTGTTATTTTTAATTCAGAAAAATTGTACCTTGATTGCTTCTTGGATAACTGGCTGTTTCCATGGACAATATCATTCCCCATTTAGAATGCTATCATTCTTGTGTTGGTTCTCACTTCCTTGCCATAATATGTATCATTTGCCTTTGAGTTTTCTCAGTTGCCTGTGGTTTTCTTCTGCATTTTATAATATATTGATATTCTCAACATCACATATTAAGACAGACTTCATCTTGTTGACCCTTGTGTCATCAGCACTCAGAAGAGGGCCTTGCATGTATTAGAGTCAGGACATATACGTTTAATGAATGCACATATACAGTGCTATTTGTGCCCATTTCCACATCCAGTGTCATCTCTAATTCTTACAATTTCAGCTTACTGGCCATTCCACCTCATCTTGACCAGCTTTATTTTCATCCATTTCAATTTATCTTCCTATAGTTGGGACAGACTTTGACATGTTCACTTCGTCCTCCTTTCCTCAGTATGGTTGGCTTTTTTCACCTCATCCTGCCAAATACTTATCAATTTTCTTCTAGTTCCTACAGAGTAAACAGGAGAACACAAGGATGATATTCTCCTTTCCCTTTTTAAAGCCCCCAAGTTTATTTGTTTTCGCACTCATGGGCCCCAGTTTGGTAAATAAAAGGGTATGGCTAGCCTTTCACCTTTTCAGTGTCTCTGAATAGGTTAACCCTTAACGGGAAAAATGGCTCATGGTAAATTTATATAGCAACCAGCCCAGATTGCACTGTTTTGTGATTCTGCTAAACAGAGTTGGCACTTTCTACTATCCCCACTATTGGTTCTTGGATACTCAGGACAAATGGCATTCATGATAATCTTCAATTCTCACAAAGCCTTGGTCTTCTGTTGGACTTCCACATTTTACTTGTGGAAACAAAACCTTAGCAGGTGGCAGGTACCACGGGCCAATTTCATTCCGGGCCTTTGTTTCCAGGAATTTGCAGTGTCCAAATAGATGTTTTAAAATATGTGCAGTATGAGTTTCCTGCTCTGGCTGCTCCAAAAGTGTGTCATGGGAAACAGCAGACTTTGGTTTGGTATCAGTGCTGGAACTGTGGGAGAGAATTTATGTAATGGGATTATAAACAAAATGTATACCTTTTTTGAGGCTGACGTTTCATAAAATGAAATATAGATATCTTTTCTCAATATCGGTTCCACTGACTTTATAGTTAGGGTGAATTCTCCAAAGGTGCTGGTAATAATTTGTCTTACCAGTGTAGTTTCAACTGTTGTGTGAATTGGTAATTAAATAAAATTAAAAAAAAAGTATTAGCTATTTAAGTGAAAAGTCTAAAAGGTTGCGTTAAAGTTGTTATTTAAACCACAAGTTTGTACTTGGGCTCACTTTTACCCTCTCATTCTCCATAAAACTTTTATTTTTTTTTTCATAATTCAAGTTTAAAAAAAATAAGTATGGTATAATGTGGGAAATGTATAACATAGAATGCTAAAATTCTTAAATTTCCCATTCTCCGTGATGGTCATTGTTAATTTGGTATCTCTCTTGACAAATTTTTATTACTATACATACACAGCAACATTTTCCAGAGTGAAATACATAGCATTAAACTGGAGATGTTCCAAAGAACTATGCAAAATCATTAAATAATTTTAGCAAATAATTTGGATAAAATAAAATTACTTTGTGGACATACTTGTATTTTTTTGGAGCCTATAATACACTGATGTGCCTTGTAAATCTTAAAAAAATAAAAAGGATAAAATATGCAACATTTTCCAAACAATTTGATTATACAAATCACATAACTCTTTTTGTGGAACTAATATCCATTAATTAACACACTTTGAAAAACACTGCTTAGATCGTATTATATATTATTCTATAATACGACTATGCTTTTCATACAAGATAGCATTGATATTTTCATACCGATGCATTATTTTCTCAATATTTAATAATGTTTCATATTATCCAGTGGACACTTCATAATTTATTTATCAAATCTGCTACTAAGATTTTGGTTTGTTTTGTTGTTTTTCTGTTTTCTACTAGAAGCACTCCTCCAGTCTTTGTCAATTCTTTGCAAGCTGCTTGTTATCTTCTTAGACAACTTCTAGAAGTGGAATTGATAAAGAGTCAAATGTCTATCTACACTCACACTGATAGCATATGAGCATGAAACATCTTCAACACTTGACAATATTTCAAACATTTTAACCTATACTAATCTAATAGATTAAAAAACAAAACAAAATTCCTTGTTATTTTAATAAGGATTTTGTGTATCTTCAATTTTAAATAACTGTAATTTCATTTTTGTATGCTTATTATTCATTTATATTTTTTGTTAAAATATATTGCCCAAAAGTGTCATTTGTTTGATTGTTTTCCCTATATCAGCGTCACTACTTTTTAAATAATTAACAAGAACATTGTGTATTTTAAGGGTAACCTATAGTCATTCGCATACTTTTCAAATATTTTTCTGTTTATCACTTATCTTACACATTTTTTACTATATATACATATAGCATTTGTATATATACATTCATAATATTAATTATTTTAAAGTGGTCAAGAGTGTCTTATTTTTCTTAGTGTTTGATTTTAAAATCATTTAAAAATCATCCCTTATATTTCTGTCCCTTCAATTTATATAAGTAATGTTCTTATACTTACATTACTTTTATGTTATTAAATGATTAATTAAACATAAATGTGTTTTAATATACAATATTACATGTTTGATCTTTGCATCCAAATACAATATTGTACCTTGTTCAATTAGACTTATCTTGTGGGATTCAGTGCTATAATCTAATTTTGTTTTGAATATTCTGTGGTTTACATTAACAATCACTGCTCTTGGTTCTGTTTTGTTATGTTTTCCATTCAAAGTTTTAATAAAACTATACAGCATCAGAGTATTTCTTCATGCACAGACCCTCAAAGTACTCTAAGGTGAAAATCAGATAATGATCATAGGAAATTAAAATTCAGTATAAATATATAATACTGAATCTATAGTTTGCTATTGTAGCTTACTAAATTCAAAGTTTTCTGTGTCCATAATGCTTTTGTTGATTTTTCTTAAACAAATAATACTATTTGTATTTGTTACTTTCCTAAAATCATAATACCCTTTCCAAATAGTTCCCTCAATAAGTGTGTTATTAATCTTAACTAGTTCTAGCCTTTAGATAATAAAAATGTGAGAAGTGAAGTACAGATCTGGGAAAGGGGAGGACTGGTCAAACCATTTTTTTATCCTGGCTTGCTTCTCAATTGTCAATTATAACATATTGGGGAGACTCGACAATCACTAAACTGCCTCTTCATCCTTTCATTTCCAAATCCTGTGAGTATGCTTTGCAATGTTTACACAGCCATAATGTTTCTTTTCTGAAATTCTGCTCATGTTACTCAAGGGTCTAGGAAATCACCACCTGCCCTGTACACCCTCAATAAATATTAATTACCACCACTAATTAGAAATGTTGACGTATGCATTTCTAATTACAATTTAGGTTACATCTGAAGAGAAGATTTCAGTTAATTAAATATCAGAGAATATTTTCACAAGATTAAAGACATTTGACAAAGCAATCAAGTCGAAAGCATATTGTAAAAGTTTTTAAATTAAAAAAAAAGCATTATATATTCCAAACTAGAAAGACCCCTGCTTTGAAACAGGCTGTTTAACACCCTAGAGCTACCTTCCATTTCTGTAGTCTTCTGTTACTCTACATCTTGATTTGAGAGCTTAGTTAGAAAATGATTATGCATATAATTCTTTAGTATTATTTTTAAGTGTTAAAATATACCTTGTCTTACTAGGGTTCTGAAGGCATCAAGATAATGCAAAGAAAACAATTAAAATGAAGCACAATTATTGTAAAACATTTGAAAAATGAAATTTTTCTCATGTATTGAATCAAATGTCCAACTGTGGTACCATGGAGTCTTCCTGGCCAGATGGCACAAATCTTTTTTCCTCAATACTATACAGTTAATTTAGTTTTTGATGAACTCTTGATTGATGTTATAAATGCTAGAATACAATCCTATTCACTTCTACTCTCGCTGAGACAGAAGTTCTTAGAAAACTGAACCTGTGTAATAATGTTGTGTGATTGAATGGATCTAATGAGAAATCATCTTATTGGGTCTATATGCAATTGCACTATTGAATTTCTGTTTTGGCAACAAAAGTTTAGACAAATGACTATATCTGTATGCCAGGTACACTGCTATGTGTATGTAAGAGCAAGGAAGTTCAATGAAGAATTAGAATTGAGTATTATATTACATGAATGTGTGGGAGCATATTTCCTTTCTATAAATTATCATCACTTAATTTTCATTTTAAAAGGTATCCACAATTTCATTTCACTATAAATTAATGAACCCACTGTTGAAAGATAATTCACATATCTACACATCTTGAGAGCAGAGTAACTGGCAGCTTTTGTTCTGAATTATCTTGTCAAAGATGTTTGCAGAGCAAACAGCCTTGGTAGATAGTGTTTTTTTCCCAGAGCACAAAACAAGTTTGTTCTCTGTCCCGCATAATAAGGATAATGTCTCTCTGCAGTGTAAAGTTTGCTTGCAGCCTGATATAAAGATTGGGCTTTCTTAGGATTGGTTCTTCAGTTGTAAGACAAGCCCACTGCCTGCTCAATATCCATCTGGGCTTCTCCCTGTCAACCTTGTTTGAGTTTGAGAGCAAAGAGGATTGATGAAAACATAAAGATCATCTATCTGGCTATGCAGTTAGTAATAAAATCCATTGTCTCTGATCTAGGGATCTCATGTCTTCTGCCAGCATCTATGAAAACATGGCAGGCTAAGTAGTTAGTTCTCAATTTGGATGAAAACCCACCTTTCACAGTTTTTGGCAACCACATTTAGATTATATGTTCAATTCTTCCAGGCATATTTTAAGATAGAATTGAAAACAGTAAAATATATCTGGAGTAAAATGATAAGTCAGAAGGGGGAGAATCAAAAGAAGATGCTTCTCTTAGAAAATAGTAAAACTAAATACTTCATAACACTTTTTTATGAGGCCAACATTATCCTGATACCAAAACCTGGCAAGGACAACACAAAAAAAGAAAATTACTGAATATAGATGCAAAAATCCTTAACAAAATACTAGCAAATAGAATACAACAACGCATTAAATAGATAATTCATAACAATCAAATGGGGTTCATTCCAGCAGTGCAAGGATGGTTCAACATACACAAATTGATCAATGTAATAAACCACATTAACAAAATAAGGATGAAAATCATATGATCATATCAATAGATGTAGAAAAAGCATTTGACAAGATATAACATCCATTTATGTTAAAACACTCAATAAAATTGTTATAGAAGGAAAGTACCTCAACATAATAAAGGTCATATACAACAAACCCTCAGCTAATATCTTAATCAATGGTGAAAAACTGAAAGCTTTTCCCCCATGATCAGAAACAAGATCGAGATGCCCCCTCTCACCACTGTTATTCAACATAGTATTGGAAGACCTAGTCAGAGCAATCACACAAGAGAAAAAATTAAAGGCATTGAAATTTTAAATGCAGAGGTAAAATTATCACTGTTTGCAGATTACATGATCTATATATAGAAAACCCAAAAGATTCCACCAAAAAACTATGAGAAACAATAAACAAATACAGTGAAGTTTCAGGATACCAAATCAATGTTCAAAAATGTGTTGCAATTCTACATACTAACAATGATATATGAGAAAAATAAATTAAGAAAACAATTCCATTTGTAATTGGAACAAAAATAATAAAGTACCTAAGAAAAAACTTAATAAAGAAAGTGAAGGATCTAGTCAGTGAAAACTACGTAACATTGTTAAAAGTAATTGAAGACATAAAGAACTGGGAAGACATTCCTTTTCATGTATTGGAAGAATAGACATAGTTAAAATGACCACATTACCTAAAGCAATATACAAATTCAATGCAATCCCAATCAAAATCACAATGTAATTTTTCAAACAAATAATACAACAACAAACATCTAATTTGTATAGAACCACAGAAGATCCAAAATCACCAAAGCAATCCTGAGGAAAAAGAACAAAGTCAGAGGTATCACACTCCCAGACTTCTAATTATACTACGGAGCTACAGTAATCAAAACAGTATGATATTGGGGGGTGTCACTTCGAGGGGTAAAAAGTATAACTATTGCACTGTGTTGTACAGCTGAAACTAATTCTAAAATATGTGTATTTCATAATAAAAATAATTTAAAAACAAAACAAAAAAACCTTGACATATCCACTTCATAGAAATTGGATAAATGTTTAATTATGCAGCCTATTTTGTTACCTCATAGAAATTCTAGAAGGGCTTGTGTTCTAAAATAGAAATAGTACTATAGAGTTTTATGATGAATAAACCATAAACTGATGCTCTAATCGCTAATAATTTAAGAAATGACAAAACATGATAAAGTGGATAAAACAAGCAATAAAGTAAAAAGGCTTAAAAAAAAAACCAGTATGATATTGACAGAAAAAAACAAATACATACAGACCAACAAAACAGAATTGAGCACTCAGAAATAAAACCAAATGTATACGGACAACTAATTTTCAACAAAGAAGCCAAAAACATACAATGGAGAAAAGAAAGCCTCTTCAATAAATGGTGCTGGGAAAATTGGAAAGACACATGCACAAGAAAACAAACAAACTTGACTGCTATTTGACATTCTATACAAAAAAGTGACTCAAAATGGATTAAGACATTAACATAAGACCTGAAAAAATAAAATATGTAGATAAAAACATAGGTACTAAACTTTATAGGACCTTAGTTTCTGAGAGGATTTTATGAACTTGATCCCAAAGGCAAGGGAACTAAAGCAAAAATTAAAGAACAGGACTGCATCAAACTATAAAGCTTCCCACAGCCAAAGAAACCATCAACAAAACAAAAAGGCAAACAACCAAATAGGAGAAGATACTTGCAAACAATGCCTCTGATGGGGGCCAATACCCAAAATATGTTAAGAAATCATACAACTGAACAACAACAACAACAACAACAACAACAACAAATATCCCTATTAAAAAGTGGGCAGAAGACCCAAAAAACACTTCTCCCAAGAAGATGTACAAACAGCCAACAGGTGTATGAAAAGATGCTCAACTTCACTAGGTATTAGAGAAATACAAATCAAAACCACAATGAGATACCACCTCATACCTGTTAGAATAGTTGTTATCAATAAGACAAGAAATAACTAACGTTGGAGAGGTTGTGGAGAAAAAGGAAAACTCATGTACTGCTTGTGGTAATGTAAATTGGTACAACCACTATGGAAAACAGTGTGAAGTTTCCTCACGAAACTAAGACTAGAATTACCATATGGCCCAACAATCCGTCTTATGGGCATCTACCTGAAAAAATTGAAAACACTTATTAAGAAGCTATATGCACCCTTATGTTCATTGCAGCACTATACATGACAGCCGTGACATGGAAACCACTTAAGTGCCCTTTGATGGATGATGAGATAAAGGAGATATGGTACATATGTACAATGGAATACTACTCAGCCACAAGAAAGGTTGAAATTTTGCCATTTGTGACAACACAGACAGATGCATCTTGAAGTATCATGCTAAGTGAAATAAGTCATATGGAAAAGGATAAGAACCATATGATTTCACTCATATGTGGGATATAAAAAAAAGCAACAAACAAACAAATTAATAGACACAGACAATATAATGGTGATTACCAGAGGGGTATGGGGTGGAGGGAGAATGAATAGGGTAAAGGAGGTCATATAAATGGTGATTGAGGAAGACTAGACTTTGGGTGGTGAACACAGAATGCAAAATAAAGATGATGTATTTCAAATGTACATAATGTTATTAACCAATGTCACCCAATACATTTAAAAAAGAAATAGAAAGCCTAGCAATGATTTGATAGCTATCTTTTTAGATTGGAAGGATTACTATTTAAAAGAAACAAAGATTTCTTCTTTATTATTTTAGAATTCAGAAGTCACAAGAATACAAATTCTCACTTAAAACAAATAATGCTTACAACTGCTGATACTGAAACTATTGGGTTGTCGGGAAAATCATGACACATTTTTGCAATGAAAAACATAGAAAAAAATACATCATGGCCTTTCCAACAACCCAATATTTTCTAGGTTACTACAACAGTAATCCTGCTGCTGGTGAAACATAGGGGTATTGCAACATTGTGCTAGGAAATGTGGAGGCTACTGAAAACTGAGATGGAGTATTTGTTTTCAAGAAGAGTGCAAACAGAGTTGTAAAATATTACATGCTTATAGCTAATACTGACTGGCATTAAATTTATGCTAAGGGAAGCATATATCAATGTTAATACTGTAGATTCTGGGGGAAAAACAGAGGTTGATAAGAACTAGGGAAGTTAAGGAATGCTTCACATTGTTCCTTGAGTTTGAATCAGATTCACCAGAAGAAATGAGGTGACTAAGAATCCTTACTGTGTTATAGAGTGGAGCTTGTCCTACACAGGAGGAAATTTACTGGAAATGAAATTGTTGCCAAGTAATAAAGGAATTACTATTAGCACACTGAAAATATTTCATATTAGAGGGGATTTTAATGCTAGTTTGTAGTCTTATTTGCTTATCACCTGACTTCTTACAGGTGTGAACCACATATGTTCTTTCAAATTTAAGGCCATTAATAATAATTTGCAAAAGGTATGTCAATATTTTTACTTCTATATTTCATTCACTTTATAATTGATTTATCATAACCTCATAACAATGAATCATGGTAAAGAACCATTTAAGCACTTGAAATTTTTCTTAATAGATGCATTATCTTTTAAGATACCAGTTAGCTTCTTTGGCTTAGAAATATTTCTAGTTAAAACAGAAGTTACTTGTATGTCTGCTCTAGGCATCCAATAGCACGTAGAAAAAGTTGGTGATCAACAACGATTCATATTTTTCAAAACCTAATAACTACCTAAGGAAATACTGTTGATTTTAAGTTGCTTTATTTATTATTTTTTCTTTTTTTAGCTGAGCCATCCTGCTACCTGTTGGCAGCTCAGCGGCTGCTCAGCTTGGGCTGGACTCGAACCGCTGTTGCTCAGAGCTCAAACTCTTGAGCGAGCTCTTAACCAACTGAGCCACTCGGCCAGCCCTGATTTTAAGTTGCTTTAAGTGATGTCTTTTGAACTTCCTGGAAATTGGTGATCCCAAAAGAATACACAAAAATACAAATTAACAGTTCTTAAAAAGGAAGGACTTCATAAACTATTCATTTCTGAAACTATCTTGACTTCCTTATCCGTGCTGATATTGAGTGGGTATTACTAGTAGTCAAGGACCATCATCTGGCATTATCTCTAATATACTGAAACATACAAAATAAATAATTCTCTTGAATAAAGAGAGTTCGATAGTAAAATTAAATTTCATTCCAGTTTTTCATGATACGTCTTCTTAGTAAAATAGGTACTTTTATACATGTAATCAATGGTATAATTGAATAAATAAATTCATATTTGTGAGATACCTATATTTAGGGTTTATATTTTATTTCAGAGAAGTTTAGACATTACATTAAGTACTAATGATTACAAATATGAATAGGTAACCATTTAACTGTTTAAAATACTGTTTTTTTCTCTTTCTAATTCTAAATATATAATCCTAAAAGTACCTACATAAATATTTTCTTAAATATTGATTTATAAGCACATTTTAGAACATAATTAGCTCCATGGAAGAAGCACTAACAAAAGGCACTGTCTCGCAAGGAATAGAGTGACACTTTAAAAAAAAAGAAATGTATCCCAGCATGACAATTTTGCCAGGATTCGCTACAAACGTTCTGTGAACTTGGAGGCAACAAGTCATAGTAAGACTATGGATATTTCTGTTCTCTGCAAGTGCATAGTACAATATCATCTACTTTTGATTCCATATGGAGTTGAAAATATATAATAAGCATACATAAGCTTCTCTTGAGCAAAGAAGGGACAGATCTAGCTCACTAGAGAAGTTAGATTTTTGAAGAGATGAATATTTTATTCAAAAGTAAAAATAACTCTTTTCTGATTAGTGATATTTCAGGTTATGACCAATATGAAGATCACAAGTTATTGGATAATAATAGAAATTGTCAATTATGTCAATATATTCCAATGTTTTAATACATATCCTTACTTGGTGTGACTTGATTTGGATGCTTGTTCTAATTCTGTAAGAGACCTTACTTCAGTGCTGCTCCCAATAGAACTCTACAAAACCTGCCCCCAGATGGACACTGCAAAACTTCAAGGACACTGCAAAACTTCCCCCTGAAATGCTGCTTCCAAAGTCACCAAGAAAATAGTCAATGAAACCTTGTAACACTAACAAGGCGAAACTTCCCTGATAGTTTAATTTGGATGTAGCAGAGGCCAACAGAATGGAAGGCAACAAAGAAATGCCTCACATGGCTTTCATTGTTTAAAAAACCCAGTTCAAAGAATTACTTTATTTGGTTCTTAAATTTCCAAAGGTGTGATTCTTGGTGACTAATTATCCTTTGTGCTTGTTAAGTAGGAAACATACCTGTCAAGTATTCTGAGAAGAACAGATGTGATTTTCATACTTGGCTACTTCTTTTCTTAGACGTTTTCAGTAAAAGACAAGATATAAATTTTAGGCAAGACTTAGAGATACTTGTTACTCTCTTTCACTCAATAGACCCCAGTGACTACAGATTTTGACCACATTGATACATACAATGAAAATTGACTGAAAAAAATCCATTCACAAAAGATAATATAAAATGTATATGCATCTAATAACAAACCTTCAAAACATATGAAACAGAATATGTTAGATCCTGGTAACCATAGCTGGAAATCTTTGTACTACTATGTTACTGGTTGATAAAACAAGTAGAGAAATACAAAACAAAGCACTAGGGTATATAAAATTTGATTAGTATTATCAACTGATTTGATTAGTTACATTAATAAAACACTACATAACAACAAATATAGAAAAAAAACCTTTCATGTGAACACATTTGGGACATTAAACAAGTCTCAATGAATAATAGAGATTTAAGTTAGTTAAGAGTATTTTGTCTGATTAATGGTTTTACATTTTAAACTAATAATATAAGGTATCCAGAAATTTAGCAAATATCAGGAAATTAATCAATGTATCCTATACAACTTCTTGGTCAAATAAAATTTAATTTGGAGTAAATGATAATAAAAATACAACAT
This sequence comes from Hipposideros armiger, assembly GCF_001890085.2. Taxonomy (NCBI): domain Eukaryota; kingdom Metazoa; phylum Chordata; class Mammalia; order Chiroptera; family Hipposideridae; genus Hipposideros; species Hipposideros armiger. The sequence continues at coordinate 615,412 of NW_017731737.1, read as the reverse complement.
ATCAAACTTATAGAATGTAGGTAAGCCTGTGCTTAGAGAGTGATCTGTAGCTTTAAAACCCTACAAAAAGATAATAAATGTTTAAAGTGAATTATCTAAATTTTTACATTAAGAAGATATAAAAATAAGAGCAAACTAAACTTAAACTAATAGAAAAAAACAAAATGGGAGCAGAAATCAAAGAAAAAAAGAAACAATAAACAGAAGCTATTTAAAAGAAATACTTTAATCAACTCCCAGCAAGATTTCTCAAAAAAATGTTTTAAAAAAAGGAGAGAAGATACAAATTATCAACATCAGTAAGGAAAAGGAGCCTATCAGTGAAGATCTTTAAAAAAAAGATTTAAGAGGGTAAGATATTATGACCAACTTTGTGTGAATAAATTTGACAATTTATATGAAATGGAAAAATTCCTTGAAAAAATCAGCTTAGCACAATTGACATAAGATGAGATAGAAAAGATAGAAAAATCTAAATAGCCACATATCTAGAAAGATACTTAATTTGTAATCATAAGTATTCCCTAGAAGAAAACTTCAGATAAGGTGGTTTCCCAGTGAATTATTTGAAATGTTTAAAGTTAAAAGTCCACCAAATCTTACAAACTCCTTCAGAATGTAGAAGAGGATAGTAAATGTCTCAACTATTTTTAGGAGGCCATTAAAACCCTTATACCAAAACCTGACAACCACATTGTAAGAACAGAAAAATGTAGTCCATCATGTCTAATGACCCTACATGTAAAAATTTTAAATAAAATATTAGCAAAATATTTAAACATCAAGATAAGTGGAACTCATCTCAGTAATATAAGATTGGCTTGACATTTGGAAATAAACCATCACATTAACAAAATAAAGCAGAAAAATATACCAAGTGCTGAAAAAAATTAACCAAATTCAAGGTATCTCTGGTAAACCTACAGATAACATAATGACTAATGGTGAAACATTAAACTCTTTTCCCTTAGGATTAGGAACAAGACATGGATATCAGCTCTCACGACTTCTATTCACCACTGCAGTGGAAGACCTCAGCAATACAATAGGGTAAGATAAAGAAACAAAAGGCATAGAGATCATAAAGCAAATCATATACTTTTTTTTAATAAATGAAACAATTCTATACTTAGAAAACCTATGGAATCTACAGAAAGAAAACCCCTAATAGAAATAAATTTAGCAAGTTTGTATTTATATAAGATCAAAATACTAAAGTCAATTGTATTTCTATACTGAACAAATGGAAAACAAAATTTTTTAAAAATATTAAAATAACTTTAAGAACTCAAACATTTCATAATAAATTTAACAAATGTGTGCAATAACTACTGTAAACTATAAAATATTGCTGAGAAACATAAAAAACACAAATAAGTGTAAAGACACATTATATTCATGGATTGGAAGATAATGTTACTGTATCTTCCTAAATTAAACAGGTAATCTCTATCAAAATTTCAGCAGGTCTTGTCAAGTTTTCAAGTTGATATTAAAAATTACACAGAATATAAAGTAGGGAAAATCACAAATACAATCTTAAAAAGAACAAAGATGGGTGATTTACCATCTTATTTCCAGGCTTACTATATAGCTAAAGCAATCAATGTAGTTTTGTATATAGTGTAGTGACAGAAAAACAGATCAGTGGAGCAGAATAAAAAGCCAGACTCATGCTTACATGATAATTTGATTTTCTCCCAAGGTACCAATGGAAAAAGAAAAGTTTTGATGCTGAAACAACTGGATATCTGTACAAGAAAATAAACCTCACCTCTTTCATTAGCCTACCTTGCTCAATACACAAAAGAGCAAATCAAGGTAAATTATAGATGTAAGTTTAAAAGTAAGATCAATAAAGCTTCTACAAGAAAATATAACAGAATACCTTCATGACTCTAATGTAATCAAATATATCCAAATTTTAAATTTTGACTTTATTTAAAATTGAAAATATATGCTCATTGTTGTGAAAATGAATAATCAAGCCAAAAATTTAGAGAAAATGTTTGCAGTACATATATCAACAAAGACTCTTATCCAGAATCTAAAAATAAGTTTTACAAATGAATAATAACTATTAACATGACATGTCCTCAGGGGAAACTCATTAACCAGAGCATAACCCGCTGAGGTATAATCAGAGTCTAATTGTCCTGGGTGAAGGGAAATACTCAACTCCAAAATTCTGCCCTACCTATGGTGGGAGAGAAAAACCCAAAAACAAGAATCTGAGAAACTCTTATGAAGTTTATAGTCCAGAGGCATAAGCTTACTAAAAGAGTGAGGCATATATAAGACTATAGAACATTTCCTCTCTCCCCACACCTCAAAACACATTACAAAAGGCCTATTTATGATAGCTCTTTTTACCCAGTATATCACCTCCAGTTATGAAAAAAAACAATTACAAAGCATACCAAAAAAAGCAAGAAACAAATTTGAAGAGCAAGCATCAGAAGCAGACAAGGCAGGGATATTGGGATTCTCAGACCAGAAATTTAAAACTATGATTAATGTGATAAAGGCTCTAAAGGATAAAGCAGACAGCATACAAGAACAGATGGGTAATGTAAGGAAAGGGATGGGAATCCTAAGAAAGAACCAAAAGAAATGCTACAAATCCAAAAAACTGATCTAAAAGTAAAATAAATAAAGACTATTTTAATGGGCTTATTAAAGCTGTGTCATTAGGCTGGACACAGTTAAGGAAAGAATCTTACAGACAGAGGGTATATCAAAGAAATTCTCAAAAATTGAAAAGCAAAGAATAGACAGTCTAAAAAAAAGAAACAAAAAACAAACAAACAGCAACAACAACAACAACAAAACAAGAAACAGAACAGAATGTCCAAGGACTCTGGGACAACTATAAAAGGTGTAACATATGCATAATGGAAATATCAGAAGAAGAAGAAAGAAATGAAAAACAACAATATCAACAACAAAAGGATTTGAATAACAATGACTAAGAATTTCTCTCAAATTAATGTGAGACATCAACCATAGATCCAGAGAGCAGCAAGAAGGAAAAGTACCAAAAATGTATAAGATACTCACACTGCTTGTGAAATGATATAGTGTTATTTGAAAGTGGAGTTGGATTAACTGTAAATATATATTACAAACTCTAGCATAATCAATAAGAAAAACAAAAAATAAAATAGAAATACATCCAGTATGCTAAGAAAGGAAAGAAAATGGAGTAATATAAAATGCTCATTTATAACTACAAATAACAGAAAAGAATGGAAGACAAAACCACGAAGAAAAAACCAACAGATACAAAACAGCAACAAATATGGTAGATGTTAACCTAACTACAGCAATAATCCTTTTGAACATCAATGGTCTAAAATCACCAAATAAAAAATGGATTATCAAAGTGGATCAAAAAACAAGGCTCAGTATATGTCGTCTAAGAAACCCACTTTAAATATAAAAACACATATGAAATACAAGTAAAGCAGTGGAAAAAATATACCATGCTAACAGTAATCAAAACAAAGCAGGAATAACTATGTTAATTTCAGACAGAGCCGATTTCAAGGCAAGGAAAGTTATCACGGGTAAAAAGGGCATTACATATTGATAAAGTGGTCAATTCTCCAAGAGAACATAATACACCTTAATGTGTATAAGCCTACCAAAAGAGTGTAAAATTATGTTAGGCAAAAACTAAAAGAATCACAAAGATGAATTCACTCTCATAACTGAATATTTCAACACCCATCTGTCATAAATGGGCTGATCTCAAAAATAGCAAATCAGTAAGGACATAGTTGAATTCAACAAATCAGTAACAAAAAAGGTAAATGGCTAAAAAGAGGGGGGATGGTAATCACTTGAAAAGGCACATCACAAAAGGTATACAAGTAGCTATTAAGTACATGAAACAGTGTTTGGCATTAGTCATCAAGAATATACAAACTAAAACTAAAATGAGATACTATTTCTCATCCACTGAAATGGCTAAAATGAAAGCAAAAAGCATATTCAAATGCTAGAAATAATTTTTACTTGGTAGAACTATGTTGCTGGTGTAAGTACAAAGTAGTATAACCACTTAAAAATCATTTTGTGAAAACCTATTTGAAGAAATAATAACAGAAAACTTCCCTAACCTGGTGAGAGAAATAGATATACAGCCCCTAAATTACAGAAAGTCCCAAACAAGATGAATCCAAACAGGCCCACACCAAGACACATCATAATTAAAATGCCAAAGGTTAAAGAGAAGAGAAAAATTTAAAAGCAGCAAGAGAAAAGCAGTTACCTACCTACAAGAGAGCCCCCATAAGACTGTCAACTGATTTCTTAACAGAAACTTTGCAGGCCAGAGGGATTGGCAGGAAATATTCAAAGTGATGAAAAGCAAGGAACTGCAACCAAGATTATTCTACCCAGCAAAGCTATCATTTAGAATCAAAGGACAGATGAAGAATTCCTAAGACAAAACAAAAACAAGCTAAAGGAGTTTCACCACCAAACCTGTATTATAAGAAATGTTAAATGTACTTCTTTAAGCAGAAAAAGATGGAAAAAAAGATAAAGAAATATGAAAAATAAAATGGCAATAACTACATGTCTATCAATAATTACTTTCAATGTAAATGAATTAAATGCTCCAACCAAAAGATAGGATAGCTGAATGGATGAGAAAACAAGACACTTACATAAGCTGCCTAAGAGATTCACTTCAGATTGAAAGACGCACACACACTGAAAGTAAAAGAGATGGGGAACAAAAACAAAAACAAACAAACAAACAAAAAACACCTTTAAAACAAAGGCTATAACAAGAGACAAAGGACCCAGTAATCTCAGTTTTGTGTATTTATCTGAAGAAACGCTACTTTGAAGGGACATGTGCATCCACATGTTCACCACAGCATTATTTACAATAGCCAAGATATGGAGGCAACCTTGGTGTCCATCAGTAGATGAATGGATAAATAAGAGGTGGTGCATACATACAATGGAACATTGCTTAGTTATTAAAAGAAAAAAAATGAAATCTTGCCATCTACAACATGGATGAACCTAATGGGTTTTTGCTGAGTGGAATAAGTGAGGCAGAGAAAGACAAATGCCATATGATTTCATTTATATGTGGATTCTAAAGAACAAGATAAAAGAACAAACAAAACAAACAAATTCATAGATACAGAGAACATTTTGAGGGTTGCCAGATGGGGGGGTGGTTGGAGGATGGGTATAAAAGAGGAAGACATTAACATTTACAAATTGGTAGTTAGAAAATAGTCATGGGGATGTAAAGTATAGCATACGGAATGTAGTCAATAATATTGCAATAATTATGTATGGTGTCAGGTGGATACTAGATTTATTAGGGTGATCACCACATACGTTATAGAAATTTCTAATCACTGTGTTGTACCGCTGAAACTATAACATTGTATGTCAACTGTAACTGAAAAATTAAAAAATGTTAAAAAATTGTTCTGACAATTTATAAAGTACAGCATATTTATGAGCAAATACTTCCAATTTTAGATATTTACTAAAGAGAAATGAAAACATATGTTCATAAACAGACTTGCATGAATTTCCATAGCACCTAAGAAGCTCAGAACTGGCAAAAACCTAAATGTCTATCAAATGAAAATGAATAAGCAAATTGTTATGTGAATATACAGTGTTACTCAGAAACAAAAGTTAATAACTACTGATACTGAAATAATATGGATAAATCTCTGAGTAAAAGGAGCCAGGGGAAAAAAAAAACATATATACTGTTTCATTCCATTTGTTTACATTTCTAAAACAAGGATAACTGATATCTAATGACAAAACTCAGGTAAGTTTTTTAACAAAAACCTCTTGGTGAGAGGTTGGGTGAGCAGTAGGGTTAGAGATGTAACTAGAACCTCTGCAGATGGGAATGTTCTAGGTCTTATTTGGGGTATTGGTTACAGAAGCCAATATAATTGTCAAAATTCATTGACTTGAACTCAGTATTTGTGCACTGCTTTATACCATATATATATATATATATATATATATATATATATATATATATATATCCATTACAAAATTAAAAAGTGAAGGTAACAACACCATAATCTCAACAACTTGGCAAGTTCATAATACATTAGGCAGAGGTCCCCAAAGTACTGGTGGTGAATTCCAAAGGGACTCAGGTATATTATAGGGGATTTATAAATCTGTAAATAAACAAGGCATTCTCTTGTAGATCAAATAAATGTAAATATACTATAATTTTTAAAATTTAAGATTCATACCATTGTGATTAAATTAGGAGTTTACATAAAATTACTTATAGTTCATTTATAGTGCAATTGTTACATTCAGCTGTTATATTTACACTTAGGTTACATTACAAAGGGTCATCCTGTTGAGATGTGCAGAATGATTGAGCTCAGGCAAAAGAAGTTGTTCTGTGAATCATAAAACTCTGCAGGAATCAAAAGGTGCCCCATTATATTATTACCAGTGACTTCTGAGACTTGGGGATTATTTGTACCTAAATATTTCTTTCTCAGAAAATAAAACATGTTCAGCAGCTGAGCAGTGTGGGGTATTATAATTAACAGGTTTCTGTAACTAAAAAAGACAAGCTGGTATGTCTTTGGAAGTTCTGACATCATTCAACATCCATTCTGCCTCGCATGTATGTGACAGAAACACTGGCAGATTGGAAAGCAAATGGGAAACGGTGTGGTCTTCTCAGTTATATTCTACATGGAACAGCCAGAACCCTGCCTTCTACTCCCAGTTGTCCCACTAAACAACCGTGTGAGAACACGAACAAGTTAGTTCAATTCTTTGTAATTAATTTCTCCATCTGTAAAAACACATGAGATTAAAAAAATTCTATGGAACATAAATGAATATGTTTTTTCTCGTGTGTCCTGGGCCACTCTTTGGCAAATCCATGGGTATTACTCACCACATAGTATTATGAATAAAAGTTCTCCTGACTAAACATTGTAGTATAACATAGGAAAATAAATTGTGTCTCATGTTTGACTTTTAATTCTTCATAGTTCCATTTTAATGAGAAACATGCAATCCCCAGCCTCTGAAAACAGAGCCAATGCCAACTAAATCCACCAACTAAGCAGAGAGGTAATGATGATGCTCGTTCTGCAGGCAGCTGCAGAACTGTGCATTTGGTTTATTTTAGTGCTATTACCGCATTTTCCAGGGTGAAAAATCACAAATAGAGTTAATCCCAAAGGAAGAAAAAAAACGGTGTTACAAAACAATTTATTGGACAATCATTATCTCTTTGTCCACTCTTATGATTCTGAATAAATTTGAATAAAAATAATCTTCCTATTATTTATTTTTTTATGAAACCAGGATCCCATTTTTATTTCTAATCCAGATATAGAGATATAAATGTTTCCTCTTCTGTTTTCTAAAGGTGATAGTCTGAGGAAAAATTACCCTCACAATCAAGTATTCTATACTTTTTTTAAAATGCACAAATGCTGAAAAATGATGAAAGATTCTGTAAATAGGTACATAGCATGAAAGATGATAGTAAACATTTTTGAGTGTTTACCAAGTGTACATACATAACAAGTATATTTGCTAAGCATTTGCTATATATACATATATATATATATATATAGTGCAAAAAAGAGGGATTGATTTATTTTTAAACACAAATCACTATACTATTAATATTCAAATTCAATACAGATGCAGAATATTTTCTAAATATTCTAAATTGACTGAATGTAAAGTCAAGTTACCAGACATTTTGTCTCACATACTCTAAAACAACTACCTTTAAAGAGCTTAAGCAAGTTATTAATATATTTTAATTGGATTTACAGTAAATATTAAAAAAAAAACTTTACTTCCATTTGGACTTATAGAGAAATTCAGCAACGGTATAATTTCAGAGACATTTTCTTAGTGTATAAATTTTTCCATGTTTATTAAATGTTTAAAGAATATTTTCATAATATTCAATGACACTTCCTTTACAGAAAATGATTTTTACCTAAGCAAATTTGGTGATAGCACTGATGTTATCTATTTAAAAGTAACAGGCATGCTTTATAAAAAAAAATGATTATCGTAGCTCATCTGCCGTTATCTTTAGAAAGCCAAATATCAAATGCCAGATAAATTGCCTTGAGATAAATACAGAATCTGGTATTTCTTACTATGCACAGTTTGAATTTATCTGGCAGAAAGAAAGGTAATTGGCCCAGATTAATTTTCCTGAGTATCAGACTAGGGCTGCGGCTGCAAAACACAAGTTACATGGAGATGCAACAATTATTATGTCACTCACAACAATACTATCTTCATAAATCTCTGTTCCTCTTCCTGCCTGGCTCATCAGCTTCTTGCCCAGGGCTTCAGCTCTGGCTGAACTTTCGTCGCACTGTTTCCTCCCAGCCTCCTCAGGAGTGGCAGTGATATCCTCCAGTTCTAGCTGGTCCCTCAATGTCTTAACATCTTTCTTCTGTAACTTTGCCTACACATCTTCAATTTCTCGTTAGAATCATATCTCAGTGTTTCTTCTGCTTCCTGCCAAGATCCGGAATGACATAGTGTGACATTTAGGTAGAGGAAAGTAGTTTTACAAATACAGACCTGGGTTTCAGGAGAGAGGCTGGATCTGGCCCCTTGGTTTCAGTGGTAGTTGAAGCCAAGAGAATCATTTTGATTACACAAGTGGGGAAGGGAGAGTGTGCAGAAAGGCGAAAGAAAAAATATTTAGATAAGAAACAAGAAAAAAAAAATCTCAGCACAAGAGATTTAGAAGAGAATGGTATCTGAATGCAAATGAACAGGAGGTTTACAAATAGGAAGGTTATCAAGACATAAATAATAAAGAAAGATCAAATGGTATGAATTGTGAAAAACAAAGTCACTGGATCTGATCATTAACATGTCCTTTTCTCATTGCCAGAAGAGTTTCAAGAAAGCTAAAGATCTGGAAAACATATTTTATTCAATAAAGTAGATGAAAAAATAGAGTTAAGAATGATATTTTATGAATTCTGGTGTTTGAGGGAAGAAGAGAGGTAGAATAGTGGGTTTGCACTAAGTAGGAAATAGGGAAAGAGGGTTTTCTAGGGGGATGCTTAAATTTTAGACAACACAATTCATTGCAAGAATTTTTAATTTCTGTCTATTCTTTATATTAAAAATCAAAAGTAAATATCTATTTTTTTTCTCTCAGTCCAGCATATTTTAATCAAGAAACCCCTATTTGGGAAAAATGCCACAGGCTAATCCTAGGTTCAAACTCCACAATATTGACTACAAAAATTCAACTATGAGACCCTATTAAGAATAGACTCTGAAAACAATGCCCCTGATATAAGCAACATTCCCTTAACTCAACATGATGAATTGGACACTTTTGATCACCAGCCTTGCCAATCTATAAAATGGATTCACAGTCTTCTTGCACACACATGCATGCACAGAGATGTAAATAATGCAGGGCCATTCTAAGATGTGAAAGAAACATCCTGTTTCCTCGTCAGGCTTTTGTCTAGTCTAGCAGACAGTTTGAATGTTCTCGTACAAAACTGGTACTAACCATGTAGGAGCCTTGTTCTTATTCTAAATAAGTCAATTGACATGTTTATCAACATCTGTGACTTCTTTGCACTAGAGTAAGTAAAATCTAAATTAAACGAACACTGGTTACAAAGTAATGTCTTGTGTCTATACAAGTGAAAATCAGCTGTTTTCATGGAATCAGATGGATAGGTGTTGTTATAAAGGAATTGCTGCTTTTAGGGTTTCAAATTGCTCTTTTCTATGGCTCCTGATTCCTTACTTCATTTTTGCCAATATAATACATATATCTAGAGGAGACAGTATGATTGTAACAGTGACTGTGGGGGGGAGGAGGAGTAAGTAAAAAATTCTGGAATCTGTTAGCATTACTCAACAATCATCTGTTTTTTTCTAAATTCCTAGATATTGAGGTTACTTGGGGCTCTTCTATAGACCACATATATAAATATCATGCAGGTAAAATGCTGAAACAGAATTATTTTAATGATAGCTGACAATAGTAAAATGTCTTCAAAACAGCAACTTTTTTATAGTACAGTAAACAAATGTCACATTAAATGTGGAATGTTTGCATATTAGGAATAGTTTAGGTAGCCTAACTGATGAATGTTTTACTACTTATCTATGGATTTCATGGTCCATTTACTTAAATAATATACATGAGCAGAGTGCACTGATTTGAATAAGCTTATCAGGGGCTCTGATACCATGAGCAAACCATCTGAGCTACTCTATAGTTTATGCTAATTGGAAAACCTCAACAAAATAAAAACATATAATTCTTACAGTGGCTCACAGTTTATTCATTTAGAAACACATTCCACCCTTCAATACTTGTATGCCCATCTAGTGGAAGATAATGGGATTTGTCTTGGGTAATGAAAGTCAGAATGGCTCAATGAACATTATGGATTACATATAAATCTATTAGCATATATCTTCATTCTTGTATAAAGTGAAGAGAATTTTGCTCTGTGATCAGTTGTTGTCCTGACCCTCCACAATATTTTGCAAAGTATGCTACAAAGAATGTAAACCAATATGAAGTATCTGAACAGTAATTACCACCAGTATTTTGTACAATCTTCCCTTTCCACGTACCATCATTTCAAGTAATCACCTATAATTGTTTTGAAGATGTCAAGAGTTTCTAAAGTTAAGTTATAAAAGCAAAATCAGTGGGAGACGGAAGCGTGCCAGAGGCAGCAATGTTGAGAATTTCTTGAAAGCCCTGGGTGCTAAACGGGCAAGGCCTTCCCTGCTCCCACTCTCCACTTCCTTTGCAACAGTGCATGAGATTCTGTTGAGAGTGCACACATGCAGAAGGAAGCAGAGTCACTCAGGCCATTCACATAAGGCATCAGCCTTTCATATAACCCTTAGCCACATGCCTCACCTCTCCTGTAATGCACCTCTCTTGTCTACATACCTCAGGTGACCTTCACAATAAAAACTAGATTCTCCAGAGAAAACCCTGAAAACCAGAAATGACACAAGCCCCTCCCATTGCATGCAAGAGCAAGAATGCCCTTTACCATATCAGCCACACAACAAAATATTAAGTACCTAATGCTTTCTGCCTACTTTTATTTTATTTTATTTTTTATTTTTTTATTTTTAAATATTTTTATTGGGGAATTGGGGGAAGGGGAACAGACAAGTTGCTGTCCTTTTGTTCTTCAGTCTAGATGTGGAGGACGTCGCTTCACTGGCCCATGCTGGTGTTATCATTGCGCTCTTCCCGGCTGAGGCAGATCGGTCACTGGCCATTGGACGGCCGCTCACGGCTGCTGGACTCTCACGTTGGCTGCCAGCCACACACTAGGTAGCTTATGGCAGCCCACTGCAGCAGGGGCTGCAGCCTACGCCGTCGCCGGTGACTCATGGCAGCCCAGCTCCAAGTTGAGCTGTTGTTCAGCATCTTAGCTGTAGAGGGCAGTGTCACTGGCCCTCATATGTGGGATCCAAACCGGGGCCCTCTGGCATCCCAAGCCAGCTCTTAACCAACACACCACTTGGCTGGCCCATGCCTACTTTTATTTTAAATAATGCTCCATCAAGTATTTTTCAATGCATAATGCATTTCTAGGGTTTTTTTCCCCATCATCTATTATGGTTTTTCTACTCATCTAATTCATTTATTTATACTTTATGTATCTCTACTTAACACTTGCAAAGTTCTTATTTAATATTACTGAAAGAATTTACAAATTAAAAGTGATTAGTGCCTCATACTCGTTTGGTTAAATGCTAAATGTGTAAATGTATATCTTTTGCATTTTCCATTTGATGTAATGCGATTTTAAAAAGTATTGTAGTTCAACTAATGGTCAAACTCAATCTGAACCATCAAATCGATATCAAATAATCAAATAGAAATTTGGTACAAGTAATAAAGAAAGACAGTCAAAAATAAATCAAGCATTATAAATGTTTCCCTTAAATTTTTTATTACAATTCAATTTGTCATTTTTAACACTATACTCTGGTCAACAAAGTTCTATTGTGAGGTGGCGGTTTCTCTGTCAGGCAGTGTTATTATCTCAGGAGGAATATGTGGGAGAAATAAAGTACAAGGTGTTTCTGAGTCATGGAACATCAACCTCCTCCTAGATCTAGACAGACACATGCAGGCCCCGATGTTCCCTATCTCAGTTCCGCTTTTTAGGGTTGTATGACAGCCCATACTTTCTCTAGCTTAATCCACATAGTTAATTCAATCAGGGAAATTGTGCAATGACTTGAGACATTTTTAATTCTCACAACTGGAGGGATGTTACTGAAACCTAGAGGCCAGGGATCCTGAGAAATAGCCTACAATGCACAAGATACCTTCCCAACAAAGAATTCTCCAGCTCAATATGTCAACAGTGCCAAATTTGAGAATCCCCAAACATTATGCCCAGTGATTTGAGACAGGTATTTTCTTTTACTAATTAAGCTTAAGTTGTATCCAAAATAAGAATATAAATTATAATTTGTTGCTCAAGAAACGGTTTTATTTGTCTTGTTACCTGTGTTGGTACTGTAACCTGAAGTGTTTTGAAAATTAATAGGAGCACCATGTATTTTAAGAGAAACTCAGGTTTATTCATGTCTGAACTGTTGAACTAAATTGACCAGGTGCCTACTCCAGAGTAGTTACAACTGATACTTTAGACTTTGTGACAACTCTCTGAGAGGGAAATTAAGACCTACATAATTTCTGGTACCAAAGTATAGATTTTAAGAAGCTATTCTGTACTTCGCTAGACACAATCCCTTTCCCCTCCCCCCCTCTTTGCCATGGATGCTAACAGCTAAAAACTTTAACTTACACACAGGTGAGGCTCTCATAACAATGTGAAACATGGAAAATTTGCTTCTGGCTTCCATCCCCTTGGAGGCTCAGCGTTGTCATGGCATTCCTTCTCAGGACCGACAGAAAGCTGCTGTAAGGAGAGGAGCTAAAATGGATGCACAAAGGGGCAGTGAATTCCTGCGCGCGACAAGGTTACTCAGTGCTGCCTCTCCGAGGGGCTGGAGAAGCGAGGCTCCTCACTCGCATTAGCTTTCTTTGTCTCTGAATGCTCTCCAGTTTTCTTCAGTAAGCATAGGTTCCGTGAGTTTGTTCATTCGTTCATTTACTCAATACACATTTATTGTGTGCCTAAGAGTGTTAAGGCACCGTGCGTAGAGAAGTACAACAGGAGCACACAACTGAAGTATGAGGCTGCCGTGGAAGACGAGTTTAAGAATTATGTGAATGAGCGTGGGCCAATGAACAGAAAATCATAATAGTTGTCAGTGGAAGATAAGGTGTGCGGGACTGGTACTCAACCTAGTGAGAAAAGAGGGATAAAGTCAGGAGCAGAGAGTGAATGAGGAGACATGCCTGTTTGACACTGTGCTTAAGAGATAAGCTGCTCTGCTATGATGTACTGTGTCAAGGAGATAAGTCATATAAGAAGTAGAGAAGGGGTATGTTGTTACTTAGAGTGGCGATACTAGGAAGGCTACTTGAGGCAGGACGAATGAGATGTTTTAAATTGAATGATCAAAGCTGAAATGTAGTCCCTATTTGCTTTGGAAAAGAGAGCTTGAGATACTAAAGTTAGTAATTTGAGGGCCCAAGCTAAACAAGGATGTTCACAGATACTAATGTCTTTTGTTTGTGGCCTGTGTATTCTTGATGTTATCTAGAAACCGGTAACGGTGGCTGAGGGGTCGGAGTAAGGAGTTCCATGTCATCAATATTATTGTCACTGAAGAGCAAGGACTCCTGTATTGTTGCAGGAAGAAATTCCAGGACATACAAATAAGCAATGCAAACAAAGCCACACAGCGGATTTATTAAAAGAAAGGAAATAGTATAGCATACTCTCAAGATGGCATGAGAGTGAGCAGGCCCAGAGACGAGCGACTGCCCCGAAGAACAAAGAAATTTAGAATTACATTTCAGTGAAGGCACACGATATTTACGAGCAGCTTTACAGGCATTCCCAGGGAGGGCCTTTTCTGACCACTCCTTCCTGTTCGGAGGAGGGATTTTTTGTCTTTATTTGGCTCTTGTCAGAACTGTCATGGTGACACAGGGGGTGGAGGATTTTCTTGGTTGCCATGCTAATGTTATAATCCACTATAACTAGCTAAAGTTCACCTGAGGGGCAAGACGGTGTCCTCAATCTGCTCCTGGCCACCAGAATCCAGTTCTGGCCATTCTGGTAGCTGCGCCTTTTACTAAGGATGACCTCACCTCCTCCTTCCCTTCCTGCACCCTCTCTCCCTGCAGTCCTGTTCTTTCTGCTTATGGTAACGTTACCGTTTTTCTTCCCATTAAACTGAATCTTTTATTAATATTTAAGCACTCATCCTTACCCATCCACTTCTCTAAATCAGTCTCATATGCTTCTGGGAAGTTCTCAACTGTCTGTTCTCTGTTTTGTTTTTGTTTTTTGTTTTTCTTGCTCTCTCTAGCTCAACCTTGCCATGTCAGTAGGACAAAATATTGGGTTGTCGGAAAAGTCATGATGCATTTTTGCAGTGAAAAATACAGTAAAAAGTACGTCATGCCTTTTTTGACAACCCAATATCTCCTTTAGCCTTGAAACTCAACACTGACATTGTTGAGTCAACTCAGGATGTAGGAGAGAATTGGCCTCAGCATCAGAGGTTCCCTAGGAAGGTGGGAGGGTGTAGGAGTAGGGGTGGGTGGGCTTTGGCAAACTCTTCTTTCTTCCTTATCTCTGCCTTCTTAATCTCCCAACTTTCCTTTGAGCATCACTAGCCATTAATCATTATCTTAAAAATGATTTGCTGTGACAAACTAGGGTTTGCTCAATCAAATTAGGTTGAAGAAGCATCCAGGTACCTTGCTTTGGCATTATCTGCTTTTGTGACTTAGTCCCTTAGGTCACTCTCATTTTAAGTATGAAGTTCTTCCGAAAATGAAGCTATCCACATAACTTCATACTAGATTCCTTCTTAAAAGCAAAACAGAAAACCTAAAAACCCCTATAATGTATTTTGAACATACTAATGGTTTCCAACGAGAAAGTATGAATTTTAATATACTGCAAAGACTTAAATCAAACAAATATGTACTAATGGCAGACGTTTTGGCATCATTCAACTAGCAAGTTTGGTAGAGAATCACTTATTCTTGTGTCTTCAATGCCTAATGAAAGGCAGTCTGCCAAACTTTGAATCAGAGGGCTTATGAATTTGGCTGGGTGAGTCATTATTTTAAGATTTTCTACCTGGAAGTGAGCCACACTGGACAGTTGCTATGTAAAATAAGGAATAGTTTTTTTAAGTTGAGGCTTCATCATTAAATGACTAATTTTATTGATACTTTCCTTTCCAACTTTTCACAATTCTGTAGCCATCATATTTCTGTTTATGCAACTAAGATTTTTTTTAAGTCTCTGAATTATAAAGCAATAAAATACTGTAGCTAAGAATATGATCTCCATACCTCTGGTGGGTTTTATTCACAGCTTCTCCAATTACTACCTGAGACATCAGTTCATCTGTTTGCATCTGTTACTTGATCTGTTCAAAGAGATAATAGCGGTACTCTGCGCATAGGTTGTAAGGTGCCTAGAACAATGTCTGACACGTAGTATGTGCTTAATAAGAAGTATTTATATTCTTTCAAACAGAACACAAGATTTGTGAGGGCAGGGATTTTTGTCCATTTTATCTCCTGCTTTATTCCTGGTGCCTACAAGTCTAGAATAGAGTTGGAATTCAATAAATGCTCGTTAATGAAATTTGGAAACAGATTATGATTGAATTTTACACACACACACGCACACACACACACACACACACACACACACACACAATGAAACCATACTATCTTTGAATGAGTTGGATGGGCCAAATTTTCCTTCTATCTTATACCTTCCTCTTCTGATTTGAGTATGATCAAATTATCACTACAAATTTCGCATCTTTCAGGTTATGAAACCACCGAATGTCTAAGTTAATATTGCTGTGATAGTATTGGTACACATGCTAGCCACACTACAAATTTAAAAGTACACTTTTCTGTGCTGTTAACTGGATTGATCACTGACTTTATGAACAGACGGTAATGTTTTCCTGCACAGAGAATTTCATTCATTCAAATATACTCTAAAATCATACAGAGAAAGTCAATTGAAGTTTAATGGAAATAACTTAACACTGAGGATTTTGGTGATGCCATTTTAAGGCTTTTATGCTTGTTTTAAAATTAATCTCCAAAAATGTGACATAACAGCTTGAATAATATCTAATTTTACCAAGAAAAATAATAGTTCTGATA
The DNA here is from genome assembly GCF_001890085.2 of Hipposideros armiger. NCBI lineage: Eukaryota > Metazoa > Chordata > Mammalia > Chiroptera > Hipposideridae > Hipposideros > Hipposideros armiger. The sequence continues at coordinate 599,073 of NW_017731737.1, read as the reverse complement.
TTTCAGCACTCAGTTATAATAAAGTTCATGTTGTAAAGTAGATAAAGCAATAGCTCTCAAACTTTAGCAAGTGTCAGAATTAAGTGGAGATCTTGTGAAAGCATATTGCTGGGTCCAGCCACCAGTTTCTGATTCAGTAGGTCTGAGTTGGGGCCTAAGAATTTGCTTTCCTAATGAGTTTCCAGGTGATGCTGATATTGCAGGTCCAGGAAAGTCACTTTAAAAATGACCGGGTTAGGGGTTCATATCAAATTACACATTGATAATTAATTGTAAATACTCAGCCTGAGAAAAAAGGAAGATTCAGGAAGCTTTTCTCAATTTTTTTAAAAGCCATAAATTAATAAAATAATTAAATATGTTAAATATGTCTCAAGGATTAACTGATGAGTGAAAAACTACAAAGACTGTTTCAGCTCTGATTTTAAAATAAAAGTCTACAGGCGGACTATATGGACTGAGGAGTGTGTTCTTCATTGCTGGAGGTATTCAAGTCAAAGGCCTAGGACAAAAGCAAATTGAAGATTGGCTAGGGATTTGGCCCTGTGTGACACAATTTCCTTTAATCCTGAGCCTAAAAGATTTCTTAAAATCTTGTATTTGAAGGACTCGCTAAGCAAGAAAGTATCGAAAACTATCATTCCAGGAATGATTAGTCATGAATGGTGTATTAGTTTCCTGTGGCTGCTATAAAAAATTAACAGAGACTTGGTGATTTAAGATAAAAATCATATTTTCTCAGAGTTCTAGAGGCCGGAAGTCCAAAATCAGGGTTTTGATAGGACTGCCTTGTCTTTGGAAGCATTAAGGGGAAATCCATGCCTGACTTCATCCAGCTTCTGGTGGCTGCCAGCATTCTCTGGTGCATGGCTGCATCACTCCAATCTTTACATCTCTGATCACATTGCCTACTTGGTCATGTCACAATTCCCTCTGTATCCATCCCCTTTTAAGGACAACTGTGATAGTACTTAGGGCCCATCCAGATAATCCAAAATAATCTTCCCTTCTCAAGATTCTTAATTTAATTACATCTGCAAAGACACCTTTTCCAAATAAGATAATATTTACAGGTTTCACATATTAAAACCTAGTATCTTTGTGGACTATTATTTACTGCACTATAAATAATAAATCCCACCTCTTCTTTCTTATATTCCTATGATGTAAATTTACTATGCAAAATAGTTTTGCTATGTAAGAAGGTTTTTTTTCTTTTTTTAAAAAAAAGAAATTCTGCTACAATACTGACAAGAAAAGAGATAGGACAATTTTTACTCATCAGTTTTCCTACATGTTTGTAGTCATCCATTACAGAAGAGACAGATTACATCTTGTACAGCATATAGATGATATTATCTATTTCCTACAAGTATTTGGAAGGGTGCTTTACTATATTCTGCTCCTCTCTGGGTCACGCAGCAATTAATCTCAATAAAACTGACTTATTTTACATGTAAGAACAGATCTAGCCAACGTTTTCGTGGAAAAGTGGACAAGTGGCTATTTACAAGGTTATTGAAATAATTTTGACAAGTACCTAAAATAAAATTTTAAAAACATTATGAACTTGGGTACCCATATTCATATTTCATAGATCAAGTTCAGCAAATAAAATTTATTTTAATTGAAAAACTATGACTGTCCCTAGCATATTTAAGAGCTCAACATATAGTTTTAGAATTGTTTTTCCTGTGGAGAGTCTGTGAAAGTGAAAAAACAGTATTGAATTTTCCAATTAATGTTTATCAAGAACACTAAATATTTAGATAATTGACCTTAATTTACATTTTTCAACATCAAAAGTTTACATCTGTAAACTTTGCAGAAGTAGCCCTTGCTAAGCTTGGTTTTTATCCTGTTGCTTACTAGTAGTTAAACATCAAAACTTTTTAATTAAGTTGTTTGTTATCTTTTAAAATTGCTGTGCTGCATTTTTTTAAACAGCTTAATTGAGATGTACTTCACATGCCATATAATTCTACCATCTAAATTGTATATTTTAATGATTATAGTATATTTACAGAGTTGTGAAATATAACTAATATATAATTTTAGAATATTTTCATCACCCCAAAAACAAATTACATACTCAGTAGCAGTCATTCCCCAACCCACCTCCATCCCCAGGCAACTACTAATCTCCTCTCTACTCTAAACATTTCATATAAATAGGAACAAACATAAAGGTGGTCTTTTGTGACTGTTTTCCTTCAAATAGTGTAATGTTTTCAAGTTTCATCATGTTGTACCATCTACAGTACTTTGTTCTTTTTATGGCCAAATAATATTCCACTGCAAGGCTATATCACATTTTGTTTATCCATTAATCAGTTGGACAAATGTTGTCACAAAGTATTCAATAATAAAAAAAAATCATCTTGAAAATTGTGCTGAGGATCTGAGTGGGTTTTTTTAAGATTTTATTGGGGAATTGGGGGAGGGGAACAGTGCTGTGGAATCGTGGAAAGGGGAACAGACAAGTTGCTGTCTTTTTGTTCTTCAGTCTAGTTGTGGAGAACATTGCTTCACTGGATTATGTTGGTATTATCATTGTGCTCTTCCTGGGTGAGGCAGATCGGTCACCAGCCTCTGGATGGCTGCCCATGGCAGCTCTTGGAAGCTCACAGCAGCTGTTGGCCGCTCACGCTGGCTGCCGGCCACACATGGTAGCTTATGGCAGCCCACTGCAGCAGGGGCTGCAGCCTATCCCATTGCTGGAGCTTCACAGCAGCCCAGCTCTAGGTCGAGCTGTTGTTCACCATCTTAGCTGCAGAGGGCAGTGTTACTGGCTCTCATGTGGGATCCGAACTGGGACCCTGCTGCTCAGAGCTGGTGTCCCAAGCCAGCTCTTAACCAACACTCCACTCAGCCAGCCCGGATCTGAGTGTTTTTGAAAACTTTGATAGCCAATAAATAAATAAATAAATATATAAACAAATAAATAAATAAATAAATAAATAACATCACAGTTAACATAATACACACAGTGGTATGTTACATAAATCCTTGAGCCTATAGATATAAAATCTTATGGTCGTAACACTAGAATACAACATGCATTAATGCTTTTTTTCTCCCCCATGTGTTGATATATCTATTCAGGCAATAGCATACTCATTCTCTATACCTTGAAGTAGCAAAAATATTAATAAAGCTTCTATGGAAAACAGAAAGGTCATTGCTGTCCCTATTTCACTTGATCTCAAACTTCTCTGAATGCTAAACTATATCCCTATTACACTCAATCTATAAATTTGATCTCTAAATGTTAATTTAAATGATTTATGTATTTGCCAGAAAGAGTGACCTAAATGCTAGAGCAGGTATTGCATGACAATATCCCAAGCACATAATCTCTCATTTACCACATGGGCAACTTATGTTAGAGAATGAAACCGAGAAATCATTTCTGCGACTCTAGAATTTCAATCACTAACAGTGCAAATAATTGTTTATACTGCCAACTTTGAAAAGATTCTGACTATGCCTTGATTATCTGAAGAAAAGAAAAGCACTATTTTTCAAAAATCTAGAGAATTGAGGTGAGGCTTTTTTTTTTTAATTAAGACTATAGCTTTTGAAAGCAGTTTTACATTCACAGCAAAATCGGGGAAAGACTATGGAGATTTCCCATCTACTCCCTGCCTCCACACATGCATACCTTCTCTCATTATCAAAATCCCGACCAGTGTGGTACATTCATTACAATTGATGAACCTACGTTACTAATACATCACACTTACCCAAACTATAGCTTACCCTAGGGTTCATTCTAGGTGTTGTACATTTTATGGATTTGCACAAATGCATGTTGAAATATATCCATTATTGTGGTACCATATACCAAATATTTTCACTGCCCTAAAAATCCTCTATGCTCTACTTATTCATTCCTCAGCTCCACACCCAACCCCTGGCAACAACTGATCTTTCTACTGTCTTCTTAGTTTTTTCATTTTCCAGGAGAATGTCATATAGTTGGAAACATACAGTATATAGCCTTTTCATTGGCTTCTTTCACCTAGTAATATGCATTTATAGTCTTTGTTTTAAAGTTTATTTTGTCTAGTATAAATATTGTTATCCCAGCTTTTTTTGTTTGTTTCTATTTTCATGAAATATCTTCTACCATCCTTTCGCTTTCAGTCCGTGTGTGTCTTTCAATCTGAAGTGAGTCTCTTGTAGGCAGCATACGAGGTCTGACAATTAAGTTCACAAATTCATCAGAAGAAGTGCTACATACCTCATTGCTGAATATCACTACAGTCACCCTCAAAGCACTCCCCTTGGGAAGCTATGCACCAACGCTAGTGCCTAGTTCACCCTTCAACACAATTTTGGAACTCTTTTGGAATG
>NW_017731737.1:544563-594179 GCF_001890085.2 Hipposideros armiger | reverse complement strand
TCCTCCTCCTCCTCCTCCTTCTTCTTCTTCTTCTTCTTCTTCTTCTTCTTCTTCTTCTTCTTCTTCTTCTTCTTCTTCTTCTTCTTCTTCTTCAAGGATTCCCTCTAAGATTCCTTGTAATACTGGTTGTGTGGTGATGAACTCCTCTAGTTTTTTCTTGTCCGGGATGTTCTTTATGTGTCCTTTGATTTTAAATGACAGTTTTGCAGAGTAAAGTATTCTTGGCTGTAGGCCCTTGTTTTTCATCACTTTGAATATTCTTTGATAATCCCTTCTGACCTGAAATGTTTCTGTTGAGAAATCAGCTGACAGTCTTATGGGAGCTCCCTTGCAGGTAACTAACTGCTTTTCTCTTGTTGCCAAGATTCTGTCTTTGTCTTTAATCTTTAGCATTTTAATCATGATATATCTTGGTGTGGATCTGGTTGGGTTCATCTTGTTTGGGACTCTCTGCACTTCCTGGGCTATATGTCTATTTCTTTCACCAGCTTAGGAAATTTTTCCATCATTATTTCTATAAATAGGTTTTCAATTCTTTGCTTTCTCTTCTCCTTCTGGTCCCCCTATGATGTAAATGTTGGAATGCTTAATGTTGTCCAATAGGCCCCTTAAACTATCCTCATTTTTATTATTTTTTTATTTTTTTGCTATTCTGAGTGGGTATTTTCTGTTACCTTAACTTCTAACTCTCTGACTCTATCCTGTGCTTCATCTAATCTCCTGTTGATTCCCTTTAATGTTTTCTTCATTTCAATTATTGTAGTCTTCATTTCTTATTGGTTCTTTTTTTTATGTTCCCTATCTCTTCATTGAAGTTCTCATTAAGTTCCTTAAACATCCTTGTAAATACTATTTGAACTCTGTGTCTGGTACATTGCTTATCTCCTTTTCATTTAGTTCATTTTTGGAAGCTTTATTCTATTCTTTCATTTGGGAGTTTCTTGTCTACCCAATTTGGCTGCATCCCTGTGTTTGTTTCTATGGATGAGACAGAGTCACTATGTGTCCCAGTCTTAGTAGAGAGGTCTAATGTTGTAGGTGTCATCTGGGGCCCACAATCTCCTTGGTCATCTGAACTTGCTGCTCCAGGTGTGTCCCTTGTGTGGATTATATGTGCTTTCTGTTGTAACTGAGCCTTAGTTGGTGTTTGCACATCAATAAAAGGGATTGACCTTTGGCTAATTGGGTATGAGGACTGACTGTGACTACAGTTGAGGATCTGTTGTTCAGGGCTTGACCCTATGAAGCAGGATTCACTTTATCAGGGCTCTGGTGCCTTCTTAGTCTGCTCTTTGAGTGTCACCTGCAGAGGCAGCAGGTGATGCCAGGGCCTCCTGGGGGAGGCCCCTCTGCAAGTCAAGTTCATCTGCAGCCTGTGCCCTGTCCAGGGCAACATGGTATGGGCCACAAAGCAATCTGCAGATGTCCACCACCCACGCTGGGCCTGAAGGTGCCCCGAGAGGCCTAGCTGCAAACTAAGGCTGGCTACCCCTGGCGCCAGGCTTTGGGCTGCTCAGCAAGTTTTATTGGGCATGCTGAAGCCAGATGGTGCTTGTTTGGGTTTATGAACCTTTGAGAGATTTTTGGAAAGTCTACAGCATTAACCAACACATGCTGTTTGTATGGAAAAGCCACTGAAAACAGCTTGGGTGTGCCCACAAGTTGGGTTAGGAGTCCTCTCAGGGAATTACCAGGGTGGGGCAATGAAGATTTAGATATGGTGGCCCCCTGTGTCTGCACTCCAGGAGGGGTTAGTGCTCAACAAGAAAGCAATGGATTCTACCAGCACTCCTGTCTAGGAGAAAGCTGCCCTTCCAGAAAATTCAATTTCCTCTCCTGGAAGCCGGACAATTCAATTCCTCCTTGTATTTCTCTGGCATCTTTCAAGACACGGCCCCTGCACTGGAGCTGAGAAAGAGTGAGTCCATCAGTGAGTAAGTCAATGTACAGGCCCTTTAAGAGGAATGTCTGGGACTCCAGCAGCTCTCTGTCTCATTCAGCCAAAGTCTTCTTTTGTTTTCACAGCCAGAAGTTGTGGGGACTTTTCTTCCAGGCACTGGAACCCAGGGCTGGGGAGCCTGGTATGTGGGGCTGGGATCCCTTGCTCCTCTGGGAGTAGGGGGAGGGTCTCTGCAGTGTGATTTCCTTCCCGATTTTTAACCACTCCATGTGGATGTGGGAGCAGCCTGTTCAGCATCTCTGCCCTTCCTACCAGTATTGAGGTGGCTTCTTTTGTATGCCCTTAGTTGTAGGACTTCTGTTCAGCTAGACTTCCTGCAATTCTCAATGATGGTTGTTCTGTAGTTTAGCTGTAATTTTGATGTGGTTGTGAGAGGAGGCAAGCACAGCATTTACCTACTCCACCGTCTTGAAGGGAACTTTATCTCATTTTTAAAATTTACATTTCTCTGATGATATATGATATGGAAAATCTTTTCATATGCCTATTTTCCATCTGCGTATCTTCTTGGTGAGGTGTCTGTTAAGCTATTTGGCCTATTTTTAAAAAAATAGGGTTGTTTGTTTTTGTATGTTAAGTTTTAAGAATTCTTTGTATAGTTTGGATAAAAGCCTTTTATCAGATCTGTTTCTTGCCAATATATTCTCCCTGTCTGTGTCTTGTCTTCTTTTTTCACTGACACTGTCTTTCTCAGAGCAGAAGGTTTTAATTTTAATCACGTTCAGCTTATCAATTATCTGAGACTTTTTTTGACATATAGTTGACAAATACTTTCCAAAAGCACTGGTTTAAGAAGAATATTCTAATGCAATCCAGAGTGTATGTCTTCAATGTACTTGTTTATTTTAAAGAGAAAACCAGTGTTTCCTACCATGTTGAATTTTAAAGTAAAGATTCAATAGAATAATAAATACAAGCTAATGACTTATTTTATATAACAATAATTTACATATTTCTGGTATTTTCACATTCAGAACCAAAATAATGTAGCTCCATCTGAATAGTGTATAAGCTGATAAACTATAACTTAATAACTGAATTATCAATATGAATTAATTTTACCCAAGTGCTACAAATGACTGCATTTATTAAACAAATGTAAAATAATGCATAGTTCATGTACCACATTTCAAAGTTAAGGTAAAATTATAAAATCCTTTCGAACCAAATGTAAAACCTACATTTTTATTAAAATTTAAAACCATTACATCTGTTTCACAGAAAACGTATCTTAAAAATGAACTTTGGGGAAACCAAAAACACTTAGGCCTCTCCTCTTTGACTTTTTTATTGTAATATGCTGTGGTTGGAATAGATCATTTCTAAAATCCCTTCCTGTTCTCTAACCCTGTTTCTTATGACACTATCTTTGGATCTCTACTGTTTCTGAGAAAACTAAGTCTAGATGTATAATCAAATTTTGTTTTTTTCCTCTGGGTATACAAGCAGTCTAAGCCATATTGCTTTAACCACTAGATTTCAGCACACAGAATTAAGATATTATTTGACCACAAGTTGTCATAAAGTGTGAAAATGCAGTATGCAATTTTATATGATTTCTTCTGTCTTCTATGCATTCTGTAAGCTTTCCCTATTTCCCTTCTTCCCATGGTAATAGATTTCAAGCATCTGACTTTTATTTTAAGTCAATTGGAAACATTAGGTCGATGTGGATTATACACAGGGGATCTGAATGAGAAACTTGTTTATTTCATCCATATGGGTTTATTGTAACTTCACCAGAAAAGCCTACAAAAGAGCACCTCAGTGAGAGAGAAAATGGCATTATTTTTATTTTCAACTCCAAAAGGGAAAACTAAAATTTTATCCCAGGGAGCATTCCATCTAACTAGATCACTCTTATGTTAACAGAATCCAAGCCACGTGGTGCTGCTTTGCACTGCTGAACTTAAAACTACTTATTACTGTGCTCCCCTGGAAGTCTAATAGAGTTTGAAATCCAGAATACTCAGCATCACCTGACAGGTTTCTCATTTCAAATGGTCCAAACTCCAAAGAAAAGCAGGAGTCTATGACCCCTTTATTCTGGACTGATGATGTTTACTCTACGTGGATGCACAAAGGGCCTTATACCCTTGTTTCCTTTCAGTTGCAGAATCAAGCCAACCAAGGGCGTGCTTCTTTATGAAGCTTTCCTTAATCTTCAATTATGGTCATTTGTTACAAGGTGACATTGTCTTCAGTACTCGGGACAGATTAAATTCTCTCCTGAATGAGTCATACTAGGATACAGCATCTGAGGTAAGCAGACTTCTTCAGACTGACTTCTTTTCCCAATCGAATTTTCTTAGATATTAAGTTATGTGGAAAGCTCTCAAGGGATGATAATGGTGTCTTAGCCTCTGGTATTCATGCATTGTCAGAGGCATTAGAGACTGTTTAAGTCAAACAATTTAAGCATTTGGCCACATCACAAAAGGAAACCATGGATATCCAAACTTCATAGGCAGGCAGGGAAAACAAAATACATTAAGTCACGTGGAATTTCACAATTGCTGACATTATGGAATAAAGCCCAAAAGGGTTAACTCTTCATTTCTTAACTCATCAAAGGCAGTAGATTCCTAAAATGTATAAGTTATCATTGGATTCAAGTTCTAGTTCTAAAAGTTATGCATATTACTTCACTGAGAATCAAAGTAGTTACATTTAAAAAAAATAAAGTTAAATTGGAAGTAGAGAAAAAATTCCTCATTCAGGAACACACGTATAGCTAGCCAGTTAACTAGATCTATCAATCGATTGAGAGAGACATAAGTATCAATAACTACAAATGGAAAACCTAGTTTAGAAATACTTTTATTTGCAATCATAGTAATTACTGAGCACTTAATCTATGAGTGTGTTTTACTGTAATAATATTATTTAACTCTGATTATAGCCCAATACTATAGATTTTATTTTGTTCCATTTTATATAGATGAGGAAGAGAACTGAAGGACAGATACTGCCTACTACATTGCCCACAGTCATATGCCCAGTAGATGGTAAAACGAAACTCAAACCCCAGCTGTTTTAGTTAGATTGCTTTATTCCTTGAAGGAAGGATTTCTAAAATCGTTTTTGGGAACTAATATTTTATGAATTTCTAGAAGATGCTTTCTGCAAATACATAGAGCTATTTATTTTCAGGTAACTTTGGGTGAAAATTCAGGCTTTCCTTTAAACTGATTGGTATAAGTTGAATTCATTGTGAACCTTTCAGATATTAAGAGAACAACAAAACCCTAGTAACTGACCTAAAGCTAATTGATTTAGTGAAGCTGCAAAAATATTACCTCGCAGAAAAAGGCTTCTGAGCAAGTGAATTTATCTCTTTACCCAACAATTCTGCAATGGGTCAGTTAGATCCTGAGGTCCTCTATATTACTAGGGAAACTTATCTTCCCTGGCCACATTATTAATTGCCCACCTTTTCATTTCCTTGCCCTAAAACAGAGAGTGACAAACTTTTTCTACAAAGGGCCTGAGTTTTAAGCTTTTCAAGTCACATGTGGTCTCTGTCACATATTCTTCGTTTTCTTTTGGGTTTTTAAAATACTCCTTTAAAACTAATTTCTAGGGCCGACCGAGTGGCGCATTGGTTAAGAGCTGGCCTGGGACACCAGAGGGCCCCAGTTCGAATCCCACATATGAGGGCCAGTGACACTGCCCTCTACAGCTAGGATGCTGAACAACAGCTCAACCTGGAGCTGGGCTGCCGTGAGTTGCTGGCGACGGCAGGTGGGTTGCCATGGGCTACCATGTACAGCCAGTAGCCAGCGTGAGCGGCCAGCAGCTGCTGTGAGCAGCCGTCCAGAAGCCAGAGACTGATCTGCCTCGCCCGGGAAGAGCGCAATGATGGTGTCAACTTGGGCCAGTGAAGCAACGTCCTCCACAACTAGACTGAAGAACAAAAGGACAGCAACTTGTCTGTTCCCCTTCTCCCAACCCCCCAATAAAAATCTTTAAAAAAAAAAACCACAAAAAAACTAGTTTTTTAAATTCTTAGTTGGGAGCCATACAGAAATTGGCCACAGACCAGGACCGGCCCAAGAACCTCCAGTTTGCAGTCCGCTGCCATAAAGGATTTAGTATGTCTTCTTGCCTCCTAGAGGTTGTTCCAAGATAATGGACATTTAACGTTCACTACATAAAGTTTAAATTCTACATACATATGTATAACTATATAAATATATAGATAGTCATATACAACACATATAAAGAACAAAGGTATATATAGATAGATTTTTAAAAATTAGCTTTCAAAACCTGATTTTCATAGAGCTAACACATCTTACCTCAGAGTTCAAAGTGCTTTGCATGCCATGAGATAATCTGCCTGTTTGTTTTTTTTTACATATGACTTCTGTAAGTGTTATTTAAAGGTTTTCGAGGAAAATACTGTAATTTGGGAAAACCATTTCAGCATCTTTATGTTCATTTAGAGTGCATTTTCATAATGGCCACTTGACCTATAAAGTAGAATATATGTTGCTGAAGCAATTTCAGTATTTTAACATCCCTAATGATCCTGTAACTTTTTTCAACTTTTGCCTTTCAAAAAGACCCCCTCTCCTGTGCTGCTGGCATGACATCACTGAAAATGAAGCCAGGGTTAGAAACGCACAATCAGCTTTCACAAGCTGGTGTGAACCAGCTCCAGAACACCATTGGCCTGAGTCAGTGTTTATGCCCGCAGACAAAACCTAATGAACAAAAGTTAGTAAGGACTGTTTTACTCAACACTGTTTCTACCTCGACTACAAGCTGTCACTTACAATCTCTGTTCAGAACACAGCCATACAGTAACCAACTTTGGATGGTGAGTGGTTAAATTAGAAAATATTTTAAAGACTGGTATGTTTAACAATGGGTTTGGTGGAATCAATGAGACATTTAATAGTTTTGTTGAATGGATAGGAAAGATTTTGTGCACTTAGCAGCACTTTCTTTTGTGTTCTCCCAGGTGCTCTCTTGGGGTCAGGGGTCTCTCCTATATAAATCCTTTGGAAGATGACTGAGAGAGATAATTCTATGCCAGGAATAAAAGCATTCCTCATGAATGTTTCACAAGCCACTTGTACTTTATTTCAGCATTTTAAGCAAGGCTCTTATATAGTATACTGTTCTCATCTCTATCACATCATATTTCACATTGCTATAGAATTGCTTTTTTTTAATTACTTTTTTTCAGTTGCAGTTGGCATTCAATATTATTGTATATTAGTCTCAGATATACAGCATAGTGGTTAGACATTTAGAATTGCTTTTGTACTTGGACGTTTCCTCATAGGATTATTTAAGCTCCTTGAGTGAAGGAACCTTTTCCCTTTTATAAAATCTTTTTCTTCTAGCGTCCACCACACTGTATGACACAGAGAGGACTTCATGAATATTTTGTTTTACTTATGAATACAAGAGATAGCAAGTATATATGTATGAGAGAAAATGTAATACTTGGTTACAGAAATTAAAGTGTTACCTGTTAACATTTCTTTTTCATATTCTTGGCTTTTATACAAAAATAATGTGAAACATTCTAATCAAGTGGCAAAATCAACAGATCAAAGTACAAATGCATTCTTTGTCATACATGGAAACCTGCTTCTGATAATAACTGCCACTGCTAATTGACTTGAAGGTGCACTTACTTCTGAAGTCTTACTAACACTCTGGGCAGATGAGCAGATAGAGCCCATCAGACTCCTGAGATGTCATATAGGTTGGTTTTACTTTAATCACATACAACAAGCCAAAAATGTGATTGAAGAAAACCTCACATCTTTATGTAACTCCCTAAGTCTCTTATGCAGTCTCTTTCTATATAATTTGTTTTGGCTAATGGCATTGCTTTGGATGTGACTAAAATTGGTTTTTTTAGTTTATTGTGAGAATATAGAACAAACATATTCTGACTTCAGCCTCCAATAATGGTAGACACAGACAGCTAAAAACAGGACAAAATATGCACAACAACTGTCTAAAAGCATAAGTAAGATGGAAAATAGTGGATCAGAATGAATAACATGAATACCCAGGGACGTGAGCCTAGCATATGGGGCCACATAGGCGTAGAGGATATATGTCCATTTAGAATAAGCAGAACATTGCTTATTTGTTTTTAGGGTTTTTTTGGGGGCGGTAAAATACAAGGTATGGCAATTAGGTTCACAAACTTGCCACCATGCACTTACATTGGCATCACTGTACAAACAGCTCGGTAAGGTTTCATAACCTTGGTATATCAGTGTCTCACAGCTGTGTTCATGTTGATGTGTGATGGTGTCTTGTTGAGTGGTGCTCATTATTGTTGTTGCGTGTTTTTGTGTGCCATCATGAGAATGTCTGAGCTTGAATTGGAGCAATGAACAAACATTCAATTTCTTGTTAAACTTGGCAAGAGTGGAAGTGAAACCAGGGACATGTTAGTCCAAGTTTATGGGGATAATGCCATGAAGAAAAAGACAGTGCACAAATGGATTAAATGTTTTTCTGAGGGGAAAGAATGCATCACCAAACAAAGAGGTCAGGGAGGCCAGTAACTAGCAGAACTGATGAAAATATTGCAAAAATCCATAGAACTGTGCATCAAAATCATCAGCTGACTGTGAGAAGCATAGCAGAGCAAGTAACCATCGATAGAGAAACAGTTAGGAAGATCTTAATTAAAAATCTTGGCATGAGAAAGGTGTGTGCAGAAATGGTCCCAAAGGAGCTCACCGATGAACAAAAGCAAAGGAGAGTCAAAGTTTGCCAAAACCTTTTGGAGCGGCAAGACGATGTTTTGGGCCATGTTATCACTGGTGTTGAAACATGGGTATGCCAATATGACCCAGAAACAAAGCATCAAAGTGCACAATGGAAGTCAGCCAATTCTCTATGACCAAAAGAGTTCCATCAGTCCAACTCAAGAGTCAAATGATGTTGCTAAACTTTTTTTTGATATCAGAGAGATTATTCATTATGAATTTGTGCCAACTGGACAAAAAGTTAACCAAGTTTACTATTTGGAAGTGCTGAAAGGTGCTGCATGGAAAAGACAAAAATGACCTGAATTTTTCACCAACAATCCATGGCTCTTGCATCACAACAATGCACCGGCTCACATGGCATTGTCTGTGAGGGAATTTTTAGCCAGTAAACAAATAACCATATTGAAACATCCTCCCTACTCACCTGATCTGACTCCTAATGACTTCTTTCTTTACCCAACGAAAACGGAAATATTGAAAGGAGGATATTTGGATGATGTTCAGGACATCAAGGTTAATATGACAATGGCTCTGATGGCCATTCCAGAAAAAGAGTTCCAAAATTGCTTTGAAGGGTAGACTAGGCACTGGGGTCAGTGCATAGCTTCCCAAGGGGAGTACTTTGAAGGTGACCATAACGATATTCAGCAATGAGGTATGTAGCATTTTTTCTAGGATGAGTTCACAAACTTACTTGTCTGGCCCTCTATGTACCTTTTTGACCTTCCTTTTTTCGCCTGAAACTTCTTTGTTATGGCTGGGGGGCCTAGAGCCATTCCAGTCTATGACCTGAAAAGGAAACCTCACAATAGGAGACTGGAAGAGAGAGGTACCAGGAACCCAGGTACCTGATGTTTCTGCATATGGCATACCAGTTCCAGTGTGCCTATATTTGGACTTAATTTATATGAGAAATAAAATTCTATCTTAAGTGACTCTAATTTGCATTTTCTGCTGCTTCACCTGAACCTAATCTAGTAGATTAGTTTCATCCATAGGCATATGTGATATTTATCTGCAATCTTCTACTTTTTAAAAGTCTATGTAATGTGTTGATACAAGATATACAGATTTTGAAAAGTAATCAGCATGCTCTCAAGCTTTTCCTTAATTCTAAAACAGATAAAGCATTTATTTGCAATAGTCAAGTAGTCTTAGAAATGCTTTTGGATAGCTTTTTCTTTGTTTAAATATACTCCTTTTTGTGTTAGTCAGCAGTAGAATTTTTCTTAAAATCATCCATTTCATCCAGTTTATTCAAGATATGCACCATTCTAATGTTCTATCTCTTCTATGTTATACATTCATCCATACTATGCATTTAAGTATTTTAAACTTGATTAAGCTTGATTTGTGTTTATAATATGTGATTCAGTCTTTTTTTCAAATAAGTAGAATTTAGTTACAGTCATCAATTTGTTCTTTTTTTGGCAGACACAGCCTCTAAGGGGTTTAAAGATCCTGTCTCCTCTGAATAGATATGCTTCATGGGAGGCAACTCTGACCACGTCCAGAGACTTGAATCCTGACTGGTCTAAGTTGTCATGGTTGTTCCACTTCTCTTTTCACTGGTTGTTTTAGCAAAAGCAGGGGCTATAACTATGGTGAAAACGATATGAATAGAACTATACTGGGAAGTTTCTGGGATCAGTAGTCCTATACTTCAAAAGAGACATAAAGAATACATATTTAAATGTCACTGTGTCTGGAAGGAACCCCTAGAAATGTAATGGCCATGTTGTACATACACATAAGTAGAGCTGGCCTTTGGTGAAATCCAATCAATGCACAGAGGAGGGTCAGGTGAAGACCATAACTGGAGCCCTGACTATGCAATATGTTCTGCAAGACAATGTTTTGGATAATTTCTCTTTTTTAAACTGCTATAACTTTGTAGATTTTTATAAATATAATATATGTGGTAATATTGCTGATATCTTTAATTACTTTGTTTTTGTTTTCAGTACTTGTATAACTCCATATAAAAACATGCCAGAAAATCATTAAGCCCCCCAAATTCTAGATTATTTTTAATTTAGTTTATTATTTCAAATATATTAATTTTATACACACATGTATTATTTAAGTGTCACAAATTCTCAGGATCTTCAATAGAACCCACTTATTTATAGCCACTGCCATATAGAGTGAATTTTATCCTAAAAATAAAAGGGTATGTGTAGAAGAGAAGTAAAGTATCACTACTGACATTTTTCTGACTTTCTCTTCACATTGAGTTTAATTTAATATTTATCAGCAAATTAATTTGGTCAAGTGAATTCTCAGTATCAGAATTGCACATTAAAGTTTGAGATGATTATGTCTAAATGGAACCTAATGCTGTTTAGGAATAAGATTTGTGTCAGTATATTTTTCCCCACCTTTCTGAGGCAGTTATGGTTATCTATGTATTTTTTTTACTGTAAAATCAATTGTTTCTATTCTCAGCTATTCATCTCATATTTTAAAATAATACTATGAAGTAACATCCCAAATACTGAAAATAGACTCCAACAGATGAGTGTACTAACTTGCTGTATCAAAATAAGTGTGAAATTCATTTTCAAGCACTCTTCAGCATCACCCTTATATCTTTCTCAATGATATTATAGTTCTGCATATAAAAGATGCTTAATGCATAAGTGTTGAATAAAATAAATGGGGGATGACAAATGAAGGCATGTATACAAAATGGATATTACAATCTTTCAAGTCAAAATGACACAGAATGTAGTTTTCCAATCATTGAAATAAAGTTTTCATCCTTAATTTTTCACTTTTCATCTTGAAGTTTCTTCAAATTATTAATTATGTAAATATTGTTGTAATTGAACTATATTTTCAGTATGTATAACTGCTCCTTAGGTATAATGAGCAGCTATAAATCATTTATATATATATATATATATATATATATATATATATATATATATATATATATATATATATATATATATGAAAGGACTGAGTACTACAGATCTGAGGACAAATAGATAATAAAATGTTCAATAATCACCAAGAACTAGGTATATACTTTAGGTGCAATGCTTAGTGCCTACATGTTGACTTATCAAAGTATTGCTAGTTTGAAATTTTGTTTTTTGAAGAAAACAATGATTTGAGAATGATGTAGTATATGAGTTTGCAGTAATAGGTAGTGACTGGCCTGGCTAAGCACAGCATTTTATGAAGCTAACAATACATATCAAATTATCATAGAAAACAATCATAAGAGGCATCTTTAAAAAAAAAAGAACACATGAAAATGATGCTACAGTCCCCCAACACACATACCAGATAATCTTTTATACAGAAAGCAAATCAAGTGAGATTGCATTTCCAAAGCAAAAGAAGGAAATCAAAATGATAATGAACATGCTCTAAGGCTATCCTACTGAAAAAATACTACATACATGATTTTAGAAACTATTGGAAAAAATCCCTTTGAGGTATTTGTGGGTTTATTAAAGTACTAGGCAACTCTAACTCTTATACCTAGCAATATTTAAAATTATTTATATATGTGTATGGTCTACTGCTTTTATGTGTGGTGATCCAACATTAATTCTGAAGAAAGAGAGGAACAGGCTGTTTTATATTGACACTGAGAAGTATAGTGTAATGTAGTGTGTATATGTACAGATATATCTATCTATCTATCTATCTATCTATCTATCTATCTATCTATCTATCTATCTATATAAGATAGACATGTCCTAGAGGCTCAAAATAAACAGATGGTCTGTGTTTGTGGTTTTGTTATTTTTGTTTGTGTGTTTACCTTTTTCTAGAACACTGTGTTTGTAGGCTGGTAGAGAAACATGAGGTCATGAGTGTTTCAAATTATTATCTTTTAGTTTTCTGCTTATGTATAATTTTTTTTTCATTTTTCCCTGAACATGGGGGTAGATAATCCAAAACATATCCTCAATGAAGAAACAACTCAGTACTTTTTTTATTTCTATATTTTTGAATAATTTTGAAAAAATAAAATGAAATGCAAATATTGAAACTGGAGGTGAATTAATTCAATCAAAACTTATTATTGTCTGTAATAGAGCAATCAGGCCAAATTATTTAAAAAACATCTGCTTCGGCCCAGTTGGCCACCCCTCTCACGACTAGGGCTTGCACAGCTGCTCTGCTTATGTGAGGAAGTCCTAGCGGCTCCTCTCTCTCATGCCGGGCGTGATTCAGCAGAGCTAGTTGGTAAGCAAGGCTTCTTTTCTCTTAGGTTATATACTCAACTAACGTGATAGTAGCTGGACCTTTTCAGGAACAGACTTCTGCAACTTGAAGATGTCCTGCACTGCTTGTTCCTCATTGTTTATTATATCATTAGACTTAAACTGGGTGCATTAGGAACATCATTAATCCTGCCTGTGGAATTTAGTGCCTCGAGCAAAGTCACTGTCTTAGTAACTTTATTATACAGTTCAATTTTATAGACACACACACACAGGGTAAAAGCCAATTCACAGGATATGTATGTGCAAGAGGCTAAAAGAAGGGAGGATTTCACAATGTCACTGGGGAATGTAGTCAATAAAAAAAACGGAAGTTCTGATGCCTAAGAATATCATCTGCATTTTATAGATCTAAAACTATTACTCATAAAGAAAACATATTAAAAAAAAAACTGCCAAACCAATAATTCTTAGAAGTTGTACTAATTTTGACAGATTAATTTTGTTTTAACTTGTTTTGTTTGGATTTGCTTTGTTGCCTGTACTGACTGGAATTATAATATAGTTGAAATGCAGAGTGATGGAATATAATATTCTACTTAAATATTTCTACATTAGGATTTTATGGCAAACATCACACATCTGTCCCATATCTGATTCACTTGATTAATGGTGTGATAGTACCAAACACCAAGCTACATGAAGAATGTTGGTGATTTTATAAATCATTGTTCACTGGCATAATAAAATGCAATTATTTTTATTTACTATAAAGTATGTTTATTTTACAACTGATTTTGCTTGTGTTCATAACTTTAAAAAATCCCCTTATCTGGATAATTGTAATTGTATGGCATCCAGACTCCTACTTTTCCAACTGGGTGTCCATCTATGTCATCAACAGTTTTCAAGGCTGTTTATTAGTATCTTACTCCTTCATAGTTCTCTAACTATACCACTTTAGTCATTTGTATTATTTACTATCCTAGGAAATAATAGATTACTATTGTGTATTTTACTTAAGAAACTGATTAGTTGATTAATCCACTCAACGAATACTGTCACTGTCTACTATGTAGATAAAATACAAGTCACTTATGTTAATGGTGTGGTAGTGGAAGCATATGTAATATTCTCTCATTAGTTTTTTAAACCACATTAATCATTTTTCTGGTATGCTAAGCATTTTTTTGTCGGGAATACTCCCAGCTACCCTTCACTATCAGCATCTACCTACCCTTCACTATCTGTCGCCCTGTTTTTTTGTTGTTTTTTTTAAAGATTTTTATTGGGAAATTGGGGGAGGGGAACAGCATTGGGGAATGGGGAATTGGGGAAGGGGAACAGACCAGTTGCTGTCCTTTTCTTTTTGTTCTTCAGTTTAGTTTTGGAGGACATCACTTCATTGGCCCATGTTGGTATTATCATTGTGCTCTTCCCAGGTGAAGCAGATTGGTTGCCGGCCACTGGATAGCTGCTCATGGCAGCTCTTGGCAGCTCACGCTGTCTGCCAGCCACTCACAGTAGCTTACGGCAGCCCACTGCAGCCTCACTGCAGCCTATGCCATCACCGGCGACTCACAGCAGCCCAACTCCAGGTGGAGCTGTTGTTCATCATCTTAGCTGTAGAGGGCGCAGCATCACTGGCCCTCATGTGGGATCTGAACCGGGGTCCTGCTGTTCAGAGCTGGCATCCCAAGCCAACTCCTAACCAATGTGCCACTTGGCCAACCCTGGCCCTGTTCTTTAGCACATATTTTAAACTTGTGTCTCCAGTTATTGTTCCATTTCTGATTTTTATCTCTCTCCACCATATATATTTTCCTATCAAAACTCATTTTGTCCTCCATATTCAGTTCCAGAATTATCAACTGACTCTTAGTTTTAGGGGGAAAATCAGTATGCATCAAATTTTTTTTTTTTTTAATAAACAAAACTCAACTCTAGCTATCTGAAGAGAGTTTGTAGAACTGCACAACTGGACATTGAAAGAAATACCTTTTTTTATAATTACAGTTTTTTGGGGTGACAATGGTTAGTAAAGTTACATAGGTTTCAGGTGTACAATTCTGTAATACATCATCTATATATCACATTGTATGTTCACCACCCAAAGTCAGTTCTCCTTCCATCACCATATCTTTGATCCCTTTTACCCTAATCTACCATCCCTATTCCCCTTTTACCCTATGGTAACCACTAAACTATTGTCTGTGTCTATGAGTTTTTGTTTCTTTGTTTGTCTTGTACCTTTGTTGTTTTCAGTTTTATATCCCACATATCCGTGAAATCATATGGTTATCGACTTTTTCTGTCTGATTTATTTCACTTAGCATAATAATCTCAAAAAAAGAAAGAAATAAAGATAGATAAAAAGAAAGAAAGAAAGAAAGAAAGAGAGAATCTAAACCAAATATACCCTGAAATGAAAATGAACAGTCTCATTCATCCTTGCATGTTCAACTCTATGACATAAATAACCAAGCACAAAGAAATTAGCCAGTAATGTAGTATAAAAATATACTGGTGCTTTACTTGCCAAAATATCTTCCAGATCTTTGGTTGTTGTTATGGGTTGAATTATGTCCCCCCCTCTCCCGCCCCTAAAATGTTGAAGACCTAATCCCAGTGCCTATGAATGTGACTATATTTGGAAAAAGGGTCTTTGCAGATGATCAAGATGAGGTCATTAGGGTGAGCCCTAATCCATTGTGACTGGTGTCTTATGAAAAAGGGAAATTTGGACTCAGGGTCAGCAGATACACCAGGAGAACACCATGTGATGATGAATGCATCTACTATCCAAGTAATGTCAAAGACTGCCAAAAAAAAAAACAAACAAACAAAAAAAACACCCAGGAGCTATGAGAGAGACACAGAACATCAGAGCATCTTCCTCATGGAGCTTAGAAGGAGCCAGCCCAGCTGACACTTGGATATCAGATGTTTATTTAGCCTCCAGAACTGTGAGACAAAACGTCCTGTTGTATCAGCTGCTCAGTTTGTGGTACTTTATTATGACAGCCCTAGGAAACTAATACAATTGTTTTCTAGATTCTCCTGAGAAACATGCTGGGATTGGGATGATGGTTCACACACAGAAAAATGTGTCTAGCATTTTAAATTCTTGGTGTTGTTGAATTCTTCCTGTGTGTTTCTCCAGATGATTTCTGCATGCCAACATTCTTGCCCACTGCTGAGTTCAGGTTTACACTATTCAACCAGGAAGTTAAGAACCATCAATTGCAGAAGGTTATTTACTACATTCAGAATCACTAGAAAGTGGAGTTCTATTAACAACTCAATACATGAATAGTCAATTCACACAATAGTTTGAAGTTCAGTTCTACAACTAGGTTCTGCATATAAGAAGTTTCAAAAACAGTTTCAAAAAGCTGCTTGAAAGTGTTCCTGAGGTCAGTGATATAATTTAGTAGTAATGAGGAGAGAAAAAAGAGGGGCTCCCTCCTGTGTGATCTGTGAGATAGAGGGCTTGGAAATCCTCTATGTCTTTCAATTTGTCTCAAATATCCGCAGTTTTTTTGGTCCATTCTTTTGGCTAATGCCTTATTTTTACATAGGACTTAGGCCAAGACTCATTGTGAATTCAGTTAAACTTAAAATTCGTAGACCTGTAGAAACAAATTGTGGACTTTGGTTTTTACTCAGTCAGCCTAGCAGATAAAACAATAGGAACTATTTTCAGAATGAGAGAACTCTCAGCTTCATTCTGTGCATCAAGACAAGAAAACAGGAATTAACGTTGTCATTCTCTATATTATCTGACCACAGAAGCGATTTTTGCAGTCCTATAATTCTTCATCCTTCCACTTCTTATCGTAGTGTTCTCATAATCCTTCATAGTCTTACCGTCGGTGGGACTGTGGTTCTAGTTACATTAAGTGGTAATTTAATTAGGCATTTCACCACTGTATGCTATGGTCCTCTAGATTCCACTGTGGAATATGAGGAAATTGACCAGATAACCAATTCCCAGTATGCTACATTTCTGAGTGTTTTTACCTGACAACTTAGTTTCTGATTTTATTTTCTTCATAAAATGTTTTTCTTTGTTTTTTTGGGGTATGAATAACAAATATTGACTTCCTTTTGTCTAAAAATAAATTTACTAGAAGGATATGGGAGGACACACAAGATTGAAGGGAAAGTTGAAGAAACAGGTTTGCAGCAGAGAGACAGCAAAGGTATTCAGAAAATTTTATAAGCAAGAAGTTTTGGGTGGTTTGTCTTTGATAGATATGCAGAAAATTATTTAGGCAAATATAACTCTATTACTAAAAAGTGTTTGCCACAAAGCTAATTAAGTTTCCTGGCAAACTAACTTGGCTTATATGAAAATATTAGGATTATTTTTTAACGTATTGGATTGTCAGAAAAGTCATGACGCATTTTTGCAACAAAAAACATAGAAAACTATGTCATGACTTTTCTGACAACCTTATGGTATAGACAGGCCTACAGTTTCCTCTTTCTTAGCACAGTGATCCCTCTATGAGGAATAACTAGGTTCATATCTAAATAGATAAGTCAAAGAGCAAGTGAATTATAAAATAGCTAAAGCTAAGGAAAAGGGGCACACAGAATATTTATATTGTCCCAAATAATATTGTATGCCTCTTCTGGTCCCAGAGAAAGTTTCCAGAGAACGCAGAAATAAACCCACATATACTGAGTGTGCCAAAAAAGTGGATACACATTTTAATAAAGAAAAAAAAACTATTAAAGTTGTAATACTCAAGATATACCAATAACAAAAGACGACTACAAGTCATGTTTGACTTCTGCAATTACAAGAGGTGATCAAAGTGGTTACCATCAGCGTCCACTCACTTCTGATAATGGTGAACTACTGGCTTGAGCAACGTTGACCAAAGTGTCTACTTGTATACATTTTTTTGGCTCCTCCGGTATATGAGCAGATATTTTTTGACAAAAGAGCTAAAAACATACAATCCAGAATAGAAAGCCTCTTCAAGAAATGATGTTGTAAAAATTGGAAAGCCACATGCAAAAGAATGAAACTAGACTGCTGTCACCATATACCAAAATTAACTCAAAATGGATAAAAGACCTAAATATAAGACTGAAACAATAAATTGCATAGAAGAAATCATAGGTACTGAACTTATGGGCTTTGGGTTCAAAGAGAATTTTATGAATTTGACCTCAAAAGAAACGGAAGTAAAAGCTAAAATAAATAAATGGGACTATATCAAACTAAATATTTTCTGCACAGCAAAAAAAACCAAACAAAAAACATCAGCAAAACAAAACCAGCCAAATGGGAGAAAATATTTGCAAACACACCATCAATAAGGGACTAATATCCAAAATATATAAAGAACTCATACAACTCAACAACAGCAACAAAAAAACAAATAATCCCATTAAAAAATTGGGCAGAGGACCTGAACAGACACTTCTCTCAAGAAGACATACAAACGACCAACAGATATATGAAAAAATGCTCAACTTCACTAGCTATTAGGGAAATGCAAATCAAAACCACAGTAAGATACTACCTCACAGTTGTCAGAATAGCTTTTATCAACAAGACAAGTAGTAACTAGTGTTGGAGAGGTTGTGTGGGAACAGTGAATACACTGTTGGTAGGAATGTAAATTGCTACAGCCATTATGGAGAATAGCATGGAGGTCCCTCAACAAATAAGAATAGAGCTACCATATGACCCAGCAATCCCTCTTCTGGGTGCCTACCTGAAAATTTTGAAAACATTTATTTGTAAAGACATATGCATCCCTATGTTCATTGCAGCACTCTACACGACAGACAAGACATGGAAACAACCTAAGTGTACTTTGATGGATGATTAGCTAAAGAAGAAATGGTATAGATACACAATGGAATACTATTCAGCCATAAGAAATGATGACATTTTGCCATTTGTAAATGTCAATGGATGGATCTTAAGAGTGTCATGCTAAGTGAAATAAGTGAGATAGAAAGGGACAAGAATCCTATGATTTCATTTATATGTGGAATATAAAACAGAAAGCAACAAAAGAACAAACAAAACAATAAAACAAACTCATAGACACAAAAAAACAGTATGGTAGTTGGGTGGGGGATGAAAAGGGTAAAAGGGGATCAAATATATAGTGTCAGAATTAGACTTGACTTTGGATGGTGTGCACACAATGCAACATACAGATGATGTATTATAAAATCATACACCTGAAACTTATGTAATATTATTAACCAATGTTATCCCAATAAATTTAATTATAAACAACAGATTCAGTTAGGGTCTGATAATATAGATGACTAACCTCATCAGGCTAGTTTCTGGTTAACTAGTTTTCCCTAATGGTAAGTCTTGTTAAGAACAGAATGCTCTTCCAGAAACCTACGTAACTTTATTAACCATTATCACCCCCGATAAACTTTAATTTAAAGTAAATAAATAAGAACAGAGTACTATTACACATTTCAAAGAGGCTCCGGTTCCTATTTCCCTGCTGGAAGCCTGAAGGAATTGTTTTTCCAATGTTTACTGAGAGCTCCTGAAAATAAATCTCACAAAATTGTGGAGGCTCTCCTATGACTGGGCCCCTGACATTTTTTTAACTCTCAAGTTGTCCACACTGAGCCTCCAACAATTCTTTAATTATAGTTCAGTTTTTCCTACCCTACACTGGTTCCTGAGGCAGACCACTGGTGAGTCTCTGCTCCAATAAACTGTATTTGCCTGTCTGTATCTCCAATCCTTGTTTGCCCACTGTCCTCACCTTTCTAATGGATCCTGGTTCGTTCAGTTTCTTTAGCTTTCACTTGTTGTTAAGATGCTGTGGTGACTTTCGAGATACTTACATGTAGAGCAGGAAAGCAGAAGTACCATTGTTGATTTATTATTATTATTTTAAAGATTTTTATTGGGGTACTGGGGGATGGAACAGCATTGGGGAATTGGGGGAAGGGGAACAGACAAGTTGCTGTCCTTTTGTTCTTCAGTCTAGTTGTGGAGGACGTTGCTTCACTGGCCCAAGTTGGCACCATCATTGCACTCTTCCTGGGCGAAGCAGATCAGTCGCCGGCTTCTGGACAGCCACTCACGCTGGCTGCTGACCGCTCACATTGGCTTCTGGCTACACATGGTAGCTTATGGCAGCCCACTACAGCAGGGGCTGCAGCCTACGCCATCGCGGGTGACTCACAGCAGCCCAGCTCCAGGTTGAGATGTTCAGCATCTTAGCTGTGGAGGGCAGTGTCACTGGCCCTCATATGTGGGATCTGAACCCGGGCCCTCTTGTGTCCCAAGCCAGCTCTTAAACAATGCGCCACTCGGCCGGCCCCCATTGTTTGATTTTTGAATGCTAACAAATGATGCATTCCTGGGATAAACTACTACTGGTCATGATGAATTATATTTTTATATATGGATGGTTTTTATTTGCAAATATTTCAGTAAAAACTTTTGTGATTCTGTTCATGGGATATCAGTTTGCAGTTTTCTTATGATGTCTTGTTTTCAGGGAAAGGCTTGCTTCATAAAATTAACTAATGGGTTCCCTGAGCTATTTCTTAAAAAGTGTTTATAAAATTGGTATTATTTTTTACCTAAATGTGTTGTAGAATTCATAGTTCAGCTACATGGGACTAGATTTTTTGTTGTCATTGCTTTGTTTTGTGAGAAAAGTTTAACCTACAAATTGAATTACTTTAATAAATATAGAGTTATTTACATTATATTTTTTCTTGAATAAGCTTTGGTGATTTCTGTCTTTCAAACAATCTGTCCATTTCATCTAAGTTGTAGAATATATTAGCATAAAGTGGTTCATAATTGAAAATTTATGACATTTTCCCCTCATCAGTCTGGTTAGGAGCTTATAATTTTGTTGAACTGTCCAAAGAATAAATTTTTGGTTTCATTGGTTTTTCTCTGTGTTTTTATTGTTTTGAACATCCTTATTTTCTGATCTTTACATTATTATTTCCTTCCTATTTATTTTGGGTACTTTAATTTTTTATGTTTATTAAGGTAGGTGTTCAAATGATTCACTTGAAATCTTTCCTTTTCTAATATGAGCATATTATAAATGCTTTAAGTATATTCTAAAAATGTTAATATGTTGTGTTTTCATTTTAATTCAGTTCAAAATATTTTCTAATTTCTTATGTGATTTCTTATTTCACTCATAGTTCACTTTAAAGTATGTTGTTTAACTTGTATCTCAAATATTCAGGGATTTTTTTTTGGAGATCATTTTGTTGTTGATTTCTAATTTAATTCCATTTTGTCAGAATACATACTTGTATAATTTGAATATTTTTAAATTTATTAACACTTGTTTTATGGCCTAGAATATAATCTATTCTGGTGAATATACATGTGTTATTTAATTATGTTCTGATATTGTTGGTTGCAGTGTTCTATAAATATTAATTAGGTAGAGTTTGTTGAGAGCATTATTCAAGTCTCCTATAATATTTTTTTTAATTTGTTCTCTTAATTACTGAGAGAGGAATGTGGTCTTTTCTATTTCTGCTTTCATTGCTATTCACTTTGCCTCATGTATTTTCAAGCTCATTATCAGTAATATACTCATTTAGAATTGTTATATATCTTTTTTTTTTAAAGATTTTTATTGGGTAATTGGGGGGGATGGGAACAGTGATGGGGAATTGGGGGAAGGGGAACAGACAAGTTGCTGTCGTTTTGTTCTTCAATCTAGTTGTGGAGGACGTTGCTTCACTGGCCCAAGTTGGCACCATCATTGCGCTCTTCCCTGGTGAGGCAGATCAGTCGCCGGCTTCTGGACGGCCGCTCACGCTGGCTGCTGGCTACATATGGTAGCCCATGGCAACCCACTGCCACAGGGGCTGCAGCCTACGCCGTCGCCGGCGACTCATGGCATCCCAGCTCCAGGTTGAGCTGTTGTTCAGCATCTTAGCTGTAGAGGGCAGTGTCACTGGCCCTCATATGTGGGATCCGAACCGGGGCCCTCTGGCATCCCAAGCGAGTTCTTAATCATCGCGCCACTCGGCCGGCCCAGTTATATATCTTCTTGATGACTTGATCTATTCATCATTCTAAAATGTCTGGTAATATTCCCCATTATCACATCTGTTTTGTCTTATATTAACCAACTACTCTAGCTTGCTTTTAATATTTTCATTGCATATTTTGTTCTGTATTTAACTTTAAACATTACCTGTATTTAATGGGCTTCTGGTAGGTGGTATGGATCTGGGTCTTGTTTTTTTTTTTTTAATTGTACAAAAAATTCCTCCTTTAAATTATAACTTTTAAATTTAACATATCTCTTGTTAGTTCTTACTCATTTAATATTCTCAGCTATTTGTTCTTTTTTCAATATTTTCTTGCTTTCTGTTGGATTGGGATTTATATGATTTAATTGGATCTACATTATTGCCATTTTACCTATGTTTGTGTTTAATTTTCTTTTTTTTTTCTTTTAAAGTTTATTGGGGTGACAATTGTTAGTAAAGTTACTTAGGTTTCAGGTGTACAATTCTGTAATATATCATCTATATATCACATTGTGTGTTCACCACCCAGAGTCAGTTCTCCTTCCATCACCCTATGTTTGATCCGTTTTACCCTCGTCTACCACCCTCCTCCCCCCTTACCCTCTGATAACCACTAAACTATTGTCTGTGTCTATGAGTTTTTGTTTGTTTGTCTTGTTCCTTTGTTGCTTTCAGTTGTGTTTAATTTTTTTAATGATTGCTTTGAAATTTACAATACACATCTTTATTTCCTGACAGTTTACTTCCAAGTAATATTAAGACAATTCATGTCTAATGCAAGATTTTATGACAGCATTCTTCCATTACCTTCTTCTGCACTTTCTGCTTTTGTTGCCATAAATTTTATTTTTGCTTAAAACAGTTGGTTATATTTTAAATGAAGTACAATTTTGAAAAGCTTTTCCTTTTTTTTGTATTTTGCCTACATATGTTATTTGGATGCAAATTTCACATGCTATAATTTTCTTTCTATCTGGAGAATTTCCTATATCATTCTTATTATGCAGTCTTCTGAAAATGAATTATTACAGCATTTGTCAGAGAAAATCTGTTTCTTATTTATTGTTTTATTTTTAATGGGTAAAAATTCCAGGTTGACATTGTATTTTTTCAGCACTTTAACAATATTATTCAATATTCTAGTTTGCACAGTTTCTGATGAAAATTCTACTGTAAATTTTAAATTCCTCTTCCTAGAAATAATATATTTTGTCTGACCATTTAGAATTATATTTTTAATCACTGGATGTCAGTAATTTGATTATTCTATCCATTGGGATTTTTTTTATGTTTATTCTCCTGGGGATTCATTAAGTAGTTTGCACCTGTAGGTTTACTCTTTTTATCAACTTTAGGAACCATTAAACCTTTATTTCTTCAAACCAATTCCTTCCTACTCCTTCTGGAATTCTAATTACACATTTCTTAGGGACAACGGCCAGTATGCTTCAATGCATTTTTTTTTCTCTTTGTTCTACATTTTGTATAGTTTCTATCACTATTTAATCAAGTTCATTGATATTTTCTTCTGCAGTATTTAATCTGTTGCTCTTCTAATTTGTTAAACTTTTAATGTGGACATATTTTTTATTTTGAGTCTTTTTATATCTTCCATTTCTATCCTTGGTATGCCCCTATTTTTTTCTTTATTCTTGAACACAGAGCATACTATGTGGGGTTTTTTTTGTTTTTGTTTGTTTGTCTGTTTATTTTGTTTTCCACATCCTTATTTGCTAGTTCCATCATCATGGTCTGTTTCTATTGACTTTTCTCCTGTTTATGGATAATATTTTCCCACTTCTGTACATGTCTTATATATTTTTATTGGATTGTAGTTATGTCAAATATTGTAAATTGTATGTTGTTGATTACTGCATTTTATTTTATTCCTACAAATAGTGTTTTGGGTTTTTTGTCTGCCATGCAGTTAAATTATTTAGGGTGAATCCAAAGTAGTTTTTTGTCCAAGGCTGATTTATGCCAAAACCACAATAATACATTTATATAAATTTTACCTAATGCTTTGTATAAAGTCTTTTCCTTCTAGCTGTTGGGAATACCTGCTTTACTAAGCGCTGTGTGAACACCAGAAAGTTTTCTGACTAGTTGTTTCAGGTTTATTTTTCCCAGTATTTAGGTATAATTTCCTCTTGCACATGTGCAAATAGTGCTAAGCCAAAGACTTGTGGGGACTTTAAACTTTCTTTTAAATGTCAATATATTAACATAAAACTCTTTGTAGCATTCTATAAGTAGATATTTAATGTGTGTTGTATCTGGGTTATGACAGACATTCTTTAAAAAATTATTTTAACACCTGTGTCAAAGAAACAACTTTGTTGATTCTCTAACTGGTAACTTTTTTCCATTTCATTAATTTTGGATCTTATACTTATTACTTTGTTCCTTCTATGTTTTCTTAATGAATTTCTTATTCTTTTCTATGTCCTTCAGTTGGACATTTGGCTCATCAATAGTAAACATTTATTATTTTCTAATAGAAATATTTACATAGATTAATTACCCCCAAACTCCTTTCTTAGCGTTTCCCATGAAGTTTAAGATGGCATATTTTCATTAGCATTATGCTCTGTTTTATTTTAAAATTTGTATTTTCTTTCTTTGACCCATGAATGATTTATGCATTTAAATATATGAGTATACATTTTTACAAGTTATTTCTCATTTTTCTGACTTTATTTCCTTTAGTTTAGAGCATAGATTACATTTAATATCAGTTCTTTAAAAAATATTATGATTTTGTATTTATGAATGGGTATATGATCAAATTTTATAATGTGCTAAGGTCTTGAGAAGGTTTTTTTCTGTTCTCTTTTCATACTGTATGTGTACAATAGATAATTATTGATTATTTTGTTGTTCATAACTTCTATTTTTATTAAGTCATGGTATTCTTTATCTAGCAAGTTCTAAAGAATTTATTTTTAATACCTCCCAGTGTAATAGGATTTGCCAATTCATTTTTGTTACTATCCAACATGCACTATATTTTTTTGAGGCTATATTACAAGGTGAATGCAAGTTTAAATTTTTTATATACTACTGGTGAATTAAATATTTCCTCTTTTTATCTATTGTCTTTATCTAAAATAAAGTATTTCCCCTTGATTCTATGTTGTCTTCTATTATGATAACCATAAGTCTGGGGTTATAATTCAGGGAACCTTATTTTTATTAGTTTCTGTATTTTTTTATAACTTTACTTTCAACCCATCTGACTTTGTTTCTCATATAAAGCAAAAATTTGAATTATTCTTTTGTCTAAATGAGTCCACAGATTATATTAACCTCAGTTAGTTAAAACAACAACATTTTATAACTTATACATGCAACTCTCAATAGTATATATGCTGAAGCTCTGCTTCACTCTGCCCTTAACCCAGAACGCAGGCTGATGAGGGGACACTATCATCCGGAACATTATTTCTGCCAGTGGTAGAGAATAAAGAAACATAGCAAAGCATATACTCTCAGTGCTTCTGCCCTGAAGGGACAGGTGCTATTTCTGCTCACATTTCAGTACTCAAAGCAAGCTATACAATGAAACTAACTTCAAATCATGAAGTGTGCCATCCTATTATGTGGTAAGAATTAAAGCCCAGATTATCAAAAATATTAACTAGTTGTGTTCTCCACGCTCGCTAACTTTTGTTTCATACATTATTATTTTTCTTTTTCATAATGTTGATTTTTTTATATATATCATTCCCAGTTAACTGATGAGGGGAGGAAGTTAAAAATGTTATTTCTCTGTTATTGTATAATTTAATAGAATTCTAGGGTTAGAAAAGCTGCTTTTGCCTTTTACCTTTTGTTATCTATAAAGAGACTCCTTTCTGAGTGAAATAGCACCTAGCTATTTCAGTACAGTAGTATAATTTATAACATATTTTCCACACATAGATAAAGATATCCAAAGCCACTGGGCTATAACATAAGTTGCAAGGGTAAAAATCTTTGCACCAGAGGTACCCTAAAACTAAGTATCTGCTATTCATTGAAAATGATTTTGTAACAAATGAATAACAAAGCCAGCATCCATGGAGACTACTTACTCAGATAGTTTTCAAAACTTTAGAAGTACCTTCTTTAAAAGAGCATAGCCATTAAAACTAATTATAATAATAAGTTAATCAATCTAATTTATTGATACAAGTTATATTAAAAAAGTCAGACCTAGTTATTATATTACTTAAAATCAGCAATACTGCTTTTAGGGTCTAAGAATTATGGAACTGTTAAGCAATATCTATATCACCCATTATATAGATGAGGAAACCGAGGCCTCAAGAAATAGTGACAGTGTCAGGTTTCTGGAATCAGAGGTCTCTGACCTTGCCATATTGTTTAACATATTCTATAACTAGCATCTCCATAATTCAAACTGACTCTCCCTCAATTTCAGTATTATAACACTATATTCTTATTGCTTATCATTAGTAGCATACTGAAATATTTTAAAGTTCGGGGAAAATATTTTAAATTATTTTTTTTCTTAATTAAAGGCAAATGTTGCTTATGAAAAAGTATAACTCCTGAGAAAATGTTTAGAACTCATAAATTTTGAACATTTTTTCTCCACAAATATTCAGACATCATTGGTCACCTGTTTATTTTTTAAGCTCTGACAATTTTCCAAGACTCAGAGTTCAAATGGCATGTGGTTATTAGTTCAGACGAACATCCCAGATTGTTATGAAAAGAATGTGTGAGTTTTAGTCATCCATAACCTGCAGCTGTCTCTGCGGTTCCAGATATATTTAGGGTATTTTTTTGTATAGACTTATGAACTAACCATCTATGAAATGTCACATGTTTTAACAGAGATAGTGACAGGAGCTATGGATGACTAGGAAACATCATGAGTCAGTTTGATTCTGGTTCTACATCTTAAGAGATACAAATCAAAACACATCACACAAGGAAAATGCACAAACTATTCAGCCCAGATTCTGAATTCCACATAGAAGAAAAATAAACTGTCACATTTAATGATATTGTCAGTATACATTTCTCTAAGATTTGCAAAGAAAACCAAAGAAGAAAAAGAAGAAGAAAAAAAAACAAAAGTCTCCTTCTGCTAAAATTATACTAGATATTCTCAAGTTAGTGTTTGCTAGCTAGTCAGGCATTTAGTCAAGCGAATTATGTTTTGGCTATTAAATGATAGCTTTTACAATATCCTTTAAAAATGATAAGGTAGTATGTAACAGAAAATGTTTTAGGTGGTGTAAAAAAGGATCCTTTTTTAGAGTGATCCTTTGTAATTCTCTAATCCCTTTGTGCTAACTCTAGGAGGTTGGTCAAACATTTGACAGCGTTGACTACTATCAATGCAGTTTCACAGCCCAGGGATTTTTAGATGCTTACAAGTCTTTTGTTAGTAGCCACTTCCTGGCAGTGTAAATAAATAATACTGTCCTCAAGCCCTGACACACAATCTGAGACATTTCATCCGTTCAACTGACATTTATCAAGCAAATACACTGTTTCCCCCTCATTTTCATTTCTTATCACTGTTCCTACTTCTTCTATCATTAACACCACCCTCCAGGAATTTCACTATATTCCAGGAACTCTGATAAGTTGTGTGGATGAGACATTCAATCTCGGCCCTTCTGTGGTTCCTTGTAAGGGCTTCTACCGCACTTGTATTAGGTGACTATTCTGCATGTTACAACTATTGTATGAGACATACTTATAGTAAAACATTATTCAAAATTTAACTGGTGCCTTATATTTTTATTTGCTAAATCATCCTAGCTGTAAAGCATGAGAATGAGGGGATATGAATTTGGCTTCTTTGAAAAATAAACTCAGTGGCAGGAGTCATGTAGTCCTGGGCAACGGAAATACAGCCGAATATTTTCTATATATCTAATTTACAGAACTACATGTTCAATCTCTCTTCTCTGTATCTTAAAATACCTTTATTTACCTCTGGAAATAGTGCTGGGACTCAGCCAGCACAGTCACATTGTCAATAAATCCATGACAGATTAGGTGCATAACAGGAAAAGCGATGACTTAAACCAAAAGAAAATAAGACAGAAAGGAGCTTTCTTATTAGTATTTATTTAACTCAATTGAAGTTACCTTTAGAATATTGTTACTATTTCTATTCAAAAGAGTAAAATGAAAGATACCTCATACAACAGTGCAATGGTGAGTAGACATGTTAAAATTTGTGAAAACATATCAAAACAATAGGAAGATAAGTGTGATCTACCCAAAGTCAGAAATATCTAACTTTCCTTTTGGAAAAGTTTACTCTTCTTAGGCCAAATAGTGAAAAAGCATTAAAACTTGTGGAGAACAAATGTCTTTTCATATCCTGCTCAATCTTCAGAGAGCTAAGCTTGTGAAAATTAAAGTAACAAGGTTTTAGAAGTAAAATTGCCATGGAAGTGTAATAATAACAAATCTATGTTAATTAGGCTGCTATAGATGAAAGACAGAAATGCAAACTTTAAAAGTTTTTTATTGACAGATGAATTTCAGGTGGAAATTCTTAAAAGGGTTTCCAAAAGCCCATTGATTGTTAAAACCATATTCTGATTCCTCTGGGAATTTCCAAGGCCAAGACATAATGTCAGGCAGAATACTTGTGTAATAAGAGCGATGGCTTTAAAGTAGGACAGGTAAGTGTGAATACTGCCAGCCTCTCTCACTGACTAAACATAGGTAATTTCTGAGTTCCAAGAATATGGGAATAAAAACAGACCACTGTGCATTTGATGTTATGAGAATTAAGAACTAAATGACTAACAACCTAGCAGATATTCATCTCTCACTGATAAGTAACTATTATTATAATTATACTATCATCAATATAATAAAAAGGTAGTTGAGTACAGTCAGTACAAAGATTTTCCTTGTGATATAATTTTCTCCTTTTTTCAACTAATTCTATCATTAATTTCTCATGTTGGTAAAGACAATGTGATACAGTGTTCACTGTCAGAGTGAATGGCAAGGAAGATGCAATATCATTTCCAACAGCAAATGCTCATGTTTTCTTCAGACTTAGAGTATTTTGCATGAATAAACTTACACAACAAAATACATGAACTATTATAATTTTCTTAAATCTTATGTTTACCAATTTAAGTAACTGATATGTTAATAATAATTGCTATGAAATGATTAGCATAAATTGATTTTTAAACTGCAAATATATTTTGACTAGTAAGCCTCCTTTAAGAAGTCATTTACCTACAGTTTTCAATATCTCCATTGAAGTGGCATGAAGATACATCAGGATATCAGAAGTGGTCATGGGGTTTGACTTGCCAATTTCCATCCATAATCTCATCATGTCACTGGTCAATTCCATTCCCATTCTTAATGCCTCATTTAGGAATGGACACTGTGCCTTAATTATGTCTAATAAAACAGGAGAGAAAGTCAACTTAGGGCATCTTGAAAAGGATTTTCCTCTCCCAAAAAGACAGATGAGATAGAGAAAGTGTCATGCTCTGAATAATGTCATGTCTAGTTATAATGCCTGGAACTGCTGCCACCATTTTGCAACCATGAGTGGAGCCAGACCGAGGACAAATTCCCCACACTGAGATGGATGGGCAGACTGATGCAAAAGCTTGGGTTTGTGATGATCCTGACCTACATGGAGCTCCCTACTTTTGGACCACCTATCATGAGTGGTAATAACGGTTCCTTACTTTTAAAACCACTTAGCATGACTGTTTCTGAAACAGAGCTGTAAACCACCAGGACTGATAAACTGGAAGCCCTAAATAAATGTCTTCCTCCTCATCTTCCTGCTGCCCCTCAACATCATAATTTCCAATAGTCCTGTTTCCTAGTCAGAGCTGCACACAAGCTGTATCCCCTGAGAGAAGACAAATGCTTCAAATCTTTTTCAAGCTCAATCCCTTTCTTTCCATCCTTTAGAGTGGGCTCTCTCAAGATCACTTGTTCTTATACAATTTTGCCTTTTTTTTTTACGTGACTTATAACAATTGTAGTTAAGTCATAGTTTATCAGTTGCTTGTCTATCTCACTAGGTTGTAAATTCATAAAGGCAGTAACTTTCCCTATCTTATTCAACATTGTCTATCCAGTGGATAATAAGCACAGTCCTGGAAAGTATGAGAAACTAAGTATATGTGTTAAGTGAATACAAATAAAATCAAAGTGTAAAACATAAGGATTAACTATTGTTCTAAATAAAGTAATTTATTAATTCTGAAAACATGTCTAGTAAGTATGTTACTCACATGTGGATTATGATTTGACAAAATTTTATTGATGTCACATATTATGGACTATGAAACTCACCCATAAGCAGTATCTTAAAAAGAAAAGAAGAGAATTGGGAATTACTAGAGTTGAAGAAACGAAAAAGAGATCTGTCAGATACACCAAAAATGATGGCATTGTGTGGGGAAGGGTAATGGCTTTTAGACAGTTGTGCTTTGCCTCACTTTAATTGGGTATACCATTTTCTTTGTGTTTTACAGTTGAAAGCTCTTCAAGGACAAATAGTGAACACTGTGGGGGGAGGAAAAAAATAACAGATTGCCAGATAGACTAAAAAACAATTTAGCACTCAGCGAAAAAAGAAGTGAGAAGCTCAGTTGAAACATCCTATGTAGACAACACTTCCAGGTTTTAAATAAAGCAGCAAAGCACCCCTAAACATCTCAATTAGAGAATCAAGGTGAACTGAATCACTTCCCTTGAAGCACTGCCAAATATTTGATATAAACTTCAATTTGCAGCAACAAGCTTCAAGACATCAATTAGAAGAGAAACTTTCTTTTAGAAAAATAATCCAGGAAGGAGTCCGCTTAATGTTTTTCTCATAAAGCTCATTTTGTTTAATTGATCTGAGGTCCCATCTGCTTAAAAATGACTTGCTTATTACTCAAGGTATATTAGTTTCTTTTTCCTGTAGTATGATCCAAAGAAAACTTTATACAGATATGTCATGTGTGTGTGTGTGTGTATGTATGTTCATGCACAGTCTATGAATGGGGGTGTGTGTGAGTGGTGTGGGTTGGATATGTGTTAGGGTACATGTATGGGTGTGTATGCATGTGTGTATGTGTGTGTGTGTGTGTATAGACACACAAATCATTAGGGAATCAAACTCCAGTTAAAGAGGGAGGATTGAAGATTAGTATGTTTTATAAAGGTACTTTTTAAATGCATGCATTTTCGCTCAGTTTCTTAAATTGTTCTATTACCGATAACTACATTTAATTCCAGAGTGTTCATAAGTACGTTTTTAATCTCTCTTTCTTTAAGCTTTACAGGCAATTCTAATTGTATTGAAAAATAAGGAATTGGCATGTTTTGCTGCTTAACTCTTCAAGAATTTGCCAAGTGTTGA
The DNA here is from genome assembly GCF_001890085.2 of Hipposideros armiger. NCBI lineage: Eukaryota > Metazoa > Chordata > Mammalia > Chiroptera > Hipposideridae > Hipposideros > Hipposideros armiger. Next base: position 562,862 of record NW_017731737.1, on the reverse strand, counting down.
GGCAGGTTCTCTCCATGTAGAAAGTCAAATACTTGCTTAGGGAATTATAGTCACTTTCCACTGATGATGTCAAAGTCTCAGTAATCCTGTCACTTCTTAGTAAACATACAATTTGGAAATTTTATTTTCTCCATTTATTTTTATTTCAAGATATTCCACTACCATGTCAACCCCTAAGCTACTGCTGTTAGTAAAACAAGCAAATAAGTAAGTGAAAATGAAAACCAACAAAGGAGAGCTCTAAATTTAGAAAAAGTAGAAAAGCTAGTTGTAACTTCCAAAAAGTGTTTATACGATTATTTAGCATTTATGCAATTAGAATAATTGTAGTGGTAGTTACTATTCCTGCTGTTAGAACAGGAGTGAGAAGAAAGTTAATATAACAATACAGAAATTTTATAACACAAAAAAGAGAAGGTGGATAGTATTTTGACACAACCAGCCATTAACACTGTATGAATTCACTCACTGGGACATTTAAAAGGACATTTCTCTAGTCTTTAAAAATCATTCACTTATAAAGGTGTTTATTATGCATCTCTTAGATATTTGGTCTAAGGTGACAGAGTATCTAAGGTGACTCATACACAAGATGAGTATGCATATTGCACATCATAAGAGTGTAAAACTTGAAGCCATTTCCTTAGTTTACAGCACCACCATTTGCCCATCAGCTATATTGACTTTGACCAGGTTACTGAAACTTGTTTTGCCTCGGTTTCTTCCTCTACAAAATGTGGATGATCAAAATGACGTCCTTTCAGGATTATCACAGAGCATAAATTAAATTTGACTCCTACGGTGTTTGGAATTGTGTCTAACACACACTAAGCACACATTAAAGCTCAGCTGTTATTCCTACTATTATAGAATGTACAACTTACCAGGATATTTAGATATATAGTTTATTATACTACAATGTGATGTATACCATGTAGAAATATTTAGTGTTCCAACAACTAGTTGCTCTTAGATAATTCAAGGAAAGTTTTGAAAAGAAGATGACGACTTTCGGTTAAGGGAATAATCCAGGCAAACACGACTGAGAGTGAGCAAAAGTGCTATTAATGATTATACTGAACCAAGAAACATAGACCAGAACTCACTAGGGGAATGATGACCAAAATGTATAATAACTCTACTTTTACCTGGTTTAAACATTTAATTTGTTATTCTGATGGAAAAAGAATAAAAGAGATGAGATCAAGGCTAGTTGGATGCACAACCTGAAGATCCTGAAATAGATGGGATCTTTTAAAGTATAGTAAATAATTTAGCATGGCTGGTATATGGAAGTATGAAAATGTGGAATTAAAAGAGCACAGACTGGGAATGTACTTTTGGGTTCCAAATGGTGCTTTATCTTATAAGTAATGAGGAATCATTTCATGGTTTTCATCATGGGTGTGGCATGATCAAATCTGCATTTAGAAAGATAATTCTAGCTGCTTTGCATGCATAACACTGGTGAAAACCTAAGTAAGGAAAGTGTACTATAGTAATCTAGGCTGGAAATGATCCAGAGCTGTAAGAATGAAGAGAGGGGGTGGGATTCTCAGTCATTTCAAAAATCAATTTGATAAGATGTATTGAGCAATTTGATGTGCAGAAATTTTTTTAAAAGGGAGGAAATGAAAATGATCCAAGTTCTAGCATGGGTGAGTAAATGAATGGTGATTAACTAAAATAGAGAACATAGAGGAGAAAAAGGTTGAGAGAAGAATGTGATGATATATAACTTAAATACAAGTACTATATTTGAGATATTGCTTAAGAAAACATCCAAAATATGGCAAGTACGCAACATATATGAGGACTGACAAATTTGCAAACTTGCCATCGTGTGCTTATATTGACAGCACTGTATAAACAGCTCAATAAGGTTTCATAACTTTGGTATATCAGTGTCTCAAGCTGTGTTCTTGTTGATGTATGATGGTGTCTTGCTGAGTGGTGTTCATTATTGTTGTTGCATATTTTTGTGTTCTGTCACGGGAAATTCTGAGCTTGAATTAGAACAAACAAACATTACATTTCTTGTTAAACTTGGCAAGAGTGGAAGTAAAGTCAGGGACGTGTTAGTCCCAGCTTATGGTGATAATGCCATGAAGAAAACAGCAGTGTACAAATGGATTAAACATTTTTCTGAGGGGAGACAATGCATAACTGATGAAGAGAGGTCAGGGCAGCCAGTAACAAGCAGGGCTGATTAAAACGTTGCAAAAATTCATCAAATTGTGCATCAAAATTATCAGCTGACTGTGAGAAGCATAGCAGACCAAGTAAACATCGATAGAGAAACAGTTAGGAAGATCTTAACTGAAAATCTTGGCATGAGAAAGGCGTGTACAAAAATGGTCCTGAAGGAGCTTACCAATGAACAAAAAGCAAAGGAGAGTTGAAGTTTGCTAAGACCTTTTGGACAGGCAAGGCTATGTTTTGGTCCATGTTATCACTGGTGATAAAACATGGGTGTACCAATACAACCCTGAAACAAAGTGTCAAAGTGCACAATGGAAGTCAGCCAATTCTCCAGGACCAAAAAAGTTCTGTCAGTCCAAATCAAGAGTCAAAACAATGTTACTAATGTTTTATATCTGTATCTATATCTATATCTACATATATAGATATAGATATAGATGTATTTATATCTATCTATCTATCTATCTATCTATATCTATATCTATCTATCTATCTATCTATCTATCTATCTATCTATATATATATCAGAGGGTTTATTCATTATGAATTTGGACCAAATGGACAAACAGTTAATCAAGTTTACTCTTTGGAAGTGTTGAAAAGGCTGCATGAAAAAGTTAGACGACCTGAAATTTTCACCAACAATTCATGGCTCTTGCATCATGACAATGCACCAGATCACATGACACAGTTTGTGAGGGAGTTTTTAGCCAGTAAACAAATAACTGTAAAGGAACACCCTGCCTACTCACCTGATCGGGCCCCAAATGGCTTCTTTCTTTATCCAAAGATAAAGGAAATATTGAAAGGAAGATATTTGGATGACATTCAGGACATCGAGGCTAATACGACAGCTCTGATAGCCATTTCAGGAATAGCGTTCCAAAATTGCTTTGAAGGGTGTTCTAGGTGCTAGTGTTGGTGCATAGCTTCCCAAGGGAAGTACTTCAAAGGTGACTGTAGTGATACTCAGCAATTAGCTGTGCAGCACTTTTCTTAGGATGAGTTTGTAAAGTTTATTGTCACACCTCATATTATGATGAAGAAACACTTTGCTATTTGCAATATGTTATAAGAGTTTTATGACTTTGCCTTTATATCTGTTGAAACAAACTAAAATAAGGAACTAGGGTGTACTCTATTGTACTTGTCTTCAAAAAATATAATTTTTGAATTAACTGTCAATTTCTTATATACTTTTATTTTTCTATGAGAATAGAAATAACACTTTTAAACAAAAATCTCTTATATTTCACCAGGTATAGACTCATACTCTACTACATAACTTACTTTTCTTCCTTAGACAAAAAGCAATAACTCAATATTTGTTAAATTTAACTCAATAGATCTTAACTGATTGAAATAAATGTTCAAACTGAGGAAAAAACAAAATGGGCAGAACAAAATAAGAGATCGTAAAAGACTCCTGTTTCTTTCCCTATTCTCCGTCCTAAGGCTGTGCTGGATGATGGCTCTGGAAGCCAGGCAGGGGTGCAATGACAGTCAAAACTATCAATTACTCTGTGATTGTGTCCCAGGGGCACTGGGTTGTCACAGAGAGGTACAGGACACAGAACACAAAGATAGACCTTCCTCTCTTGGCCTTGAAAAATGGCTGGTTCGGGCAATTGTTTTCCTCTAAATCATGTTTCTTGGCTCTCAGTTTTAGACAAAGTATCACACGGTGTGAAATAAACTGCTTTGAAATATATGGTATTATGTATTCATTAAGGTAGATACTTGGAATTTTAAAATTACATCTTACAATTCCACTGTATTTCTTTCAAATATTTAATCCTCTTTCATTACCTTGAGTTTTAAAATATTGAAATATTAATCTAATTAGCTTAAGCTAGATATTAAATTAAAAATCAGTAATAAGTATAGCTTACCTACAAAGACCACAGAAATTATTTTTGGTTTTCTAAGGAATTCTTCACCATGAAATGTTTTTAATAAAAAACAAAACTGATGGGCTCTGTCCATGTGAGATATCTGGTTACTTCCCCTTCTGCTGAGCCACTTATTTCTGGTTCTGAGAACTACAGATGCTAACGCTGACTGCTTGAGAACAAGTCTGCCTCTACAGCTGCCAATACAGGTAGGTAAGTGGCCTATATCACCCTTTCCATGATGTTCTTCCTGAGGGGCCATTTCCAGAGATGGAGACCAGAAATGATTGCCAAATGCTTGGAAACATGTCTAATTTTAAAAATTGACTACAATATTTTCTTTCTGCTCTTGCACCCCTAGTCAGCATTAACAAGCAAAGCTTGTTTCCTTCGCTCTCCAGAAGACTATGTCCTCTTTTCCAAGACAAAGTCTGGACTCAAGAGCATGTGAATTTGTCATCTCTCAGTCATATTAAAGTGATGTGGGAAAGTCTAGGTTTGGCAGAGAGTGATGCAATTGGGACAGAATGTTACCTACCCAAGTCCTGATTGGTGCTGGTCACTAACCAAAATTACCTCCTTTCTCCCCTAACTTTGGCTGCTGGTTAAGAATACTCTTTTGTTCTGTGATATGTAAGGTGTGACGATTAGGATGGAATTCAGTAGATCTGATGCCCAGAAGAACCTTCTCAAGGCCTGCAAAGCATAGGTGAGACAGAGGAGGGAACAAGCAGAACTTTCCTCTGTTGGGTAATTCTAGTTATTTTCAGTTATTATGCAGCTGTAAAAATGAACCCATCTTCATATTTAGAGGATTTTTTTGTTCTAAGCACAGCAAAATTCTAAAATCATCCATTCATTCCTTTCTTTTACATTTATCAGGAAAAGGAAATATTTGGAAGCTTAAAAAAAAAACACACACACAAAAAAAAAACACAGTGCGAACTCTGATTTCTTTTGGAAATGTTGAGGCTTTATTGAAGCAAATAATTTTCAAGTATCATTTAGCTTTATTCTTTTTTTAAATGATGGGCCTTAATGTATTCATTGAACCTGCACACATTAACGAATGATGCTTCTGTGTTTCTTCAGCTTCTTTGTATAACATTGCCTACTGTGCCAAGGGCTTAAGCATTTGACTATGACAAATACAATTAGACCATGTCTGACAACTTGGCAAGATATAAATATGTGTGGATCTCATTGCCTCAAAATTCAGGCAGCATCGCCTCAAAACAAAACATTTTTTGGGATCCTTTCTTGTGTATTTCATTAGGTCGAGGGGTAGTTTCTGACTCTTATACTGATGGTTACTCTTATATTATTAATTCTCCTGATCATTTATCTTCTATTTATGGATTATCTCCACTTATTTGTGCGAAACAAATCAGCCAATCAAATGTAGTTTATACAAGGATATCCACAATTAACCACAAACATACTGATGGTGCTAAATAACTCTTCAGGTATAGGTTAGGATACATTTATCACCTGCAAACCAACCTCATGTTTCCTAATGTTGCTGTAATAAATTACCACAAAATTGGTGGCTTAAAACAACACAAATTTGGGCAGGCCGAGTGGCTCAGTTGGTTAGGAGCTCTCTCAAGAGCGTGAGCTCTGAGCAACAGGGTCACTGGTTTGATTCGCAGCCCGAGCTGAGCTGCTGCTGAGCTGCCAACAGGTGGCAGGATGGCTCAGCTAAAAACAAAAACAAAAACAAAAACACAAATTTACTTTCTTACAATCTGTAGGACAGACATCCAAAATGGGTCTGAATGGGTTCAAAACAAAGTGTCAGCAGGGCTGTGCTACCTTTTGGAGAATCTAAAGGAGAATGCATATTCTTGCATTTTCCAGCTTCTAGAGGCTGCCCACAGTCATTGGCTCCTGGGCCCCTTCCATCTTCAAAGCCCACAGGGCCAGTTGAGTGTTTCTCACACTGCATCACTCTAACATTGTCTCTTTGGCCACTCTCTTCCATCTTTAGGGACTCTTGTGATTGATTACATTGGACCTACTTAGATACTGCAGGACATTCTGGTTTAAGGTAAGCTAATTAGCAACCTTAATTGCATCTGCAACTGCAGCACTGCTTTGCCATGTAACATTAATTATTCACTGATTCTGGAGATTAGGACATGCAAATCTTTGGGAGCCAGTACGCTGCTTACCACAGCACTCTAAGGTGTTACGTTATTTTAACCCCAGCTTCAGTAAAATGTGTTGAGGGGTGCCCACCCAAACTCAATATAATAATGCCCACTCAAATAATGTTTACCCTTCTCCATTGGTCATAACTAAATGGAGCTATATTGAACATGTAAATGACAAAAGAGGCCATTTACAGATGAGTCCAATAATTTATAAAATCTGAAAACTTGTTCCAAAAATAATCTGGTCAAATACATTATCTGTTCAGGGGATTTGAATTTTGGGATACAGAGGGAAGATACCAGTTATCTGTGGATTCAGGACTAAAATGTTATGCATACCTGGAAGCTAGATGGCGGCAGCATTTTTTAGCATGTATAATTTAAGTAAGACAGGAATTTGGTTGAGAGAGGTGGGGTGGAATGTATGTAACAAAAAACAAACAAACAACAAATAAACAAACAAAAACTATGAGATGACCTTAGGAGATATTATGTGACTACTTTAATTCCATTCCTTGTTTTTGATGATGTTGACATTTTTGAGTGTGCTGGTTAGTTATTTTGTAGAAAGACCACAAATTCGCATTTGTCTGATGTTTTTCTCATGATTAGACTAAGGTTGTGGGTTTGGGGGAAGAAAGACCATAAATATAAAGTGCTATTCTCATCACAACCCATCAAGGGTACATAGTATCAATATGACTTATCACTGAGGATGCTAACCTGAATTACCTGCCTGAGGTAGTGTTAGTTTTCTCTACTGTAAAGACAGAATGGGGAGTTATCCTTTACCTTCTTGAGGGAGGAGTATCTATATAAATTATTTGAAATCTTCATCCAACACTTGCCTATTGTTCTCTCTTTACTTATTGAATCATTTATTTATACCAATATGGTGCCATAGATATTTATTTTATAGTTTGGGTTTAATTCAAAGTTTCTCTCTTTTAAAGTCCATATATATATATATATATATATATATATATATATATATTAACTATAGTGCTTGGTTTTCTTTTCATTCTGTGCTCTTTCTAAAATAAATTTTAGGCCCATTGCTTTAATTGCCACATATGCTCAAAGACTAAAAATATGTATCTGCTGACTTCTTCAAGATTTCCATTGAAAACTTTCTCTTGAATGTCATGATGGCATCTGGCTAGGCCTGTTTTGTTCAGTCTGTACTAGGCTTTTTGCAACAGAAGATACAGTGCTTGTGTAATCCCATAAAATGGTCATCAATAAATTGCAATGCATATGTTGGCACCAGGACAGAGTTAGGAAGTGGGCATAAAACTCAGTAGTTAGGTCTGGGGGACATGGCTGGCGATATAAAAAGCTCATTAAATCCTTAGTTAATGCAGTCTATGACTTGGCAGAACTTCATCTAAAGCAGGTAAAAAATCATCACCATCAAGGGAAACATATAACCTGAGAGAAATGAGAAGACTCAAGAAGCTTTGTTCTCTAATGTCCTCTATCCCAATACTCTTTAATATGCATTGCTGGAAATGTAACTTTTGTAGAAATGAGAAAACTGAAACTTCTATAAGACTTCTATGTTAGAGTATTCATTTTTGTAACACCTCAAAGACAGTCATTTTTGGAGAATTTTAACACATCACACTCAATAGGTGCACAATGAAACATACTTCCTTTCTACCAAACCAGCTCCTTTCCCACTCTTCCTTATCTCAGTGAATGGAACCATGATGAGAAGATAATGTGAAAATCTTTTTGAAAATAGTTTTACCAATTTATGGAAGTGTTATCCTTGCTTCACTATCTCTTTTACTTCATATCTAATTCAGCATTGAGTCCTAGACATCGCTTTCTATATGTTTACCTAACTCATCAATTTGCATTCATTTTCGTCACCAGTATTCTAGTTCTGTCATCTTTTTTGCTTGGTAGTACTCTGAAAATGTTCTGTCATGTTAGCCACATCCATTTTGACCAACCCCAGTCTAGTCTTCACACCTTGGTCAAAGATCCATGTTAAAGTATGCATATGCGTATTAGCCATTCATTACCTTTCTGTTTACAAACCATGAGTGGAATTCCACTACTCTTAGAATTAAGACAAAGTATTCAAACCCAGTGTATAAATTATTTGTAGTCTGTTCCCTATGTTGTTCTTCAGCCTCTTTTAGTGTCACATTCTCTCTCGCCCTCTCTGTTAGGGTCATATATTTCTTCTACTGGGATAAGCCATCATTCCAATGCTAGTACTTTGCATGACGTCATCTTCTCTGTCTCCTTCCTTAGTAATGACTGTGATCATCCTTGAGATCTCAGTTTGGTCATCACGTCTTAGACAGCCTTTCCTTATATTTCTGATCATATCAAGTCACTAATGTGCTGTGATAATCCTGCAGCACCATACATTCCAGTACCAGATATTTTCCTTTGTCACACTGATCACAGTGGCATTGTTACATTTAATTGGGTATTTGATTTGAGATTTTTTTTTCTTCCACTAGATTGTAAATTCTATGAGTGTAGACATTAGATATACATTTTATTGACCCCTAGTATCTCTACTGCATAAAATAACTGGCACATAAAAAGTACTTAACAAATATTTCTTTAATAAATCCATAAGTATGTAAATCACTTAATTTTCCCAATGAAGAAACAAAAACCTGGAGGACTGAAGTACAAGGTAATCAATTTGTTAAGGCAAAGGCTAGAATAATTCTCCCGGACTTTACTCCATTATTCTACTATACTCCTTTGTAATTGAACTTTTAAAAGAAAGCAAGACCAAACCAAATAAAATTCTTGTGCAAGACATACAGTATATTTATAAGCTGTTTCTAATGAATATGGTGTAAGTTTTCTCACAGCTACAGCTTGACTTATTTATATATTTATTTATGTTATGTCAGATACATAGAATTAGCTTAAATGTATTCTTTGACTAATGACAGTCTCATTTTTCTCCTTTTAAAATTTAACCACATGGGTTGTTTGTTTTAGTAACAGAACACTCATGAAACCAAAATTATACACAAGAACTAAAATACTGCAAATATCATCTTTCTCCCTTACCCATCTGTCACCTTACTGAATGCTATGCTAATAATTCCCTCACTTTTCTAAAATTAGGTGCAGTTGTGTGTGTTTGCCTCATCCCTAAATTAGGAGATCCTATGGATTCAAGTAATTTCCAACATTTGTTATTATTTTCAGGCTTTTAATTTTCTCCAATAAAATGGAAGTAAAATAATTCAATATGGTCTCCATTTTTATTAGATCAATCCAATAATGGGTATGAATCATCAGATATTTATTGTCCATTAATTCTTTTTATCCTGAGTTGGATAGGCCAGAGTTCATTCTTCTCTTTATGTAGAACAAGCTGTTTTACTGATAATTAAGAAAAGAATAAATAATCTTTCAAATTACTTTATTGTGATAAGCCATTTTTACTATAGTGAACTATGAAAAGTGTGTAATTTTAGAAAGTAGAAAATAGAAATTACTAATGATTGTTTTAATTCCATTTAATTTTCTTTTTATTTTTGGGAATGGGTTTAGTTTAACAATTTTGTCCACTAGCAAGCAGGCAGGATTACACTGTTGTAGTAAGCATGATACTTAGGAGGAAATACCTGACTTTGAGTGATAAGAATGATTGTGTGCTTGTGCATGTGTGTGTGTGTGTGTGTGTGTGTATGAGTGTGTGTGTAACTGTGACTGTGCTCACATGTATACATATGAGTAACAAAATCAATGTTAAGGCAACACCTATGTGTCACTTGGTCAATCCTATAATTAACTGACAATTAGTGGAAACATATATATAAACTAAACCTAAACAGGAATTTACAAAGATGATCTTCATTTTGGGAACCCTCTCCTGTGAATAATGGCTAAAATCTTACATCATAAGAATAATGAGAAAGAACCTAAAAATACAATTCTATTCTTTTATCTATATTTTTTTAGCAAATCAGTGTGATTCCCAATCACTTGTGGGAAACTGTTCTGGAGATCAAATCAATGTGCTATTACTATTAAGTACAACTGATGCTCAGGAAAATCAGCTACGTTTCTCCTGGGACCAGCAACATTAACATGGAGGTGCATATGTGGTCTAATATCAGCAGAACTTCTAAATTATTTCAATCTATGCATTAGCTAAGGAAGGAAAAATGTGTGTTTTTGACAAATGAAACTGCCTTAAGTTTACTTTAAAATCTTGGTAGCATTTATCCCAAAAACTTTTTCCAAAAAGCCATGAGATTTCAAAAGTGGCATTGGAAAACTAATTTCCCAGAGAGCAAATACTTTATAGGGGAACACGTTGGTTAGTGTGAATTCTGGTAAGAGTGTATGCTGGATCAAATGTCTGCATTCCCAGCCAGTTACTGAAGTCAACTCTGATCGACAATCCCAGGGCTTTTTAATTTTTTACCATCGCTATCATCAAGGCTTCCTTCTTCCCTCTCATTTATTTACATTAATAATGGAAATTTTAGCTGCTATGCTCAGAGTAAAATATTCTTCTCAGAAACGATTAATGGAGCCAAACTTCTTTTCATTGTCAAGTAGAGCTCAAGCCATTGACTCACTGTTTTTGTTTTCCCAGATAATATCAAACATGTGTCCCAGATCATATGTAGTGAACCTGCTCAGAGAAAATTTTGACTGCATTTGGTGTACCAGCTGCCAGAACCTACATATTTTGATGTTGGCCAGATGTTGGGTATTTGTGCATAAAAATTATGGAAATAAAATAAGCCTCATTCATAGTGCAAGTTTCTGCCAGCCATTACCCTAAGGGATATTTTGATATTTTATTTATAGTACAATGGAATCATATCATTAAATGTGAAGAGTAGATTATCCCAGAAAATAGGCTCTTCAGGAGAATTATTGTAAAAGTGACAAAAAGGAAATATAATTTTCAATCATCTGTGATTGATCTTGTCTCACATCTCTAAATCATCCCTTGCAATTTTTCATTTAAATCTATGTGCTCTGTCAAATCTTGAGATAATATGGGGTCATTTATCATTTTTCATTAGGATGTTACAGGAAATACAGCATAGATGTACACACAAAAATAAAAATTGTTAGAGTAGTAAATTGAAAAAAAAATTAGATGTTATATTTTAATTATTTAAACAAAAGTACATCTTTTTGGCATAAAATACGTGAATATTTCTCATACCTTAATTCAATTAGGTTATTCAGACAAGCCTTCTTTATATGATAGAATTCTCACTTGCGTTTGAGACCTAAGGCAAAATTAATTTCCCTTTCAGATGGTATATAATAAAATCCTACTAGTATTTCTTTAAATCCCTTTAGATAAGCAATCCTGAGAGCATTTCAAGCTTCTTAAAATACTTGATGGGATGGATGAAACCAAACTCTGGAGGACTAAAGATAGTTAGCATTTGTGTCAGTATTAGATAGCTCCAAGAAATTAAAGATCAAATGTTGAGTTTGACAGATACAAATTTCTGAGAAATATGGAGAATATCTGCAAAGAGTAATAACTGCTTTGCATCAGAGAATTTAAAATTTTTAACACTTAAAAAATGTACCTTAATCATTTTTCTATATAGAAAATGTAGCAAAAGATATGGAAAATGTTGTAAGCCGATTGTTGTGCTTTTGACTAAGGAAAGAAGTATGTCAACTGGGTGAGACTTAAATGGTTAATGTATTCAAAAAATAAAATAAAAATGCTATGTGTCTACATAGAACTTTTAACGTAATATTTAAATCAGGGAAATACAGAATTCATATATACATAATCAGGGAGTGTTTAAAATCTGAGGACACTTTGATATAGAGAACTAATTGTGAATTCATGCCAATAAAAGTGAACAACCTTAAAAAGACACTGCATTCTACTTAACTTTAACGGTATTTGTAAGTAAAAGAAGGAGCCTGTTTTATTTTGTCTAACCTAGATGGTACATCCTAAACTTAAAAACAATTAATTACATAGAGCTCAGAGTTCATATGAATGCAGTTTTTGAATAACTTTTCAGGTGGCGTTTCTGAGGTTTGGATCACATCAGGATAGTGATATTCATGATTCTAGAGGAGGATTATTTTCTAAGATATGCTAAGATATGTTGTTCATGCAACAGTGCTGTAGGATTCCTGCTTTGAAACTGAGCAATTCACTCACAAAAGCTGCTGCATTATGCTGGCGGTCAGAGATACCTGAGACAAGAATCTATTTTATAGATGCGTGCTCCATTTAACTGTGGGAGGTGCTTCTGAGAGCTAGCATTTTGCTAGGTCTTAGTTGGGCTTGTGATTAGGTAAAGAATGTAATACAACCTACTTAAGTTCTCATCTAGAGTTCTGAGAAGAAAATTATTTTGTAGAGATGGCAACGAAAAGGATCAATGGTTGTAGTAGCAATAGATATGGTGGATACAAATCATGTGGAAAGCAATGGAAGATTTATCACAAAAACCAGATACAGAATTGAGAATAGTAAATCATAGCATGCAACATAACGAGAATTCAGTTATCCCCACACAGGCCCAGGAAGATTCTATACACAAAATAAGCTATAAATATTAGGAATACAAATAGACTGTAAAATTCTTGCATTCTCAGGAAATAGCTTAGAGTCTGGCACTACCCACTGCATACCCACTGGGACCTTTCTTCAAATGACTGAATGAAAGAGGGAATAAAACAAAAGGAAATTACTTTTTGTAAGAAAAACATACTTTGCATTATTGCTCTTAGCATCATCAATGAGAGGAAAATGCAAACTAATTACATCTAACTGGGAGAAACTTTTCATGCCGTTTATTTAATATACTTTATAGTCTTAAAATACGATGTAACTCTTCTCTGTCTGGCATGTCTGCCATTAGCTTAAAACTGCTGGGTGAGGTTAGGTGCCTTAAAAATGTTTTTGATGAGCATGAAGGTAAAATATGCGTTTATGATTAAAACTGTAGAAAATTAATATGTATCACCCAACAACAATTACATTTTATTATTCATCTCATCACAGAAATATCTGGGAATTGAATAAAGCAGAGCTTTTTGTTGTGTGATTCTCTTTTTCAGCTCAATTACACATAATTTTCACTTTGTAGCAGTAAGTACATTGTAAGATAGGATCAATGGTGAATTCTTAAAAGAATGCATTCTGGGAGCATTCAGTGTTCGAGCACTTTGATACTAAAATAGAATTTCGAGATGAATTTAAATGAAGATGTATACTCTACTAAGCTTTACTGATAACTTTAGGTGTAAAATGCTCTTACAGTATAGCAACAAAACAAGTAAAAATGTGGAAAAATTTTCAATTGTGTTAACTTCCTACATTGCTTTAAAGCATGATTTTTATTTTATTAACCCTACCATTGGAAGTATGTGTTTGGTAACTCAACCTAAATTGTATAGTAAAACCTCTACATGGTATTTGCATATTTTTTAAACCTCTACATTTTAGAAAGCTGAATTAAAAAAAAAAGGATCTAGATTCATAAGTGGTTATTTGCTTACAGGTGATTTTGCTGCAATTAATTGTAATGCTACCTATTATATTCAATTTAGGAGGAACTCAGAAAGCAGCGGGGTTGAGAGTTTTATGTAATCGGGGGGAAAAGCTACAGAAGTCAATAAAAACTGCCTCACGTGGGTTCAAAGAGTAGAATTAAAGGATATATTTTCTACTTGACTAAAGAATAAACACTTTCAGAAAATAAATCAAGGTGTGAATTTCAATTATAAGTTAAATAGCAGTGTAAAATTTCTCTTTAAGTCACTTGGGTAAGAGGTATCTGGCCCTTGATGGAAGGAGGAAAGGAGCGTAAGTAATCATCTTTACTTAAGCTTGGGAGAGGCATGACAAGCATATTGCAGAACAAGAAAGAATTACAAATTAATTTATAGAATTCTTTCTCTTCTACTTTCTTCTCTCATGTACTCCATGGCTTCCAGAAGATTGGTAAAGTAGTAGTGTGATAGAATTGACAAGACTGGAAAATGTTGGATATAGAGGTCCAAAAAGAAAGAGGGACTGAATGATAGTTGTTATCTTTTGATTAATGTGCAGGTGTGTGTGGGGGTGGGGGGGAGAAGGGGGACGTGGAAGTGGTATGAAGGCACCATGTATAAAAACAGAGGTTAGGGTCGGCCGAATGGCACATTGGTTAAGAACTGACTTGGGATGCCAGAGGGCCCCGGTTCGGATCCCACTTATGAGGACCAGTGACACTGCCCTCCACAGCTAAGATGCTAAACAACAGCTCAACCTGGAGCTGGCCTGCCATGAGTCGCCGGCAACGGTGTAAGCTACAGAAAAAAAAAAAAAAAAACCCAGAGGTTAGAGGAAAAGGCATGAATTTGTAGTTAATAGCATTTCAGAATATTGCGATAAGGCTCAGAATAGAAACAAGAGCTAAATAAATCTATTGACAAAGAAATCATCCACACAGCGAAGTAAAGCTATGATTCTGGAATAAGTTTTCTAAGGGGGAGATTTTAAAAGGAAGATAAAATAGGCCTTAAGTTATATGTTTGAGGAGTTAGGACATCGAAAGCTAAAGAGAGAACAGAGATATACAGCTAGAAAAGGCCGTAAATAACTGAGGAAAAACCAGAAGCAGCCAATGGAAGATCTAACTGAAGGAAAATGTTCAAGTAATGAAACGGGTAGCCAACAAAAGGCTGAGGGGATAGATCAAGAGGATGAGAGGGACTGAAGATGAAAAGGGGGAGGGGGGGCATCAGACAAGAAGCAAAATGCTAAAGAAGGCTCAAAGGGAGTAAGCCATGTTGTGAGTAGACCATCATTTACTGTGATAATCAGTTTTGGCAAATGCAGATTAATAAAGATTGGGAGAAAATGTGAAGTGGAAAGAAAAATTGAAGGCACTCTGTTTTTTTCATTATATGAGGATTGAAAAATAGAAAAGGTTTGGAAAGGTGATATGAAAATATGGGCAGGAGTAAGAGAGATGATAGGAACTTCTAAATGAAATTGAGGGGCACATGACTGTGGTGAGAATCTGCATGGGTTCACAAATCTTTTGAACAATACTGGGAGCAGATCCAAGGAATCTGAGACAAGTGTAATGGGAGGATAGAGGCACAAGGGAATTGAAATTTCAGTAAAGTGGTCATTAAAAGTGTTACCTGTTACTAGAAGTGTAAAGTGTGCTGTAGAAGGGAAAGACAGCAGAGGGAGATTATCAACCCCCATGGCCACAGCAGCAGCTTAGCACTGGAGTAGGTTCTAGGTCGTGGCATTCAAGTCTTCATGTATTCATTAAGCATTAACTTTGGATCACCTACAAAACACTAAACAGTGTGACGAAGGCTCTTCAGCAATGGTCTTGTCCTTCCCGGTGAAGGAAAGTGTTGAGTCGCCCACAATGAACCACTTCAATCTTTTATTTTTTTCACATGTAGTTCTAATTGAATTAAAACAACAACAACAAAAAAAAAATGAAAGGAAGAAAGAAACACTAAAATATGAGCAGCTAGGTTATTATTATTATTTTTTTTCATCCCCAGTTTATAGTGAAGGGAGGAAAGCATGAAATGGAGAAATCCTTTTTTTTTTCTTGGGGTAGCCAGGTCTTTCTGCTAAAGATAGTCACATACTTCTGAACTGATAGAATTTTCTAATTTTTAAAAGTAATTTCATTCATACATCTAGAATTGAAGTTTTCTTAAAATGCCTGAGGGGAAAAAACAGGATGCATTTTTGTTGGGGTTTTTTTCCTTCTAACAGTCTGTTTCACTTTTATTGGCTTCATGATTTGGGGAATATTTGATAACAAGGCAGAGCTCAAGGGGGTAAACTTTATTACTCTCATTTATTTTGCTCCAGGGTCAAAGAGAGTTGAAACATATGTCTCTGTAAGTGTATCTTCTATACATACTTCTAGCATACATACTTTTTCACTTCTGAAGAAAAATTTTGCTTAATACCATGTCTACTAAATCTTTGGGTCTCAGTCTATTTAAATTAGTATAAACAACAGTGATAGACTGATTTAATAGAAGATAGAAACTATAAAGTCTCTAAAAATAGTTATTAAAATTACTTTTAAAAATCAGCTTTAAGACTTATAGTAAAAATCAGTTTTAGAACTGAAAGAGTTAAAAATTTTAATTTTATAGATTAGGAAACAAAGATCAGAGAAAATAAATCATACACAGATTGCTGGAAAATTTTTAACTAGAATACAAATATTCAGTATCCCAGGGTAAGGCTCTTTCAAAAATCCCCCAAAAGTGATGATAAATCTAAAATAATAATAGAGAACTCTATCAACCTAATTGTGAACTATCTTAATACACAAAGTCAAAGTACACAGTTATAAGTCTTTATGAAAATTAAACCAGTATACAATATTTTTAACTTTTGTTTTTGTTATTTTGTTCTTGCTGATTTCTTAGAGTGTCCCAAAGTCCATCAATTTGACTGATTCTATTCTTTTTTATAGTATATGAGTAGTTGAATTTTGTTTTGTATTTTCTATGACTATTATATCGAATCTAGTTAAATTGCCCAACAAAGGGATGCTAAATTAGAGAATACATTAGTTTTTACCAAATTGTTATTTTCTAAGCTATTAAAAATTTTTACAAACATTAGTAAAATTTCTAATCACTGATATTAATAAAGCCAGTACATTTACCAAAAGTCATCCAATCATCCACATTAGAAATGGAAAGGATCTTAATGTTTAGTTAGCCAACGTTCTCATTTTAGAGCTATGAAAATTGAAGAAAGTTCAACTGTTGCCCAGGCCAACCAGCAGACAGGTACCATTATTCGAGATCAGAGCCCAAGCTTTATAACTCCTCCATTAGAGCTTTTAAAAAAAACATGTATGCCAAACTTGAAAGCCTTTTCATTTACTATAATCTCCATGTTATTTGATTATTTCTCTTCTATAGGGGAAGAGAATAAACCCTTTGTAAGCTGCTAAAATGTTCCAGGCACTGTGCTTATGCTTATTATTATTTTTAATTCTTAAAGGAGTCTCTAATAACCTTTAATTCCATTCTCCAGTCATGGAGAGAGAGGCTCATATTACTAGCCCTAATTTGCTATTTGCTAGCCTTGATTTCTTTCAGCCATAAAAATTCCTTCAATTCACCAAATATATTTCCTTTAACAATTTATGATCACAATAATATATTTTTGGCATTTATATTATTTATTTCCTGATGAGTATTTTGTTCTCTCTACTTTCCAGTGGCATAGATATACCTGAATTAGAAAAGATGTTCAAATGTTACTGTTCTTTATTTCTTCAAATAACATCCAGCAGAGTAATGTTGATACTGAGTTATTAAAATAAAATCTCATCCAGATAACATATGGAAATCAAACCAGAAACCCAAAGAACTTGTTTTCAACATTGGATGACAAATCCAATGATTAGGCAAAGATTTTACAGAGATAAACCAGTGGCTCATCCTTAAGTAAAAGGAGCTGCCTTTTCCTTATGGCACTTTCATATTTCTGAAACATTTAGCATGATGCCTTCTTGTATTTTGTTGAAGGGATATTCTCAAATGTTACTTTGTAAATATGGAGAGACCCATTTAACAGGTGAACTAACCAACACAAATAAATTAGATGCATGCTTGGGTCAAAACAAATTATAAACTCTTCAGAAAAAACAAATCCAAAGGTGTTTGTGTCTTTTAACTATTTTTACTCAACAATCTAATGAGATTAATAAAGATACACATGTAAAACTGAAGTTATAGTTTCAGGCTAATTAAAATGATGCCTAATCCTTCCTACATAGTCAGTTACATGTTGTCAAAGTTATAACCAACAAACAGTAGAAATAAAATATTTCAAATACATGACACCACTTGCTGTAATATAGTGTATTCTCTGCATACTGGTTCAACGTATTTTTCTAATGAAACAATAAAAGAAAGCTGTCATGTAACTGATTTTTAAGAAGGTAACTTAAAATAGATACTATTGGATTGATATAAAGGGTCTATATAATTTTCTTCTTTTGAGGCATCTCTTTCATTCATTCCCTCCCTGTCCATCTCTCCCTCTCTC
>NW_017731737.1:512570-544548 GCF_001890085.2 Hipposideros armiger | reverse complement strand
CTCTCTCTCTCTCTCTCTCTCTCCCACTCCCTATTTAACTCTCAATCTCTGTATCTCTGTCTTTACCTCCATCATTTACCTATCCATTAGGGATTTGATACTCTGGTTTAAGGTCAATAGAATTATCAAGATAAAAATACTATTTATGACTATAAGCAACAAAATACAGTTTAGCAGGCCTGGGATAGATTGACAATCATAATAAACAACTATTATCCTCTAAAGCTATTTTTTGCTATTTAAAGGGGAAGTATCTATTATAGAAAGAATACATGAGTCATTCTTTAAAGTACGTCCCCACTGGAAAAAAACAATTTTTTTATGGTGATTGTTCCAAATATAAGCATATTGCCTTTGGCTCTTTGAAATGAAAGCAGCTTCATTTCACTTAAGAAGGTTATGTGAACATATTTAAATTGGTAGCATTTGAATCCATGTGTAGTTAAATCTTTCTTCCAGGGAGAAAAGAAAAGTTATTCATCTCCATTTCTACTACAATAATCTTAAGTCTGGATTTTCTCCCTCACATTCATAAAGCAAAACCTTATTTGTGTTCTCTGCACCTCATCCATACATGCTATTCAGATTTACCAGAATAAAAACTTTCAAGCTTTATAGTGGTCATATTTCCCTTGTTTACAAACCTCCTTTCATATCCAATAGGTTAGCAAATAAATTGTAAACCTATTAGCTTGGCATCTGATGGATTAACATACACTGCCTTGGGAAAAAAAAAAGGAAAAAAATCTTAATTTCCTTCATTTCAGACATGAAAGTCTAAAAAAAAATGTGAGGAAGTGAAAATTGAACATTTATTGTACCTTCAGGGAATGCTGTAGAGTATGTCACTTTATTAGGATGGGTATTTTTAGAGATTAGATCATAAAATAGCTGTACTGATCATTAGCCTTTTAGTTTTTTACATTTTCTTTCCCTGGGGAACAATCACTCCCTTACTCTCAGTCCTTGCACAAAATTCCAGTTTTTGAATCAGAGTACACCATATTTCTGAATATGTACACTGGCTCAGGGTTAGATATATTGGCTCCTTTCTGGCAATTTTGCCAAAACTATAGAGAAAGAGATATTCACTTTCTGAGGTCACAGACACTAAGAACCACAGAAACCTAGAAATACCAAAAGCCATCCCCACCAATACATGGAAAAAGGAGAGAGCTTGCTTGCAGCAAGGAAAAAAAAAAAGAGCCAGGAGAAGAGGAAAAGCATTTCTGATGAATTTCTGAGCAACAGGACATGACTGATTCCTGCTGTCTTTCTAACATCAGTTTCAACAACATATCTTATTGCCTCTACTTCAACATACATCCCAGAAGTAAGCTGCTGCCCACCATCTCCACTTGTCAACCCACATTGCTTAAAGATACCATTATCTCTCTCCTGGATTACTGCATTAATTTTTAAGCTGTTCTCCCTCTCTATTTCCCTGAAGCCTACTCTCAATACAACTGCCAGTCTTACAACTTCCTGAAAGACCCCACATAATCTGTACCTCCCATTACTTCTCTGACCTCATCCTCTCTGATCTCCTTGTTCTTACTGCTCTGGTTTAGTGGATTTTCTTTCTGTTCCTCTAATGTGCAAGGCACCCCACTGCCTCAAGGTCTCAAATTATATGTTTTAGTTCTTGTGTTGTCATACTCATTAAACTGTGTTTCAGTGATTTAAAAAGTTTTTATTTTGTTCTTTATCTTAAAATTTCTAAATATTTGAGTCCATGTTAAATAACAGGTCAACACAATGCACGATGCAATATACAGATAATGTATTATGGAATTATACACTTGAAACCTATATAATTCTACTAACCAATGTCACCCCAATAACTTTAATGAAAATAAATAAATAAATAAATAAATAAATAAATAAATAATTTGTCATTCTTTTTTTGTGTGTGTATTCCTCTAGGTATTGAAGGCTATTTATTTCCCTCTAAGCACCATTTTAGAGAAAGTGCATATATTCTTAAACATAGTGTTTTTATGTTAATTGTCATTATTTTCTGGGTAGTTCATGGCTTTAATTTGCTTCATGAACCAAGACTTATTTTAAAATACAGTTTAAAATTTATAGTTAGTATGAAATTTTCTTTTCTGGTTGTGTTGCTATTTTCATTTTTATTGACCTGTGGTTACAGTACAGTGTCTATGTTATTTTTCTGAATAGATATTGAAACTTTATCTTTGGTCTTATGTGATCAATTTTTATTATGCATTCTTAAATGTATTTATGTGCATATATAAATCAAGTAGCACTGCATTATTATGAAGTAATTTTGTTCTATGTTGTTACTTTCCACTTGATCTCCAAAGAGAAAGAATTAAAATCAACTCTTGTTTATATGATTCTATTATTTCTTTTATATTCTGAAGATTTTATATAGTATTATGTGATATATCTTGCTCAATTGTATCTCTTTTTATTTTCTTGATACAGCCCCAGTATTCCATTTATTCACTTGCTTGGGTGTTTTGTTTAGCCTTTTAATTTCAAGACACTTTTTTTTTTTGGTATAATTTTCAATGCATTTTATGTAAAAATTGTCTTTGTATACTAATATGAAATTATTTTTCCAGATGATTTATGCCATTCATACTTATTTGCTTTTCCAATTGTTTTCTTATCATTATATGTCATGTTACATATATTTTCTTAAACTTCATTGATTTTGAATCTGTGTGTTTGCTTCTGGTTTTTGGAGTTTTTTTTTAATATAAAAATGTTCTGATTTTAGGATGGTTTGCATTTTGGTTGCATTGGGCATCATTAAAGTATCTTAATTTAAACTATTAAGTCTTTTATTAATTCCAGATCATTAAAAATAATGTTACCGTATTTTCTCTACTGTTTTATCCCCTCCCTTTTATCTACATCTAGTTTTAGTAAAAAGTATTACTTAATCATTTGGCTTTTCACTGACAATGATATTTTCCATGTTATCATTTAATTTCTAGCTACTTTGAATGAAGTATAATTGGTGAACTTTTCCTACTTCCCATCTTCTTTTTCTCACATAATTTTCTTTTAATTTAATCATTTCTGCATTGTGAAGCATATACTTCTACATCTTTTTCTGTCATCCTGACATATCAAGGACTTTTATACTACAGTTTCATATCTTGAACACTCACAACCTCATCTTTTACATTGTCTCCTGATATTTTATAGGTTTTTTTTGGTCTTTTTTTAAATTAAATTTATTGGGGTGTTATTAGTTAGTAAAATTATATAGGTTTCAAGTGTACAATTCTAAAACCCATCATTTATATATAGCATTGTGTTCACCCAAAGTCAAATGTCCTTCCGTCACCATATATTTGACCCCCCTTTATCCTCTCTTACCTTCCCCCTCCCCCCTTATCCTCTGGTAACCACTAAACTGTTGTCTGTTTCTATGCATTTTTGGTTGTTTGTTTGTTTTGTTCATTTGTGACTTTCAGTTTTATATCCCACATGAGTGAAATCATGGTTCTTGACTTTTCTGTCTGACTTATTTCGCTTATCATAATAATCTCAAGATCCATCTATGTTGTCGCCAATGGCACTATTTCATCTTTTCTTATGGCTGAGTAGTATTCCATTGTGTATATACACCACATCTTCTTTATCTGATCATCCATCAAAGGACACTTTGGTTGTTTCCATGTCTTGGCCAATAAAGCTGCAATGAACATCAGAGTACATATATCTTTATGGATAAATGTTTTCAGATTTTGGGGGTAGATACCCAGGAGAGGGGTTGCTGGGTCATATGGTAATTCTATTCTTAATTTTTTTGAGGAACCACCATACTGTTTTCCATAGTGGCTGTACCAATTTACATTCCTACCAACAGTCTATCAGGGTGTCTTTTCTCCACAACCTCTCCAACACTTGTTATCACATGTCCTGTTGATAATAGCCATTCTAACAGGTGTGAGGTGATATGTCATTGTAGTTTTGATTTGCATTTCCCTAACAGCTAGTGAAGTTGAGCATCTTTTTGTATATCTGTTAGCCATTTATATGTCTTCTTGGGAGAAATGGCTGTTCAGGCCTTCTGCCTATTTTTTAATGGGTTTGC
Organism: Hipposideros armiger; assembly: GCF_001890085.2. Classification (NCBI taxonomy): domain Eukaryota; kingdom Metazoa; phylum Chordata; class Mammalia; order Chiroptera; family Hipposideridae; genus Hipposideros; species Hipposideros armiger. Next base: position 540,467 of record NW_017731737.1, on the reverse strand, counting down.
TTGTTTTTTGTTGTTGTTGAGTTGTATGAGTTCTTTATATATTTTGGATATTAGTCCCTTATTGGAGGTGTTGTTTGCAAATATTCTCTCCCATTCATTTGGTTGCCTCTTTGTTTTGTTGAAAGCCATGTGCAAAATAATGAAACTAGACTGCTATCTGTCACCATATACTAAAATTAACTCAAAATAGATCAAAGACCTAAACATTAAAGACCTGAAACAATAAACTGCATAAAAGAAAGCACAGGTACTAAATTTATTGCTCTTCAGTTTAGAAATGATTTTATGAATTTGACCTCAAAGGCAAGGGAAGTAAAAGCAAAAATAAATGAATGGGGCTATATCAAACTAAAAGCTTCTGTACAGCAAGAGACTGCCACAGTTAAAGTTTTTCTTATACTTTACTTAAGAAGTACTTTTGGGAAAAAATATATTTTCAAGTTTCATATAGGTTCAGGCTTTACAGTTGAACAGGATTTTTCCTGTATATGAAATCCACAGTCCCGCCATCTTCTCTTGAGTGCCTTGTAACTTTGCTCCTGTATTTTCTGGTACACAAGTTTTGAAGAATTCTGAGGCTAACCTAATGCTATTTTTTTTTTTATATAAGAGACTTGATCTTTTGTCCTTGCTTCCCCAAGAAATCTTTCTTTATCTTTGAAATTTGTATCTTGATATTGACAATTCTGGGTCAACTTCCTTTATTTCCACATTCTATCTTTTCAATAAAAAATTTTAACATAGCTTTGATTTCAGAAAGTTTTCTTAAATTACAATGTTAAGTATTTGTTTTATATCATGTTCTTCTATGGGAGGTTAGAGGAATTAAGACATAAGCCTATAGGCATCTTCTTGTTAAGTTTTCTAAATCTATCTTTTTCTATTTAAGAACCTAACTTTATTTTCAATTAATTTTGATTAGTTTTATCATTTATATCCACTATTTCATTTATTGTGCTTTTTACACTGTCAATTATTTCTTAAGCTTTTTTTTCCATTTGATCTCTGTTTTTCCAAACTGCTTTCAGGATTTCTATCAGCCTTTATATCATTACCTACTATCTTTCCTGAGTTCTTACTTTTCTGTTTTGTGGTTATAGTAATCAAAATCTCAGTAAGAAACAGGTGATCCACTCAAATGAGACAATGCAATTGAGAAGATTTAATGCATAGATTACACAGCAAGTAAATAAAAATGGTGAAGCACTTAAAAGTGGCAACAGTGGAAAACACATTAACCCACCTAGGCCTGAAGGGAGGGAACAATTACTGGAACCTAGAGAAAACAGCAGTAGCTGGAAGAGATGGTTACCTATCAGAAGCTGTAATCTTTAGTGAAGGAACACAGCTCACTAGTATCCTGGTTGGAAGAAGGTGGGAGAATCAATATCCTGACCTTAATCCTCTCTTGCCCATAGATCTCCTGCTAGCACTCTCACCAACCCCACTGACAAAACTCAGCCTGAAGAAGAAAAATGCAGAGGACATTTGCAAAGACCAGTCTCCACAAGCACCTATTGGATTAAAGAGGGAAGCATGTATCAGGAAGAGCCAATAGCAAATATCCAACACAGTGCGATCATTCTTAACTTGGTGGTAAATATTTTTTCTGATCTATTTCTTGTTTTTCTTATTCTGGTTTGGATCTCTTATTCTGGGTTAATTCCTTTGATTATCATACTAAATGAATGTTCCTGAGTGGAAGATGGAGACAGGGCCATGTATTAGGTTGAACCATAGAAAATAGCTATTTTTTTTATGTTTAAACTGACAGAATACAGTTAAAATAATATAATCCCACATATAAAGGCTAATTAGTTTTCACAACCTTCTCCCTCAGGTGTATGTGACAGACTTCTACTTGCAAGTGTGCATAATTCTGTTTGGAACTCTGTTTCTGTTTCTTTCTAATTTAATTTAATTTTTATTTATTTAATCAAAATTGGGTCCATTGGTTTCTGCTGCCATCTTCCCTCACTGCAGTGCTCCAACCTGCTACTGCAAACAAGGGTACATTTTTGCATATTGGGGTGTTCACTTTCAGAAAGGGTTTGTTCTTGTTTTGTTTTGTTTTTTCCTTCTAGTGCAATTTGTCATTATAAGATATCTCAGAAAGCATCAGTATATAAAAATATATTCCCACTACTAAAATCTCTGCCCAAATTGTTTCTCTTTATTTCTTCCCTCTGTGATTCCATTTAATTTCAGCTTATTGTGGAACTCTAAATCTTTTTTGTTAGTCTGGGTAATATTCTTGTCTTTTGCTTCTCCAAAACTGGAAAATGATTTTTATTCTGCTATGTTCATGCAACAATTAAATATTTATTACCTACATGTTGTGTGCAATGTCCAAGCACTGGTGATATAACAACAACAACAAAGATCCTTTGCTAATGAATCTTACAATCTATGTAGATAGAAGGATTGATAGATACATAAAAAAGTAGATATATAGATAGATGGATATAATAGATAGTTTGTTATTCAGATCATCATTTTGTTATGCTACAAAAATGCTTTGTAACAAAGTGTCCCGAAATACAGACATGAAGTATTATATCAGTGACACTTTATTGTTGTAGAGCTACACCCTGGTTGAAGTCTGACTCACTTGGGCTGGGCTCACCCTGGCTGCAGTAACCTTGAGTGGGCATGTTCCTGGATCTAAGGATTGGTGTAAGGGTGAGGACGGATGCCAGCTAATCCAGGATAAGCTGCTCTGGGGCATTAACTCTGTTTAACAAGTCCATTTCCTTCCTAATACTAGCAAATTATCCCAGGTTTTTCCGTTTATTTGTTTGTTTGTTTTATGGCAATGGAAGAGACACAAGGAAACAAATATAAACATAAAAGGTTTTTGAGGCCTTGACTCAGAGCTGGCATATGGTAATTTCTGTCCACTCTATCTGAACAAACCAAAAAACAACAGGTGGGAAGTACGTCACAACCATGATGCACATACATGCAAATATACATGCAACAGGCCATGGACCCAGCAAAAATAAATAATGAGAGCTAATGATGTGATTACCCACTCAGCTAGTAGTAAGAGACTTGGGTTTTCTACGCGACTCATACTCCAATAGAATCTTAGAAAACAAACACAGCAAGTCACTCCTCTTTGCAATACAGCAATAATAACAGCTCTTTTACAAAGATATCAGGCCAGCCAGGTCTGAGACAGGACTGTAAGTAAACACAATTCTACACAGCCAAAACTGACATGCTGTGATATTGGCAAAGTGTAGTTTTGAAACAATGGCTTAGAGGTCGGTATATTCAGTTACCTCCCTAACCACGTAGCCATCAACAACACCCTAAATTTTTAGTGATATTAATAAACAAATAAGGTATGAGTACTTGGAAAAGGCTTTGCTTTCTCACTCAGCCTTGCAATAATAGAAAAAGACTGGAAGTTCAGTAATCAATATATTTGTTAATGTGAGAATAAATTTAGCAATATACTCCAGAGGAATTTCAAGAAAACCAGTGTGTGAGATTTCTGTTAATGCATTTTCTACAAATCAAGTGCGCTGAAGGCTTAAGCAGCTCTCACAGGGGTGGGCTCGCTAATCTCTGTGGTGGTCAGCGTGCTGCACTGTGAGTACCTGAGACAGCGTTGGTACCGTTTCGTGTGGACTGTCAACATTGTAAGAAAGCACAACAGACCCTGTACAGCCATAAAGAGACAGAAGATTTCACTAAGAATTCTTGGTCAATCCCACAGAGCAGATTTAGTCCTGGTCGGTAACAATAAAGAAAGTGACAGCTACTTACTGTAAAGGAAGCCAGTGCATTTATACTCGTATATATGAAATATGTACAAGATTGTCATTATGAAAACATTGATATTACAGTAAAAAACTAAAAAAAAAATTAAAATATCAGTCCATTAAAACTTACAGAAGATTTCTCTTAGAAAGAGTTACATACAAGTATAGAAGAAATTAAATAAGGTCACATATCTACTCTGGGGACTTTAATGGGTAGTTCCACAGGAATGTATGAAGTAGCACAGCACAAAAATCATGTTATTATGGAAATCAGTCATCATACTACTTTCAAATTTAAACATTTTACCTAATATCAGAACCTAATGATTATTTTTCTCCTGTTTGACTTCATTGTTAAGTACCCACATCTTGTTTCGTAATATACAGCATCATCAGAACTGTCCTTCTTTCAGACACCTTTCCTTTCAGATTTGCTTTGATTCACATGCACTTATTATCGGAAGTGAGCTGTGACATCCTGTGGTCTACGTGGAATTGTAAAGATATCAGATTCAGGATTGATATTTGAACAAAAATCAAAAGAATCCCAAAGGACATCCTCAAAGAGCTGCCGATTTGTATTTAAAACAATGAAGTTTGGGGAAGTACATTTTTAGTAGTTTCCTTTGTAACTTATATGTGCATTAAATATATTTGTTTGTATGAACATTTCATCCATAACTGAATGACAGGAGTTCTATTTCAAGGATAGGTGAGTAAGCTGCTACTGTGCTAAGTTTGCTACACACACACACACACACACACACACACACACACACACACACACACTCACACTCCTTTAAAAATACTTAATAACTAACTTTTCCATCCTAAATAGTTAAACATTTCTTAAATTCATGATAAAATCCACAGTCCTAGAGATAGTATAGACAGTAATATCTGGATACTCCCCCAACGAGGTGATTATTCATAACTCCTACATGCTGCTTCACCTGTCTGAAACACAATTTCTCCTATGAAATATTTTCTTTCCAGTTTCAAAATTTCCAAGATAAAACATTTTGAAACACAAACAAAACAAAAAAAAAGAAAAGAAAATTTCGTTAAATGCTTAATTTGTACTATGCAGGCACTGCTTTACTCTTAATAAAGTCATCTCTTAGTCCACACCCAGGAAAAGTTGTCAGTGGCCTTTCTGTCATAAGCACATAATAGTCCAGTTGCAGCCTTTTGATCCAACAACTGCACTAAATCTTAACAATCAGATCTTTATTTCCAAAATTTCACTGATTTTTTTTTTCTTTTTAAGAAACACATATTTCTTGAGGAATATTTCTATAATTTCTCTCTTAAGTGCCCAATGCTTTTGGTATAGAACAACTTTAATAATTACACTGAAATGAGGAAAAAGGAAAATTCTTCCTGGTGAGAATGAAGCTTAATATACAAAAGAAACATTTAATTAACCTGCATTGAGTCATTTTGAATCTATGGTGAGTATTAAGTAACACTTAATCTTCAACCACGCAATGTTTACTGTAGGTGTCAACTTCACAGTAGAGCAGCTAAGCCAATGCCTGTACTGCAATTAACCTGAATGTAAGCTATGCAATTAGATGGCTAGCTATTTGCAGGATTATGTGAGCATAGTTACAACCATTCTGGGGGTTTTCCTTAAACAAGTTCTAATTACTGATTCATGTGGTCAGTAATAACTAAATTTTATGCCTCTGTAAAAAAAAAAAACAACACTTAGAGTGTGGCTACATATGTTATTTTAAATGAATATAGCATTTGCTTTATTTTTCAGAGCAATAAGTTGTAACTGTGTAACTTATTTCCAGGTGTAACGCAATTGCTTTGTTTTTCCTTTTATGACTTATAGGAAATGTTTGTTTTTGAGCTTATTTGTGAAAAACGGGAATGTTACAAATACATTACATTTTTTTATTATTTTATTTCAATAGTGACTGTTATATGTCAAAGTTTTAAAAAGTATGAAGTACAAATAATGAAAATAAAACAACCAAGGAACCTCAAAGCATAAATGGGTTATTTATAAAATGGAGAGACAGTATTGTGAATTTTTCATTTTTCTTGATTTGATCCTGTTCTTATTTATACCTGACAGGAAATTCTGTGGGGCAATTAATTGCCTTCTTCACCAGGGAAGACATATCATCTTTTTCCTTTAGCAATGACCCTGATCTCTATGGCCCAATAAGGAAGACACATAAAGATTTAGATGACAGGCCTGAATCCAGTAGCTCACTGTGCAACGACTCCTCTCACTAACTGCTGGAAACAAGGATTACCTTTAAAAAGAGCTATAAACCCAATAAGGCAACATGAATTGAAAATCTGTTATATATATATATAAAACAATCCCAAAGAGAGCACATCAGTAAGGTACAAGGCAGGACAAAACAGGGATGGAGCCGTTTTATCAGCAAGATGATGAAAAGTGGAAAGTACCATGAATACATACTCAAATAAACACAACCAACCTACAAAATTAAAAATTATCTTTCAAACAAGAAAATATTTTATCCATATGTCCAAAGTAGCGGCTTCTGTTTTTGACTACCTGCAGGCTGGAACTTCTTTGTTTACTATTATTATTGAGAAGGGGTTCTGAAGTGAATATGAAAGCAATTACTCCTTCCCTGGTTTCCACCCTTCATATAGCTTTCTGTGAGTCTGGTTTCATCCACAACTGGAATGGCAAGATTAGAGCATAAAAGTGTCTGTAACGGGAGATGGGTCCTCAAAGCATACCAGCAAAATCTAAAGGTTTAATAAAATTCCAAAGCTCAATTACAGCTCATTTTTTTCTTGTCTCAATCAGGACTGTCAACTATGAAAACTTCAGAATTAACAATAGTGCATCTCAAGATGATACCACACAGAAAATTTGATTAAGTTTAAATACGAGTATATGTTCATATCTCTGTTAAGATATAAAAGCCAATAAACAAACAAACCACAATGCAAATAAAGTAAACATCTAATAGAGCAAAGTAGAAGGGGGCCTTGGGCTTAGAATGGATCTGAACATAGAATCTGGGACATGTACATTTGAACTTCCAGAAGAGAAATCAGAACACAGATTGTGTACATTAGGAAATCAGAAAAAAAGATTTCCATTGCCATTAGGTTATCTGTTATGTACATTTGAGATCTAAAAGCTACTTGTCCAGCGCCTCATCTGAGGCATTGCTTTATGTTGGGTAATGCTTCAGGACACAGGTTTTTGCCTCTAGAATTATTTTCAGGAATCTCTGAGTTTGGACACATTTCCTGATGCAGAATGGGGACTCAAGAATATGTGTTCAATCCATCAATCAATAAATGAGTTATAGTCATATTAAAACCATACATGCCAATTGACACCACAGGTATAAAAGCCTCTAGATTTGCATAAGCTTCAGTCTATATAAGGGGTCAGCTAACTATGGAATACTATCTGTTTTTGTAAAGCAAAACAAAACAAAAACTTTTTACTGGAACACAGCCATGCTTGTTCATTGATATATTGTCGATGGCTGCTTTCGTGCTACAATAGCAGAGTTGAGTAGTTGCAACAGAGACTGTATGGCCTGCAAGGCTAAAATATTTACTATCTGCACCTTTACAGAAAAAGTTAGCTGATCTCTGGTGTGTACTGATTTTGGTTTTTGTGTGTATGTGGGGTGTATGTGTGTGTGTGTGTGTGTGTGTGTGTGTGTGTGTGTGTGTGTGTGTGTTTAGCATAAGCTTTTTAAAGATTATTGAAACCTTCATTTGTTAGATTATCTTTCAAAAACCTGTACTGCTTTTTTTTTCTGATACTTAGCAGTAGTGAGTCTCTCAATCCAGTATCTTATGCACGTTTAAGTGGGTTTCACAATAACAGTATTAGTGATCATTCCAATACTATTTTCCAAAGTCTAGTGAAATCAGTCACAGAGAAGAAATTCTTTAGAGTCCCTGTAACTTATAATTGTTCCTAATTTTTATAGAAATAATTTGATTATATTATAATCTGTATATGCTAAATATTCTTTTTTCATTATTAGCAAAGTTTAATAGCTTTTCTTGCAAGAATTTTAGGTAATTTCTAATGGACAAATGGAATCCTGATAGACTTGGTCACGTTTACAACTAATGTTAGATCAGTATTAGCTTATGCAAAACATAAATGTATTAGAAGGATATTACATATTTTACAAAATCAAAGGAAGGCTCAAATGACCAGACCGTGAACAATGTCAAAAAGGCATTTGCAGGGACCTCAGTAGTGGGATTTTATAAACCTTTTCACCAGGACACAGCCATTGAATAACACTCTAACTGCATTTTCTCCTGAGTCTCCACTTGAGATTCAAATCCCTGAGACAGAGTTACATTTACCTAGTTTAGGTCTTATATTCAGCCAGACAGACAAAGCTTTGTTGAACACAACTGATAGCCCCACAAAAGTCACAGGAAAGACACATTTTTTAAAATAAGGAATGCTACGAAGAACGAAACAAAAGACCTCCTATGAAGGCATTCTAAGAAAAGGGAAAACATTCTCAAAGCTGTAGTTGTGTCAACACATATGATATACTTCTGAAAGCAATACTTTAAGGCTAGAACAACAGATACATCTGATAAGAAAAAATTGAATACCTAAAATATGAGTTAATCTCTAAGGGATAAGTACAAGGATTAAGATTAGGAAAAACAAATCCAAGAATACTTTAAAAGTACAAAGAGTTCATCTTTGCATATACCAGTTGCAAAAATTTACAGCAGAGACCGTAGTACAAGGCATACATTGAACAACAATTTCCTTTTAAGAATGCATTGTTAGCCAAAGAAAAACATTTTTCATGGGCAGGGAGAGCACTATTTTTTTCAACAAAAGTCACTAAATTTTATATACTTGATTATATTTAATTACTTAGGCATTAATTTATATGCTTATAGGAAAATTATAAAATTAATTAAGTTAAATGTTTAGTATTTGATTAAGTCTCTTTTATATAATGTCATACCCAATCATTTTTATAGCTCAAATATATTTAGTATGACATGGTAAACAAGATTAAACACACGAAAGCTACTTGCTGAGCTCAATCAGCATTTTCCCCATGACGGGAATTTATTACAGGCTTTCACTTACAACTTGCTATATTGTAAATTGAAATCTAAGTGTATACATTAAAGACAATTAATCATACTAGGTTAGTTTTCTTCTATATCTTGATCTATGACAGACATCTTCTGCATTCATAACTTCTGTGTGGTATTTCAGAAGCTAAAAAGGTAATTTCAAACATTAGGGGAAAATTCAAGATTTTCACAGATACATTTCAGAAAAAAAAGAAAAAAATCCTTCCTAAATAGTGGCCAAAAAATGGTTGCACTTAGCAAATAGAATAATGGCAGAAATGTTTTAGATTTTACTTCTAAGATTCAAAACCAGACAGTACATTTATAGAACAAAATGAGAATAGCGATCAATGTATATAAGCCTTAATTTAGCAAAACACATTTTTTGAAGAGTTTCATCAGAATGTTTACTCCAAACATGTATGTTTTACATAATATAGGGGGTAGGAAGGAAAGATGAGTCTACCTCTGAACACAATAGCCACAGATTAAGTCCTAGAAAACCTCTAATTTCACTATTATAGATTATGTCTCTGTGGACCACCTATTGCCTGGGACCGGAGAAGAGAGGAGGTAGAAAAAGAGAAAATTAAACCTGAGGGCCGGCCGAGTGGCTCAGTCGGTTAAGAGCTCGCTCAAGAGTGCGAGCTCTGAGCAACAGCGCTTTGAGTCCCGGCTGAGCTGAGCTGCCACTGTGCTGCCAACAAACAGGTGGCAGGATGGCTCAGGTTAAAAAAAAAAAAAAAGTAAACTTGAGATGACACCAATTCTGTGTCTAGCCAGGTAGTGTATTAATGGCGATTGTAAAGATCACTGTCTGTATATACACAAATCCTAATCTATTGTTAAGTCATTTTGAATGAACGTGCATTAACTAGTGAAGTCTGCCAGAATAAGCCATCTCTTTTGTTAATGTAATGTAAACATTGATAGTATTAGATTCATTGAACCTGCTGTTAAAAGGCAAGGGAGCCAAGGTTTGGATCAAGGGTCATGGCTCACAAACATATGGGCACAAAGGTACAAGTCATAAACACGCGCGCACACACCCTTTTTAAGTGCTATCAATAAACAGTAACCAAAATTACAGGAAAATCAGAAATGCAAGAATAAGCCTTTATAGGGGGATTATAATATATGTAATATAATGAAAATTGATGATTCAATTAGTTTAAATGAGAGACATTTTTAGAACAGCACCAGCACATAGGAACCTTATATGTGGTTGCTGTTATTATCGCCAAAAGAAGCAAAGGATTTCAGATTGTGTGCTACTTACAGGAGAAAAATCTAAACAAACAAGATGCCAAAAGTAAAAATAAGAGTTTAGGAAAATACATGTGAGTCAAAATAGGAAAAAATAAACATATATAAATATTAATACCTAAGGAAATCACATAAGCATAAGAAATAAATGGAAATAAGGTGAGGGAAAGTCATACAGTCACATTCAAAAGACATTATGAATCAAGACCCTGTATATTTAAATATATGATAATAATGTCTATTTTTAAAACAGTGGAAAATTCAAAGAGAAATAGACAAATACATAAATGTTTAGGGAGGTTTAAACACATAAAGCATAATAAATTAATTGGGAAAAATAAAGATTCAGAATATTTGAAAAATTTAGTAGGTTGAATTTTATATATCTTTGTTGTTTGTGCTGTATCACAAATATATTTCCTTTCTATCCAAATACCTGAAAAATTTGCCAAAAGGATTACAAGATGATTATCCCAACAGAAAAAAATGTCATGCACAAATTATAACAATTCAAAAAGGGTTAATTTACAAAGTGACTATAAATGTCTGAGTGAGGGTCAATGAAACCACAAGGAATGCTGTATAACCCAGGGCTAGAGGCAGCAGGCACAAGAGGAAGTTACAAATTAGGTGTTTTAAACCCATAAGGATAATTGAGTAGAGTTGGTTGCACAGAGAGGAGAACTGAAGGGCCCAGTCAGGCACAGTCAGCCCCTCAGGCAGAAATGCAGAGGAATAAACACCCTACCTTTGTCATTCTCTTTCCCTCCACTCCGCAGCTGTTGCTTCCCAATGGACACACCAACTAGAAGCCAGAAACCTGAGAAATCCATTGATGTAGGTTCATGTAGGTCAGACATCTGTGGCAGAAAGCAGAACGGAGCGGGTTAAGAATGCATCTGAAGAGACTAACAAAAGCTATCTGGCAGAGAAGCCAGGAAAGGTATAGGACACATTTACTGATTCCCATAAAATAAAACATGAAAATTTAATAACCAAATTTTAAATTAAAAACTGTACCCACCAAAGAAACAGTTTCTTTGCTCACCAATTCCTTATATCCTTATATATATTTTTTTTCCAACAGTATTTGTTCATTCAATAGTTTTTTTCAGGAAAACCTTTAATGTTAAAATCTGCTGTTACATGCAATAGGCAATGGTAAAAAAAGAAATTAATCCAGAAAGTAAATATTACCAAGTTCGTATCTCTAAATAAATGTTGACTATTAAACAAACAAACAAACAAACAAACAAACAAAAAACTAATTTGGGGGACTTAAAAATATGAAAATTTTGAAACAATAATACAGAAGATGGAATTAAGGAGCTCAGAGTTAAAGCGTTCTAAGATATTCATAGCATTTAAGAGAATAAAGGTATTGATGACCTCACTGTCAAATCTGAACTTTAAAAAATTTAATAGTAACTAAATATTATTAAGACATTTAAACCAATACATTGAAAAAAAACCCATAATAAATGAATACTTAATCAGTCAATCATACAGAAGGTAAGAGGACAAAGAAAAACAAAAATTGAAGTTAGAAATTAATATGTTAGAAATAAATCAAAATAAAGACACTCTAACTTATTAAGAAAAAGTTTCTCCAATGAAATTAAAAATCAAAGTCAGTTTCATGCTTTTTCCATGAAATAAATGACCCAAAATTATTGGAAATAAAGAAATGAAAAAATATTTTCCAGGGAGAATTGCAATAGCCAACATTTGGGAAAAAAATTTAAAAATTATCAGTAGGGTATTCATCTGTGCATGGATATGTAAAAATATGTATATGTAGAATGTATGTATAATGGAATATTATACAAATGTAAGTGTCTGAACTAAATCTATATATGTTAATATGGATACATTTCAAAACATCATGACATTAAATGATAAAAAGCATTTTGCTTAATTATATATATGCTATAATAGAATTTATATTCATTTAAATCCATACATCAACTGTATGATAATTTTTATATAATAAAAATTTTTAAATAAACACTGGAAAGATACATATCAAATTAATGATAGTAGTGACTTCAGAGAAAGAAAGGAGTCTGGAGATTGATCAAATGATTCTTCAATATAAAATAAAGCTAACTGAATGTTAATATTTGTCATTTCTGGGTATTTAATACTTAACGGTTGTTGCATCACGCCTTGTGTGATTTTTTTATTTTTTAATCTATTCAATTTTGTTTAAGGCAGATAGATAGGAAATTTGCAACAGAAATAGTAAAATAAGAAAGCAGTAGTTTTTACATATGCTTCCCAACACACTCTTTGTGAGATATGCCACAAAAATAAGATCTTGACAGACGTAAAGATCAGACAACATGGACACACAGATATGGTCCTGGTGCTCAGAATCTCAGACAGTAGGTTCATCTGTACCCCTGGCATCAGAGCGTGATTTTATTCAGCCCTTCATTTTTTGAAAACATAGCTTAAATCTCATGTTGTTCCCTCCGTCCTTTATTATATGAAAGACATGAAGATAGATACAAAAATATTTGGACAAGAAATGGTCTCAGTGGAGAAAAGGGTAAAAGGATGGCATATCCAACTCCCTAAGGATAAAGCAAATAAACAAGAATTTTCTGGTCTGGAAGGATAAAAGGGACCTTGAAGTAAAACCCTTAAAGCAGCCTTAACAACTGCAGACAATCAGAGTAGACTTAACTTGGTAAGGGGTCAAACTGGTTACCAGCAGCAGCCAAAAGTAATGTAAATGAGTGAGGTAAGCCAGGTTCCACACAGGTGACTGAGCCTCAGTGTAATGGAAACCCCAGGGAGTGACAGAGGTTGTGCTGAGTGGCGGAGTAAGTGTTCCTTCTAAACAATGGGTCCTACTGAGCTCCAGTTCATTCATATATATATATATATATATATATATATATATATACACACACACACACACGTGTATATACATATATATATGTATACGTGTGTATATATATATATATACATATAAATATATATATTTTTTTTTCAATTAAGAAAGTAGTCTTAGTGTTGCTGTGCTTCTGGTTTCTGAAGAGTTTTGATGGTTATGAGAAATCTGATTGCTTAAATGCTGGAAACAAATTTATATTTACAATATGTGCGGGCCAACACTGGAACAAACAAATCCTGGCTTTGGGCTACCAGTGGCCTAATGGCCATCAGTATGAGAACAACTGAGTCAGCACGGATGGTTTAACTTCTGATGAGGTTTCTGGGAGCATTGGTCAGAGTCCCAGCACCAAAATCTCTCCTCAGAACCAAATAGAACAATGGTCAGATCATGCAGACAACTCCCTCCTGGCGTGTTCGCCTCACTGTGGGTGCACTTGTTTGTTTAGCACACTGAGTGCTTTAACCCTCCTTTAGCCATAATAGCATGCCTTGGACACAACAACTGTATGATCTCTGTGGCATCTTTCATTCTATTGAAAGGTATATAAGCAAAACTGGGTTCTGGATATTATGTTCAGAATCTTCTTCGCATGTTTGAAAGTTTTCGATTTATTCACAGCACTAGTGTCTAAATGCATGTTATAAAATGCTTCTTGAGTGGGAGTGTAGAAGTTTGAAATTAATCACCTTCTGGATTACATCTTAAGTAAAGATTAAAATGATTAAAAACAAACAAACAAACAAAAAAACTTACATGAGGGTATTTAATTGAGGACAATTCCCAGGTTATAAGCACAGGAATAGACTCCATGGTTAAAAAGAAGCTGAGCAGGGGGCAGCATTTATGGTGAGCACAAACCACCAAGAAAGAGCTGTTTTTTCCTTTTTTTTAAATTTGTGCACATGCTCACATACTTTTAGAGCTAAGTGTACAGCATGGCACCCAGACAGCAGTACTGAAAGCTCTCCACCACAACTGAGATTTCTCTAGACCAGAAAAGTATCCTGATCCCAGGTTTTTGTAGCTGAACTAAATTTCAATTGGAAAAGGCAAAGCCTTTTTCCTATTGATCATTAATCTCTCTACAATCTCCTTATTGGCACCAACCTGCCTGTCCCCACACATACCTTATAACAGGCTTTACACTGGGTTAATAGTAAATAACATGAAACGAGGTCCTTTCAATGTGTTTATTTTTCATACAAAATATAATCGTTATTCAAATAGATTTTTTTAAAGTAAGCACATTAAAATATTATTATTTAGTTGAACAGACAGAAAATAATATAGGGTAGATGAATAAATACATATACATTAAATTATAAAAGAAGGTAAGTAAATAGGCAGTCTATCACCAATTATTACTAAGTGTATTGGTATTTTAATCCTCTGGGTTTCCCAAATTGATGTTACCATAACAGTTAAAATGAAAAAAAACACACAAAAAACCATATAGTTTCTTTAGGAAAATCATCACTAATGGATAGTCCTTTGTTAGCAAAGCAAATGAGTCATGATGAGTATTCTAATCTTTAATTTATGATTGCACACTCCTGTCTGAAGTACAGTTGAGCTGGCATGTGATTTTCTCCTTAATTGCAAGGATGAAGTAAAATGGTCATTATCATGAAAACTTAGCAAGGTTTGTTGAATCAATAACTGGGTCAGTGTTTGGTTGTGTGTGTTTAATGAATCAATCACTTTTGCTGAAATGCTATATAATTAGAGGATTGATTTGTCATATACATGGTGTTTTGATTACCTTTATTATTTTCAGTTTCTATTTGCATTTAAGGTTTAAAGGCACGTGAAAGGCAAAATAGTGGGTTGTTGGAAAAGTCATGATGCATTTGTGCAACGAAAAGGAAAAAATATGTCATGACTTTCCAACAACCCAATAGTATTGAAAGACAAATGTAAGTGTCACCTTCCTATGTAAGCATCATGAGAGGTTGTGTCATTAACACTTAAAGACTCCTGAAAACTTTATGGCACACACAGACAATAGAGATTAAAAAAGAAAAAAAAAACTGATGTAACTATATATTTTGTGAGTTAAAATGGTTTCAGAGAGCTGATTCACCAAAATTATGGTTGAATTGGTTTATTGCTGTTATATCTGGTGACTGAATCAATAAAAATCAATCATTCAAAACAGGACTACTCTACTTAACAGAGAAAAAATATTCTGACTGAATATCATGGTAAGTGCTCTTGGTTGATATTTATCTATATTTTTTTAGTTTTTTTTATTATTAGTATTCTATTTGGGCTAAAATATATTGCTAAAAGATCATACATTTTAATGTACAGTGGATATACCAAAACATAAAATATATATAAAATGAATACATGTTGCTATATACCCCTTTCTCTATTTTCTAATTCTTATTTTTAAATATTTTTAAATTAACTTACAAATATATGAAAGAGATAGATTTAGTAATGTAAATCCTGAATAACTCATGGTGGATTTTTATTGAACTGTCATTTTTTTTTCATTTATGCATTCAGATTAAAGTGTACTATTTGTTTAATAAATTATTTTTATGTCTAAAACTCAAAAATCTATAATTTGCTTCTAGTTTTCAATTTGTAGTGATTCATTACACAGTTACCTGACTACCTTACCTAGAAGACATCGAACTATTGACTTTTCAGTGCTTATTTTTCTTAAGATTCTCTACTCTCTCCAAGGGAATTGTACACAGCATAGCTTCTTTTTGGAGTGATGTATGTGTTCTTTGGTAGTTAAACTTTCACTCAATTCTTAATACAACCAAAGACAGAGCTCATTCGTCATACTGCCAGCACAGAACTATAGTTTTAGCTCTGTAGTTTCAAGGTAGTAAGTAGGATCTGTTATCTTTATGTCCAAAGAGATTTACTCAACTGGTCATTATAGAACTATACCCATTACCTTAACTTCTGTTAACTATCACTCTGTATTTCAAAATCAATAGTTAATTCTATTGCAGTTATATGTGCATTAGAAGAGTACATACAAATAAAATGGCTAAAATATTCAACAGCCTAAGAGCCTCTATAAAGATGTTTGTTTATTTTCAAGGTATTTAAAAGTATTTCTTTTACCAATTTTTAAAATACTAAACTTGAAGAAAAAACATTATTAACCTCTGAAAAACCTAAACTGTTTCAATTATGACTAATAATCTATCCTTAAATATATATGAGGTATGATCAAACAATACAGTGAATATTTAAGTAAAAACAAAAAATTATTACAGTAAAAGACACATTGCCATTAATCCCCTCAAAATACTCCTCCTCACTTTGAACACACTTATCCCATCGTTCTTGCCACTTTCTGAAGCAGTTCTGGAAGTCCTCTTTCATGAATGTCTTTAGTTGTGCTGCTGTGGCTGCCTTGATGTTCTGAATTGATTTCTCTATATATTATCAATATGTATTCAATAAAACTATATATTATAATAAAACATATTATATATGTGTGTATATATATATATACACACATATATAATATGTTTTGTTTTTATTTTCCGCCCCCCAGTTCCTGGCACAGAGCTCCTAAAACCTTTGTCATTTCCAAAGTGATGAGAGCACTAGGAGCACCCTTCATTCTCCTGAGGTGACTCCTAGATGGCCCCTGGATGAGGGCAGGTTACCAGAAAGACCAAGCCATGATTAGAAGCTTGGAATCTTCAGCCCTACCCTTCATCCCTCAGAGAGGGGACAGGGGCTAGAAACAGAGTTAATAAATGATCATGCCTATGTGAGGAAACCGCCATAACAATCCTAATAGTACAGGGTTTAGAGAGCATCCACGCAGGAGAATACATCTGTGGATGGAGGGTAATGCACCCCAACTCCACAAGAACAGAAGCTCCTGCATTTGGGGCCCTCCCATACCTGTAATACATTTTGCAACCCTTTGTATCTCTTATCTGGCTGTTCATCTGTATCCTTTATCACATCCTTTAATAAACCAGTAAAGGTGACTAAGTGCTTCTCTGAGTTCTGTGCACTGCTCTAGTAGTAAATTAATCTAACACAAGAAGGGGGTTGTTGGAAGCTCCGATCTGTAGCTAGCTGGTCAGAAGCTAACAACAGGTAATGAACTGGGATTGTGATCAGCATCTGAAGTGCGCACGTGTGTGTGTGTGTGTGTGTGTGTGTGTGTGTGTGTGTGTGTGTGGTGGGGGAGGGGGTGCGGCTGAGCAGGGCAGTCTTGTGGGACTGAGATCTTAGCCTGCGGGATTTAATACTATCTCCAGTTGAGCTAAATTGTTGGACACCCCACTAGGGTAGCTGAGAATTACTTGCTGTGGGGAAAAAACCTCCACACATTTAGTCATCAGAAGTTTCAGAAGCAAAGTGTTCTGTGTGAATAGTAAAGGAGACACATAGGAAATTAAAAACTGAGTGTTTTTTCCTGTATACTACCTCAATCTATTATGCTCCCTGCTTTCTTTCTTCCACATACTCTCAACCGCCTCTTCCCCTCAGCATTCATATATGTTCTTGTATGTATGAGTCCCTTCCCCATCTCTCTCTCTTGCCACACGCAGCCAATATCAACTCCTCACATGCCTTGACTTTTTAATTTCCCATTCACTCTCAGCTCATTTCAACTAGTATTGCAAGATTTCACAAAAAAAGCAAAACTATGACTAGTTAAACTTGCAGATAAAGAATTTCCTGCATGAGTATATTCCAAATATTGCATGTATTTTATCTGTGAACCGTAATTTCACAAACATCCATCTTCCGTCATCACCCAAAACTGTTCTTGTTTTGGTCAAAAATATCCTTGTTTGCTAATCTGACTTCCCTAGAAACAAAGAAGGTGCCTTGCCTCACCTGGAACAGGCTGAGAATGCCAGGTAATTAACACTTTCTGGAAGTAACTACGTTCGATGACAGATGGGTTTTGGTGCAAAAATATCCCAGTTCCTGTGCTGCTTCCATAGGTTAATTCTGAAGTGTGCAATTTACTTAATTTACAAGCCTCACACCATGGGATTAATCTCTAACGTGGTAGATGGCTTAAACAATGCACCTTGTACTGGCTGCTCTCTCTTCCCTGTGTCATCCCCGATTTTGGTGCCCATGTTCCCTCTTCCCTGTGTCATCCCCTATTCCGGTGCCCATGTTTCCAGCTCTTCCCAATAAAACTACTTGTACTTGAATCCTTGCCTGAGAGTCAGTTTCCGGAAGAAACAAAAGACAAAGCTCTAGTCTTACCCTATTTCAGTCTTCAATCTATAGTCTGTTCTTGATGATCTCTTCCATGACTTCATCAGTTTTTCCAAAACTGTACCTTCAGATCAGACCATTCCTTCTGTCAGGCTTACAAAATGAACAGTACTTGACATCCACTGGATTACTCTTAAACATCTCAAAATTAAGAAGCTCATCTTTTTTCAGTTCCTTATTTATGCCCTTCCTTTAATCTTCCCTCTTTCAATAAATGTCTTCTATGCCTGCCCCGTCATGTATGCAGGAGTCTAAGAAGGGGCATTCTGAACATTCCCCTTCCCTCACCCACACAACTAATCTCTTACCAAGCTCCACAGGCAGCCTCCGAAGTATATTTCTGATAGGCCCATTGCTGTCTCATGGCTGCTGTCACTTTAGCCCACACCACAATCTCTTACATTGGGCTATTGCAATAGCTTCCAACCAGTCTTCTGTCTTCTGTCCTTGACCTTTTCCAATCCATTTTTCCACAGAGCAGACAAAGCGATATCTTAAAAAGATAAATTAAGTTTTGTACCATTGCTTGTAAGACTTCATTGGTTTCCTATTTCCTTTCATATAGAGTTCAAATCCTTAACCTGACTATAGGGTCAGGTCTGTATAGGCCATTATTTCTCTGACATACCAATCTTCTTTAAATTAATTGAATCATTACCTCAAGAGTAATATTCTGTTTCTTCATCTTATTCTTTGCTAATTTCACTAGCAATACATCACAATCTGTAATGGTATATTTGTTTTGATGATTAGTTGTTAAATGTCTTTCCTGACTACCATAATGTCACCTACCTGAAGACAAAGGCTATGTCTGTTTTGTTCTATACTGCCAACACAATTTCCTGACACATATTTTGTGCTCGGTTTATGGTACAGATCAATAATTGATTGAATATATGAAAAGATTCAGAAAATACGGATGTGATAAGCTCTACATATGGAGGAGTTTTAACCCATGTATTCTTTCCTAATATACAGAATAGAATCTAAGGGAAGCCACAGCATCTGTCCTTTATTGAGCTCCCACTATGCTGCAGGCATTTTGCATGTTTCTCATTTGATCTTCACAAGTCAAACATCATTATAACCATTTTAAAGATCTGGAAAATGATTCTCAGAGATACTCAAAAAGATTAGTGACTCATATAAATCTAATAAGGGCTTATAAATGTCAGACCTGGAATTCAAATCCATATTTGTCCTCATAATCTTTTTCCAGTAGTAATCTAAAAGTTTCATTGAGTGACATCGTATTCCTTTTTGGTGTTATAACAATAGAAACTGATCTAGAGATTTCAGAATCTATTAAATTTAAAGAAGTTTTGGTAAGTAAATCATGACTTGCTTTATCAAATATTATCATCAGCAAGTTTTATTACTGAAAGACAATGTTCCCATGTTTTTAATAGTGAAAATTCCTGAGAATAAGATGTTATTGCTTATGTGTTAAAATATATAACAATTTTAGCTTAACACCATTTCACAAGCAGATATTTATAGCAACACAGAAAACATTCCTATGTCAGGAGAAACAAAACCATCACAGCGTACCACAGCACTTAAACCTATGGGCTCTGAAGCCAGCTGGGTTCCAATTTTTCTCCATACTTACTAGTTGTAAGGCATTTGGGAAGTTACTTATTATCTCTTTACATTTGTTTAATTCTCTGTAAAATGTGAGTGATAACTGTGTCTACCTCATGAGTGTAATTGTGAGGAATAAATAATTTAACATATATAGAATGCTTAAAATACTTCTTGGCACATAGTAAGTGCACAAAAAATATTAACATTGATTATCTGCCTCTGACAACTGATTATTAATAGTCTGTCACCTGTTGATTTAGTCAACCATTATTAGTCATCACAGAATGGATATTTAAAGTCTATTAAAAAACAGGTAAAAATCATTACATCTCATTCCAGATGGGGAAGACAGGCACTAAAATAATAAATACATGAATGAGTAAGACAATATCTGATGATGACAGTTGCCATGAATAAAATGAAACAGGAAATCATGATTTGCAGTGTGTCAGTCAGTGTTGGAGGTTACAATCACAGATTATTAGATGGACTACAAAGGTTGACATTTGAGCTAAGTCCTAGATATATGGCTATGTGAAAATTTTTCACAATCAGTTTATGAGGACAGCTAAAACATTTTAAAAATTATTTTTCAATCAGTAAGTGATACTTGGAAACAGGGCCTTCGGCTAAAATCAGTATATTCTCGGCCTCCTACTCTTATTTGGGGATGTGCCTCTGTCTTCTCTGAAAGCCCAACAGGCTGATCATACTTCCTTAAACAAAATTTTTATTTCTTGGCAGAAAGGGTTACTAGGGAGAATCAACTCAAAGACATTTAGAAAAGAGCAGAAGAGAGAAAAATAGCCAGGTGGAATGCCTGCTATGTTCCAGACACGCTTTTATAATAAATACTTTAATACGTATTTTCATTTAGTCTTTTCACAAAAGCTCCAGCTATATAGTACGTTATCTCCATTTTTCAAAAGTGGCTCAGAAATATTGCTACATGCCTAAGGTATCATAAATAAAAGAGCTTGGGTTTGAAGTCTACCTGATTCCAGTTTCAATTCCTAGCTGCTAATAAATGCTCCCAAAACCAGAGACTTAGCTTATTTGTTACCTGTGCTGGTCCTGTTGGTGGTGGTAATGGTGATGATGTTGGTATTGTTTCACAAGCATTTCTTTCCATGAATTCCAAGTTAATTCTAATTGAAGTAAACTACATCTGTATAATTTGATTTGGGCCTTTCAACTTTACTTAAGAATATACAAATATTAGTATTCACCACTGCACTATACTCTTTTAATTTTTAGTGTAATCATTATTCTCATAGTGATCTCATTCTCACCTTATGTTAAAAAGAACACTCATCTTACTCTAACTGCAAAAACCACTTAAATTTTAACCATAAAATTCAAATTGATAATCACTCCCTCTTGCATTTTGTTCTGAATGACTTTAAGATGAAAAAATAATTTGTCTGGTTAAATGTATCTGATTTCAAAATTAAAAAAATTCAAATGTTTTGTGTTTAAGTTAAACCATCTAGAACACTGGCTTTCTGATGGCATGAACTAAAGTGACCAAATATTTTGTCATTGTGTAGTCAGACTTTGTGTCATTATCTTGGCTGTTTGTCCCAAGAGGAGGAGAAGGAGCAGGTATGCATTTCCATGGTGTCAAAATCAAGCTCTAATGTGACTACATGGAGAGCTTATATTGAATACTTTACTATTATTCCCAGCCTGAAATCATACTTATCAGACAAAAAGTTTTAGTAAGTAACTTAAATGGATAAAATTAAATTTGCCTTACAAAAATTTTCATCCTGAAATCGTTCTTATCAGGCAAAAGGTTTCAGTAAGTAACATTTTAAATGGATAAAATTAAATTTGCCTTAGAAAAAATTTCTTATGACTTCTCTTTTTCTCTTGTTGCCTCCAAAAGAAACATGAAGAAATTGGTCTGAGCTGTACATTCCCTCATTTCACAGAACAGGCACTAAATCAGTACTAAAAATACTGTTTTTTACTAAGTTTCTTTAGGCAAGCAAGAGGACTAAACACACTTGTACACTTAAAATAATATCTAAAAATATGTAACAAACAAATTAAAGATGAATGCTTTTTTAAAAACCTGAAGATATAAAAAATAAAACAAATAAATAAAACCTAGATATAGACCACAAATGCTGAGATTCTATTAATAACAAAAACGAAAATTGGTCTGGGGGAGATTGGAGTGCTTTCCTAGTGAGCAGTGAGGAAAAATAATTTCTAAAAGAAAAAAGGACTATTCATCTCAAGGAAAGTTTAATTAAATCCAAAAAAGGAAGGCATCAAGAAATAAAATTTTATAACACATGTATTAGTAAAATACTTTAAAAATATATATTTTTCCATTTCATATGTCAGTGAATAACTCATTTTCCCATCCTGATTTGATAACATTTAGGCTGAGTCAAAAGAAAATATAAAGTGTTCATTGGAAGTGTGAAAAGGTCATAAACTTAAACCATAAAATATTTGGATATTTTACTCTTTGAGTTCTGGTTGCATGGTTCAGGCATGACATAATTAATCTCCTTTTAAAGAATGAAAATATTTATTTTAAGAAATTCTCATCTGTACAGTAGAGAGTTCTACCATACTGACTTTCCACTTCCTCAACTGTTCTTGTCTCCAGATTCAGAGATGTAGAAACAAATGACTTAGACATGCTTGTTCCAAAATAGAGACATTGCCCTCCTCACACTGAAGGTTAATTCATCTCCCAGTACTCTGACTCCCACCCACTCCAGTTTACATACTCAGGGACTTTGCTCTAGCTAATAATGTTTTCCTCTGCGTTATCTAAAATGTGTTGTTACCAATGGTTTCTTATCTTCTGCTTATAAATGTGCTCAAATTTCTTTCCATATTAAAATAGGTTCTCTCAGGTGTAAAACAAGTCATGAGGAAGTAATATACAGCATACGGAATATAGTTAATAATATTGTGATAACGTAGTATGGTGTCAGATGGTTGCTGGACTTATCATGGTGATCACTTCTTTTTAGGTATATAAATGCTGAATAACTATGGTGTACCCCTGAAACAAATTTATATTGTATGTTAGCTATGTTTTAATAACAATTTTGAAAAACTGGTTCTCTCTTCATTCTGTTTCCCTCTAAGCATAAAACAAACGCCTTGCCATCCTTCCGGAGCCAGTTCTAAGTATTACTATTCTCCTTCTTTCTCACCTACCTTATTTCCCTAAATGCGCCTTGACTAGGTGCAAACTGGGAACATTTTTCCCAACTTTCTGAAGTTGCCTTGACATGGTCGTTAACAATTCTGTTTACGGACTGCGAAGACCAGGTTTCAGGGAATAGCTTGATCCTTTTTCAGCTGAAATGCTAAGAGGAATGTTCAAGCGGTCTGCAACAAACCAATCAACCACCCATTTTGGAGCTGGATGATAAGGAAGATGACGTCAATAAATCCTTCCCTTCTGTTTTCTCCTATAATGCACTCTGTGTCATGACAATCAGTGAATACAGAAAAAGAAGCATCTAAGGCTATTTTCGTTGTTCTTTAACCAATTAAAGTACATGATTACTTTACCATGGTGCATTTTAAATTCACGTCATTATTTATATTATTAAGCACTTACCAAATACTCTATGATGTAAGCATTTAAAGCATGTAATAAGTAGGTCAGAAGAAAATCAAATTAAAGGGGCAGTAGTAGCAGCATTTAAAAGATGAATGGCTATTAGTAGTAAAATTAACTTTTCTTTTAATTTCTTCTTCACCAAATTCATAGTCTTATAAGTTCTTCATTAGTGATTAATTCAGCGTACTTCAAGGAAAAAATAGGCATTCCGAGATTTATCATGGTGATCACTTCATAAGTTATATAAATGTCTAATCACTATGCTGTACATCTGAAACTAATATAATATTATATGTCAAATATAATTGAAAAAATTATAGGCCACATATTATACAGTTCCATTTACATGTGTTGTTGAAACTCATGGGAAGAGAAAGTATATTAGAGGTTTGCCAGTGACTGGGGTGAGAGTGGAGGAGAGGAACCGGGGCTGATGGTTAAAGGGTACAGGGTATCTTTTCGGTCTATGAAAATGTTCTGGAATTAGATAATGAGGAGTAATGGTTGCACAACTCTGAATACGCTAAAATCTACTGAACTGTACATTTTAAAAGGTTGAATTTTATGATATGTGAATTATATCTAAATAAAGCTGTTTGGTAAAAAAGAAAGATAATCTGCAAGGCTATTATAGTGTATAAATTGTTTTGATCCCTTACATACAAAATGCAATCTCATTCTAGTCCCATGAATATGGAAAAATATTTTATCTATGTAAAAGTAAACCCCTATAAATATAGCAGTGATCTATTAATACCATTCAAACAGAACTAAAAATTAATTTGAAAAATGTTCACGAAATTATAGTATCATTATATTTATATATATATGAATATATATGTATACATATTCATATATATATTCATATTTCATGTAAATTCAGATAGATTTCACCAATCAAGGCAGACGATGTTAAGCTCTAAAACATGCCTCTGGTTCATAACTTAGGTCTGATCTATTTTGAGACAAAGCTGCTACATGCTATTATTTATTTCCAGGTGCAATAAAATCCATTTAATTTGAAGACTGATTAAACAGAAACCTCATGACAAGTTGCAAACTGATGCTTTACCAATCAAATTAGGGCCTGACATAGACTGCCAAACACAGCAAAGACTCAGAAGGGGGAAAAAATGTCTGTGATGATATTAAGCACTTATATATAGTTCATTACTGCTGTAAGTCATGAAATTAAAATATGTAACTTAACATGTTGAACCCCAAGACATATTAAGCCTATAGTTGATATTATCTAAATAAATTAGCTTATTAAAATGTGTCAGTAAAAATGACCACTTAATAATCTGCTTGTATTTTATCAATGTATATGTTCCAGAGGATATGAATTAATCTAAGGATAAATTAGAGAAGTCATCATTTATGCATTTTATGTGCAAATATAATTAATTCCAACTCAAATATTTTGATGTAAGCTATAGTACGACTTAATTTTTTTTTTAAATGTAATAAAAAATCTTGGTTTTTTTTTTTGTTTTTACCTTGGAGATAAATTATGACAAAGGTTTGACTTATTTTCTACTTGGACAAATTTAAAACATTTTGCTAAAATGACTTAAATGCTCAAAAGACCGAAATGCTAGAAAAGGTAGAAATATCTCTTTAAAAGCAAATGTCTCCTGCTTTTAGGGTTTTTGAACCTAAAAGAAAAACCAGTTTATGTAATTCAAAATTTTCTGACTGATATTTCCAGTATTACACATTTTTATTTTAGGGTTGTTGAGCTTAATCTTTAATTCTAAGTAATTGTTATCATTGATTAGGCCAAAAAATGTCTTTTAAATGCAAACATCTAGATTAAAGTCCAGGACCTACGTTTTCCATGAAAAATTAACTCAGTTTCCTGATACTTAACTTCCTGTGTGAAATAGTTACACCACCATTCACATGGTGTTATTTTTATATGAAAAATAATATAGAAAGTAAGTAAAATAGATACATAGTAGGGACTCACAAAATACTAGTTTCACTTATATTAATATTGAGTAAGGAAAATTAATCATTAATTTGTTTTTTCAAAAATAACATTAAGTGTTATGTATGAAATTATGTAGAACAGTGCATATAGAGATAGTGTACATTTTCCAAACATTGTCAATAGAAAATATTCCAATAGTGTTGGTTAAGAGCTCACTCAAGAGTGTAAGCTCTGAGCAACAGGGTTGCCGGTTCGAGTCCTGGCCTGAGCTGAGCTGAGCTGCCACTGAGCTGCCAACAGGTGGCATGATGGCTCAGCAAAAAATAAAAAATATATATATATATTTTTAAATTCCAATAGGGATTTGAGCTTTCTATGGCACATTGTTAAACATGGAGAATTTTTTTTCTTTAATATGCATAAGTATATCACCATCAAAATCAACAAGACTTAAAGGCCTTTAGATATTGCAATTTTAGGTAGATTCAAAAAGTCTTTAAAAAAGACTAATAAAAACTGTTCATTTTTTAAAAAATTTTAAAGTGAGAAAAATATTAGTACTGTGCATGTGTGTGAATACAATAGACGAAGGGTTAGTATACAAAATATACTGTTCCTTCAAATAATAAGAGAACATTAGTTGAACTAATATGAAGTAGGAATAACATAAACACAAGTAATTCAAAAAAGGAGAACTCAAGTAACATGGGCCTGAGTGCATGGTCAGGCCTCTTTTTCCTGCTTTTCACACGTTACTTTTGCAAAATGTGTGAAATGATTGATAATATCCTGTACAGGTGAAAAATTGGGAAAACAAGCTTTGATACATAAAGCCCTTAGGAGGTCAATTAAAATGCACACATACCTTGACACAGCTATTTTCCTTCTATAAATTCCTCCTACAAAAATACTCATACCCACATAAAGATGTATGTACAAAGATATTCATTATATTTTTTAAGGTAACAGTCAAACATTTGATGGCCTATGTATCCACTAATTTTTTATGGTGAAATTAATTACAGCAAGTGCTTACTTTGAAATAGCAAGTACATATTAGAAGAAAAACAAAAATAGGTTATTCTACGTATTTGCAAAATACGTTAAGTGTACAAATCATGTCATAGAACATTAAGGATTGTATAATATCAGTATGTTAAAATATGTATTTTATATTAAATATAAGTAAAACTGGAAGTATGAGATAGTTGTTAAAAATACTGATTTCATAATACTATCTGTGTTTAATTCCCAGTTCCATCACTTACTAATTATATAACTTTGGACCAGTTACTTAATCTCTTTATGGCTCAGTTTCCTCAGTAAACTAAATATAAATATATTTCTAATGGGTAATATAAAGCTTGAAAGATGTACATGTATATATGATTAGCAGTTACTTCTGAGCCAGGAAGTGGGAATATAGGGGTTTCACTTAGGACTTTTAATGATTATTCCATATATTTCTGTATTTTAAAATAATTTATATTAGGCATATTATTTTTACTATTACAAATATGGTTTGTTAAATATGGAGTTTCTCAGATCTGTAACATGAACAATTTCTTCACATTAGCTATGTAAACACAAGCAAACAATTCAATTATTACAAGGAGGACCCATGTCAAGAATAAGAGTACATATGCTGTGTGTTGGCTTTTATGGATATGAAACAGCATATAAAGTATGAAAATTCATTCCACCACGTTTTGTGTAAGATAGGAAATTTAAGTTTGAAACTAAATATCTTAGGAAGTTATCAATTTATACAGGTGCTGCTCACCTACGCTGGTAAGGGTGGGCAGCAAAGTCTCGATTACAGTTGCCATTCAAATTAACTTGATCGAGATACATATCTGAATCAATATAGTTATTTTATGTAAAGATTTATATTTTAAAAATAAAGGATGTAATAAGAAAGGAGGCCAATACAAAAATGATTAAACATTAATCATAATTATATACTAACATAGTATATAGATCAATTTTAATCCTTTCTCACAAGTACTTGTAAAGCGTATAGGTAGTGGATATGAATATTTTTATTTTCTTACTGTTGTAACTTTTTTTCCATATTCATCATACTCTGATTATTTTGTTTCTGTCAAAAAGTCTCAGCAGAATTATTGCCTTTACTTATTAAAGTTTCCCTAACAGTTACAAAGAACTCTGCCTCCGCAATTGTATGAGGTTGACACTTGAAATACAATTTACATTTACTGTAATCTAAGGAAGTCTATATTCTTCAATTGCATATACAATGGAAATAGATCTGGAGGTAACTTTTCTTTTTTGATGTTAAGAAAATACACATAATTGGATTGCTCCTCTTACCTAGGAATGACTGGTTTCCACCTAAACTGTGTTGTTCTGTAACTGTCTTTGCCTATCTTCATGGTCTCTAGTCTGTCCTATGATGATAACAGTTTTATAGTCATCCCATTTTGTGGCAGGAAAAGAACAGCTTTTAGATTGACTATCACCT